>NW_024412417.1:29291707-29378092 GCF_014898765.1 Herpailurus yagouaroundi | reverse complement strand
TCTTTCTTTCTTTCTTTCTTTCTTTCTTTCTTTCTTTCTTTCTTTCTTTCTTTTCTGAATAGTCAATATACCAATGCCAAGCCACTGGGGACACAGAGAGAGAAAACCAATTCTCTGTACTCAAAGCACTGAACATTCTAGTTAAGGGTAAAGAAAAATGAAGATACTGACTGGATGCCATCTGTAATACAAAAATCTTCTTGTTGGTAGCAAGAAGTTACCAAAGGCCAAAAGTAAGAGAACGTGAGTAAGAGAGTCTTGATGGACAGGAAGGGAGGGTAGGCCAGCAATGGTAGGTTGCTATTGACAGAGTCCTTTTCTGACTCTATAGTCAGATTCTCCTGAACCCTCTTTTCTATTAGGCCTTGACCTTGGCCCCCATCCTGTCTTTGGCTTGCCCAGCCCAGTCTTAAAGAATCCTCCTAAGTCAGTCTGGTGAGAACCACCCCCTCCCACCCTCGATATTCAATCACTCTTGATATTTGACCAAATTTCTCCTCTTCCATCTTTGCTTGCAAGTCCTTGGCCTACCTTCTTTAAGAATTCTCTTAAACTGGTTTAGCAAGAATCCCCTTAGGGGCGCCTGCCTGGGTGGCTCAATCGATTAAGCGTCTGACTCCTGATTTCAGCTCAGGTCATCATCTCACTGTTAGGAGATCAAGCCCCGTGTCAGGCTCCGCACTGGGCATGGAGCATGCTTAAGGTTCTCTCTCCTCCTCTGCCTCTCCCCATCTCTTTCTCTCTCTCTCTCAAAAGAAAAGAAAAGAAATGAAAAGAGAAAAAAGAAAAGAATCCCTCTACGCTTGATGTCTCCTATTAATAAATTTCCATCTCCTGACCCCTTTGTTCTGTCCTCACAGTATTCAGAGTTTGGCCCCATCTCCCTTCACCACTGCAATACTCCTATTGCAGTAGTCTTGGGGCAAGTCCTCCTTAGTGTTCTAACTGTCAGAATACTTTTCTTTTCCGAAGTATCACTCAGTCTTGGGCCAGTTGCAATCTTGCCTTCAGCCTCAGTCATCAGGGCCATTTTTCTTCCCTTCCTCCCATCCTTCTCTCTCTCTCTCTCTCTCTCTTTCATCCTTTCTTTAGGCAGGCTATTCCAGGCTCAGGCTGAACTCTTGTCAGTGATCGTAATTACTGGTAAGATGGGGCTAATTCCTGTCTGGCTCTGGCATCTAGCTTCCTGGGTGGCAGGTTCCAAGCTCTCTCTCCATGGCTGTCAGACCGAACGTCTCAGCTACTGTCTTCCGCTGCAGAATGGGATAATCACAACTACCCCCGAGCAGCTGGGAGGATTAAAAGGCTAATATACATAAAACCACTTTGGGAATTGCAAAATGTTATATAAATATATTCTTAAAACAAAAGAAAAAGAAAGAGGGCTTGATGAAGTGTTGAAATTGTTGAAGAGCTCTGACTAAATCTTTAAAAGAGGAAATTATACGCCTGGACAGAACAGCAGTAGCCTGATTATCCAGGGTCAACGGCTGCAGCTGTGAACAATTTACCCGTGTGATTATCTGCTTTCTATCCCCCTCCATGTAAGGAAAAGAGAGCTGGAAAGCAGCTAAGGCAGTTGAGGGAGATACTTTATGCGAGTAGAGAAACGCGTTCGCGGCATTTTGCGAAGGTTATACAAACATCTCCAGGCACCTGGTCATTGTTTGGGGCACGGGAATCGTGTATTTTATGAACCAGCAATTTTTATGGTTACGACATGTGCCAGGCCGTGTGAGCTGACGCAATACAAGTTGAGGAATTTTCTCCCTCACCTAGTGGAGCTTACAACCGGTGTTCAGTCGTCGTTGCTGATGAAGAGCCAGATTGCCTGGATTTGAATGCTGAGTCTACCATTTACTAGCTCTTGTCTTCAGCAAGTTTCTTAACTTATCTTTAAAAGGAGAATGATTATGATACCTAACTCGAGAGGAGTAAGTGAGTAAATGAGTAGAGTGGTTACAACAGTGGCTAGCACGTGGTAGGGGCTCTATAAATGCTAACTGTTATTTACAATGGACCAGATCGCCTACCATAGCAGGCATTTGGGGGCCATAAGACGTAGACGCCCTGTGGAAAGCTTTGGCCAACTGCTATTATGTAACCTCCACGGCAGCTCTGTGCGGGGAGGAGGGTTACCATAGCAGCCCTGATACAGAAGGGCTCGCCTGGGGACCTGGCCTGTTACTAGCATCTGGGAACTTGCCTTTTGGAAGGTTCCCTAGGTAACTTTACGATAAGGCAACTTCACCCACCTGGGGACCTGAATTCTGCTCTGCCAGCCTGCCTACATTGTTTGTACAAACACTATGATTTATGGAGAATACGTGTTTTCCTACTGGGAGTCTGCAATGCTGAGAGTTGTGGCTGGCCAAGCAGGCAGAGTGTACCTCCGTGAGCAACCCCCAACAAAAACCTCGTACTCTGTGTCTCAAATGGGCTCCCCTGGGCAGAGACACTGCACATGTGTTAGTATATGTCCCTGCTGGAGGAAGGAGCCAGGTCTGTGTGGCCCTGGGAGGGAGGATAGGAAAGCTGTGTCTGGATTTCTCCCGATAACATCTGAGGTGTCTTTTTCCCTGGATGATCCTTCTCTGTGTCCTTTCATTCTGATAAGTTGTAGCCATGAATCCAACTATATGTTGAGTCCTTTTGGAACATGTGGGTGGTCATATGATCTCCCCCCCACCCAAAATGAAAACATAGCTTTCAATGGTATAGAATTCTAATTTCAGAAATCTAAAAACCTAAAGAATGGAAGAATTGAGATGTCAACATGGCTACTCAGTAGATGGAGGAACTGGGATCTAATTCTTGTCTGTCTCCCTCCCAAGACAGTGTTCATCCCACTGTAGGTGGCCACACCCAGTTACTACCTCCTGGGCCAAGGAAAACATCTGAATAAGGCACAACACCTAGTAGCTACTCGTTAGCTATGCAGCCTTGGGAAAATATCTTAAAGGCTTTGAACTTATGCTTTTTTTTCCCTGGAAAACTATAATATTAATAACAACAATGTCACAGAATTGCTGCTAGATTTTAATAAGATTATATATATATATGTGTCATATGTGTGAAACACATACATATTAAGTATACAACATATTAAAATCTATAAATTATTTAGCTCAGTGCCTGATATACGGTAAACCTTAATAAATGGAAAAGCTGGATAAATATGTAGCTATGTGGTCAACTTACATACATTTGTATAAATATGGAAATATATGCCTGCATGTGTGTATATATACACAGACACATATATACACATACATATGCTTGTAAGCTAATGACGCATCTAACAAGTTCCTTCTGGATTACACAGCATCATTCACCCTTCATAAATGGTTAGAATTTCGTAAGTGGGCCTGATTTTTATGCCTACTGGTTTCAGTCTAGGGAACCACCTTTACCTAGAAACCTTCTGCTCAAAGCCTAACGTCTGACCTTCTTTAATGTTTAACCTGTGAAGTTAATTATTAGCTAGAGAATTCAGAGCTTTGCTTAAGACACCAACTGGCATTTGTCATTAGCTCTAACATACACATACGTGGTAGCCATATTTTCATAACTCGAAGTTAGAACCTGTAATCTAGCAATGAATTGCTGTATTAGGAAAACTAGAACTTCCTTGGAAACTCTGATGTCTACAGACAGAGAATATGCAATCCTCCTGAAATCACGGAAAGCAAACTTTGGGGGTTAAGATTTGCCAACAGTGATGCCTTATTTTATCCTTCACATTGCAACGTCAGGGTGTTTGTGTTTATAGCATCACAAAATTACACCGTAGTTGAAGTGTAATGCTCACTCTTTGGAATCATTTGGAAACAATGTGTGGCATCCTCTGTCCTCTCTCTGAAGATGTTATAGTATCAGCCAGTGAACTGTAGTGTAAGAGGCTATTTGTGTATGGAACTTGGTATCACCAAGTTTTCTGTCTGTAGCAAAGACGACAGAACTAACTCTAACCCAAATGCACTGTTTTTCACTGTGGAAAGCCCCACACTCCAACTAAAACTCTGAGTTCACACTTATTGGCAAATACCCAATAAGTCTGAGTGGCCTCAGACAAACTATTTAATCTATTGGTGGTTTGGTTTCCTTTCCTGTAAAATGGAGAAAATAAGAACACCTGCCATATGGTCAACAATATTACATTGTGCACTTAGAAGTTTGTTAAGAAGATTGATTTCATGTTAGGTGTTCTTTCTACAATAAAATACACTTAGCAACAATAACAAAAAGAATATCTGGGGCACCTGGGTGGCTCAGTCGGTTAGGCGTCCGACTTCAGCTCAAGTCATGATCTCACAGTTGGTGGGTTCCAGCCCCACGTGGGACTCTGTGCCAACAGCTCAGAGCCTGGAGCCTGGTTCGGATTCTGTGTCTCCCGCTCTCTCTGTCCCTCCCCAGCTCACGCTCTGTCTCTCTGTCTCTCAAAAATAAATTAAAATGGGGCGCCTGGGTGGCTCAGTCGGTTAAGCGTCCGACTTCAGCTCAGGTCACGATCTCACGGTCCGTGAGTTCGAGCCCACGTCGGGCTCTGGGCTGACAGCTCAGAGCCTGGAGCCTGCTTCCGATTCTGTGTGTCCCTCTCTCTCTGCCCCCCCCCCACCCCGTTCATGCTCTGTCTCTGTCTCAAAAATAAAATAAATGTTAAAAAAAATTTTTTTTAAATAAAAAATAAATTAAAATGTTAAAAAAGATTTTTTTAAATAACAAAAAGAATATCTGCCTGTTTAAATAAGTTAATATTTGTGACATCATTAGAATAGTGCCCAGCACAGAGTATAAAATAGACAAATAAAAAGCACACCTTCTATTGTTTGCTAATTGCTTTTAGATCCATCTTTTAGTTCAAACAAGACTATGCTGTCTAAAGCCAGAGGCCACACTGGCACTCTTCCCTCTATTCAGCTTCTTACTGTCAGTGAGCTTAGCACATCAGCAGACATATGAGGCCATCAACAAACAGCTATGAGTTCAATCGTGGCAGCATTGCAAGGAGAAACCATCCTGGAAAACAGTGGCTTGAGGGCCTCTCTAAGGAATGCCTCTAGGTCAGTGGCTTTCAAAATACTTGACGCCAGTGCGCAGTGACAATTTTTATGTAGCAAATCAATACACACATGAATATGTCCATATGTTTATACAACTATCTAGCTGAAATCAAAGTTTTACAAAGCAATGCATAACCTCACTAGATAAAACACGCTCTGATATTTTCTGTTCTAGTTAAATCCAGTCCACTGCATCTCAAACATTAATGTGCATTCAAACCACTTGGGGATCATGTGAAAATGTAGACTAGATTCAGCAGCACTTGGTAGAATCAGAGATTCCGTGTTTCTACCACACTCCCGGGTAACACTGTGGGTCCCCAGACCATACTTTAAGTAGAAGTAATGCTGGCAATGGCTAAGTTTATCTCACATCCCACTAAAGGGTTGCAATCTGCAGGTGTAAAACCCTGTTCCAATTAAGTTTGAAAGTGCCTTTCATCTCTATAATTCCATTATTATATTCCTAACCTTGGGATAGAAGTCCTAGGCCTGTGCAGAAGCAGGGCTAGGGGAGTTCACAGCAGGAATAACTCAAGTATTGCCTTTCATAGCGAGTTGGAGGCTGATGTGCCTGTCTGGTTCCTAGCCCTGTCCTCACTGTTTAAAGCTTATACTTTATGCTAATACATTAAATGAGTGCTTATTAAGAACAGGACACTGAACTGAGTGCTTTACATCTACCCCATTTACTCCTACAATCGCCTGTGTAGATATCCCCATCTTACAGATGAGAGAAGGCAAGTAGCTGTAACTAGTGCAGCTGGGATTCCAGAGCCTATGTTTTTGTGAGAGACAGCCTCCAGGATGGCTCTAGTGATCCTGGCCTCCTGAGATTCACACCCTTAGACAGTCTTCTCTCACACCAAATAGGGCTAACCTGGTAACCAGCAGAGCACTGAAGAAATGACAGTGTGTGACTTCCAAGGCTCACTTGGAAGGCACTGTGGTTTCTGTCTTGCACTCTCTTAGATCACTCCTGCAAGAAGCCGGGCTGCCATGTCATGAGAATTTTCAAGCAGCCTCATGAAGAAGTCCATACACATTGGACTGGAACTTTCTGCCAACTTCCCGCACCAACTTGTTAGGCACACATGTGAGCCACCGTGGAAGCCAACCTGTAGCCTGTCAAACCTTCAGACGACCGTAACCCTTGACCAACATCTTGACCACAACCTCACAAGAGACTCCCAACCCAGAACCACCAAGCTAAGCCTCTCCCGACTTCCTGACCCAAAGGAACTCTACAAGGGAACAAACACTTATTATTGTTTTATACCTTTAATTTCTGGAGTAATTTCTTATGCAGCAATAGATAACTAATATAGTTCTTAACCAACAGGTTATATGGCATCATTATGATTCAGCCCTAAACAGAAAGTGAAACTTTTACGAGGCCTTTTGGATCACCTCTTCATTGTCACAGCTTGTACTGTGGTTCAGCAAATATTCATTCTCCCTTCGCAACCAACTTTGTGAGAAGCATCAACTTCCCATCTGGACTGGACCAGATGGCTTGCTGTAGCCGACTGGATGTGGGAGTTGGGGATGTCAAATCACATCCGAACAGAAGTTTTTGGAGACACTGTAAGAATCTGCCTCCTCTCTTTAGCTTCTGCCCTCCTCTATGTAAACAATATATCCCAAAGAGTAGATGTTCCTTCAGCCGGGGTCCCAGAATGAGAACGCAGGGCCAGCCCAGCTGAACTTGAGCCCAGTTTGGAGACAAGCCGAGCCGACCCCAACCCCGTGCAGAGGCACAGCTGACTTACAGACCCACGAGTGAGAAATAAATGCTTGTTGTTGTAAAAGTCGCAAGGTCTCCGGGTTGTCTGTTACCTTGGCAAGAGCTGACCCATGTGCTCACCATGCTGTATGATGCCGTGCTCCATGAGCCGGTGACACAGCTGCTCGGCCTCCTTCCTTGTGGTGGCCTCGCCTTCCTGCACCAGCCAGTCCAGGAATTCAGACGCCATGAAGGTGCGCTCATACTTGACCCCTTCCTCTTCCCTGGGTTGCAGGAGTGTGTTTTCAGGGCTCATCAGCCTGGGAGGAAGGAAGGGAAGAAAAATAAACCTACACGGAAGGAAAGTAGTTCATTTGAAATCCTGTATCACAGGCTTCTGTGACGTATCACAGCAAAGTTATTAGACAGACAGATGTAGCTGTCGTGTGCTGTTACAGATGTAACTTCTAAGAGAAGGTTCTGCTTCAGGACTGAATAAGGTGCATTGTCTCTTGGTAATTAAGAAAAAAAAAGGTGGGGGGGATGCTGAGTGTCTCAGTTGGTTGAGCCTCTGACTTTTGATTTTAGCTTAGGTCATGATCCCAGGGTGGTGGGATCGGGCCCCGCGTTGGGCTCCTTGCTGGGTATGGGGCCTGTTTGGGATGCTCCCCCTCTCTCTCTCTCTCTCTCTCTGCCCCTCCCTTACTCATGCACATACTCTCTTTCTCTCTTAAAAAAAAATAGACTGGTGGTGTGCCTGGCTGGCTGCAATAGTAGAGCATGTTGACTCTTGACCTCAGGCTTATAAGTTCAAGCCCACGTTGGGTGTAGAGATTACTTTAAAAATATATTAAAAAAAAAAAAAGAAAAATGGGAAAAAACTGGATATGTAATCTAAAGCCCACATTAGCACATGGCATGCAGTTTAGCCACCTTGAAAAGGAGTTATAATTTACTGACCAAGCCCCATCCCACCTTTCTAAAAAGGCTAGTATTTCTTTCCTAAAGCAAGTATTCGGTTTCCCAAATCATTGAGCCAATAAGATGACCGCTGGAGACCGAACATTTGTGTTCCCTCAAAATTCACATATTGGTACGATAATGCCCAGTGTGATGGCACTGGGAGCTGGAACCTTTGGGAAGTCATTATTTCATGAGGGTGGAGCCCCCATGATGGGATTACTGCCCTTGCAAGAAGAGACAGAGTCTGCTTCCTCCTTCTTTCTTGGTGAGGCAACAGGAGACCGTCTGCACACCAAGGAGCGGACTCTCACCAGACAGCAGAACTGCTGGTGCCTTGGTCTTGACTTCCCTGCCTCCCAGCTGTGAGACATGAGAGTCTATTAAGTCACCCAGTCTACGGTTTTTGTTACAGTAGACCGAACTGACGTCAGCCGTTCCTTCACAACATCCCCTCCCCACAGAAACTGTTTCTCACACCTCCTTCTCCAGCATCCTCCAACTCCCCTCACTTCTGTCCTCACTACACTCCGAAATAGCTCCCACGGGGCCACAGCATTCTCCCTTGCATCCACACATGATGGGCACCTTGTAGGTCCCCATTTTGGTTGATGTTAATAGCATGGCATTAGATGCTACTGACCATTTCCCTCGTCCTGAAGGACATCATGCTCTCCTGCTTTCCCTCCTGTCCCGTCCCTCTGTTCTCAGCTCTTTCTCAGCTCTTTCCCTCTTTCTCAGCTCTTACCTCTTTCTCAGCTACCTTTGCGTTGGCTCCTCATCTCCCTGGACTTTGAAGGCTGGAATATCTTGAGATTCAGTTCCTCCAAATACCTCTTTTCTCATTCCATAGTCACTCAGGGAAAGGCTTTAACTGCCATCCACGCCCCCCAGGATTCCCAAATTTATGTCTCTAGATCAGGCCGACATTCCCAACTCCAGACCTTTGTATCCACACAGACCTTTCAAAGATACCTCAAAACCAACAAGCCCAGAACTGAACTCCTGTTCTTCTCCCAAACCTGGTCCTGTGCCAGTGGTGTTTCCGTCATCCCACCAGGAAAAAAGGTGGCATCCACCCACCCAGTCAGTATAAATTGTGAATTTTATGTCCCAAATCATGCTCGTGTATGTCTAGCTCTTCCCTTCTCTGACGCTGCCATTTCCTTAGCCCAAACACCAACACCTTTAACCTAATTAAGTCATTTTTTTTTAATTTTTTTCAACGTTTTATTTATTTTTGGGACAGTGAGAGACAGAGCATGAACGGGGGAGGGGCAGAGAGAGAGGGAGACACAGAATCGGAAACAGGCTCCAGGCTCTGAGCCATCAGCCCAGAGCCCGACGCGGGGCTCGAACTCACGGACCGCGAGATCGTGACCTGGCTGAAGTCGGACGCTTAACCAACTGCGCCACCCAGGCGCCCCCCAATTAAGTCGTTTTTTAATTAGACTCTACTATGTACTCACTCTTGTTCTCAACCCAGCCTCAAGCATCTAAGTCCAAACACAGCAATTAAAATTATCTTTTTAAAACTCAAACCTGATAATGTCCTACTGCTGTTGAAGACACACTTCAAAGGTTTCTCGTTGCTTTTATTTATTTATTTATTTTTTTTTTCAACATTTATTTATTTTTGGGACAGAGAGAGACAGAGCATGAACAGGGGAGGGGCAGAGAGAGAGGGAGACACAGAACTGGAAACAGGCTCCAGGCTCTGAGCCATCAGCCCAGAGCCCGACGCGGGGCTCGAACTCCCGGACCGCGAGATCGTGACCTGGCTGAAGTCGGACGCTTAACCGACTGCGCCACCCAGGCGCCCCTCTCGTTGCTTATAAATTAAAGATTGAAACCGTTTATATGGTCTCTAATGCATGCCCGATCCTTCCCGTGTACGCCCTTCAGACCATTTTCACCTCTGACCTCTGTCTGCTTCAGAGAGAGTCTTATTATAGCTCCTCAAACATATCATACTCCATCTACCACAGGACCTTTGAATATGTTATTCTTGCAGTTGGAATGCTCTCTGCTACTTTTCCGTGTCACTCTTCTACTCCTTAAGCTTGTTTGACTCCTTATCCTTTGTATCTCGGCTATTCTCAAGTCTCCGTTAGGTCATCTCATCGTTCCCTGTAAAGTCTATGTGATTACCAGATTCAAGACTACCTCCCCTATTCAACTATAAGGTCCAATAGGGTAGGGTCCAATAGTGCCCATAACACTTTGTTCAATGAAAAATGGAACTCCATAAAATGCCAAAATCATTGTGTCATTTTCCTCTTTAAAACTATTTCTGATAAATTTCCTGTCTTCTACATCTTTCTTTCAAAAATCCTCATTTCTTTTCAAACTAACAATAATATGCAACACAAATTGTACCATTTCATTCTAGAGCAGGAAGAAACCTTAGAGACCACTGTAATCCAACCCCTTCTTCATCCACTCGAGAAAAATGTATTTCTCTAATACAATATTATGTGTCAATTATATCTGAATTTACAAAACATAATTTGCATCCAAATGAGAAAAAATTGTATGGCAGCATTCAGTGCTGTGGGTAGGAAATTTGATTAAGGTCATGCAAAGAAGCACATGATACATGTTTATAAATCATTTCCTTTGGGGGTAACTGAACCTCCATACCTGAATGTCCATTCATAGGATGTGCATTTTCCATGCTTTTCAGACTTGGAGCCCCAATCTGCTGTGGAAAGGACACCAGGCAAGCAATTTGAACACTTCCGTTTATTCAGAATCACTTAGCTATAAGATGTAAAACAAGCCACTTTGCTTGGTTCAGCATCCTTTTCCTTGAGAGTATAATGCTATCTTCACCCATGATTGTGAGAATCATATATGAGTGTGAATAAAACAGTTTTATAGTACAAAAAGGCAAGGTATATCCCAAGGGTTACACTACTTAACCAATCATTGTGCCTACATGCCTACCCCACGCAGGATGAACTTGTGCCCCACAGCTATGAAATGACAAGGGAAACTCCTTGGTGCCCCCTCCAGTCTTTGCAGCAGATTCTTCAGAGTCCTATCATATGAAAGCCATGGCAGGGCACAGGATTGGGGGGCCCCGCACAGCTCTGCCACAAACTAATGACGTAGTTCCTCACTGCTTCTGTGCCCCCATATTAAATAAGGAAGATAATGCCTATTCTACATCCTTCCTTGAATTGCTATCATCATCAAAAATCTTTGGAAAGAGAAGTTCCACGTATATAAGTGTATGCTTTTATATTAAGAGTATTTATAAAAGCTATTAGCATCTAACAGAACTCATAAAAAAAAAAAACCTTCTTGCTCAGCATGTAACAAAATCTTGAAAAAAATCTTTTTATTTAGACCTTTTCCCAAGTCAATCCTCTTCTGTGTTTCAATCCATCCTTAGAAAAAGCTCCTGGGCTGCCTTCCCAGGGTTAGTAACAGCTGAGTTGGGATGAGCAATAAGAATTATGTCTAATATTTTAATGACCAAGCCCTTCGAAGAAGATGAAAAGGACAGATGAGAATCTAGAAAAGATCCCTGAAGGGCTCACGTGCATGTCCAAATTAGGAATGCCACCATTTCTTCATTTATTTTGGCTCTCAAGTAAGATATTGTGGCATGAAAAGAGAGGAAAGCTAGTCTCCTCAGTTTTCCAGTTTTAGACATCATTTCCTCTAAGAAGTCTTCTCTGATCCCACAGATCTGGACCATGTGCCACTGTGAAAGACTCCCATAATTCCCTGCAAGGCCTTTGGAGTCCTAGGGTAATCATCCACTCACCTAAGTTTTTTGAGATGAGTGTCCTTGTCTATGTGGTTCATGGTTGTTTCCTAATATAAAAGATCCTCAAAAAGTGTACGCTGAGTGAATAAATAAAACTCATTTCTATGCATTCCCTTACTGTACATCTTTACCCTAGAGTATTAAAAATGACCCCTTTAGCTATCGCCAAAGAGACAGGAGACAACAGGTGGTAGTGAGGATGTGATGAAAAGGGAACCCTTTTATATTGTTGGTGGGAATGTAAATGGGTCCAACTGGTATGGAAAACAATATGGAGGTTCCTCAAAAATTTAAAAATAGATCAACGTTATAATTCATCAATTCCACTTCTGGGTATATATTCAAAGGAAATGAAAACAGGATTTTGAACAAATATCTTCCCTCTCATGTTTACCACAGCATTATTTACAATAGCTAAGTTATGAAAACAACCCAAATGACCAACAAGACATGAACAGATAAAAAAGATGGGGTACATATATACAATGGAATAGTATTTAGCTATGAGAAAGGTAGATATCCTCCCATTTGCAACAACAATGTACTCAAGGATGGACCTTTAGTACATTATGCTAAGTGAGGTAAGTCAGATAGAGGAAGACAAGTATTGAGTAATATAACTTGTATGTGGAATCTAAAAAGTGAAATCTATAAAAAAGAGAGCATAAAAGGGTGGTTCACCAGGGGATTGGGTGGGGGGAGATGGATAAGACTGATGCTATTTAAGGGTACAAACTTGTAACAAGTAGTAAATAAGTCATAGAGAGCTAATGCACTGTATAATGAATATAGACAATAATATTATACTAGAATTATGTAGTATGACAAATATCACTATGTCTGTAATCATATTATGATATATAAATGTACTAAAGTAACACACTACACACTTTAAATTAGCACAATATTACCTGTCATATTTATTTTTTTTAAAAAGACCTAATCTAGGGGCACCTGGGTGGCTCAGTCAGGTTAAGCGTCAGACTTCAGCTCAGGTCATGATCTCAGTTCATGGGTTCAAGCCCCATGTCAAATTCTCTGCTGTCAGTGCAGAGCCTGCTTCCAATCCTCTGTCTCCCTATCTCTCTGCCCCTCCCCTGCTCTCTCTCTCTCAAAAATAAATAAATAAACAAAAAAAAGACATAATCTAGATTAAATATAATTCTTGCCAAGTCATTATCTGATACAGAAGGTTTGATTTAACATGGATTCCTAAATTCTGTGGAATATGACCATATAGACCCTGACTCTAGTCAAACTATGAAAAGAAATACAGACCACCACCACCAACAACAACAACAAAAACTAACCTATAAAACCTGTGTGGAGATGAGGTGAATCTAGAGTTCCTGCCCTACCAATACTCTCCATTTATGACACATCTGCAGATGCCTGGCTTTTCTCTCTCTTTATACCACTCTGTCCCCTTTTAGCTCCACAATTTTCCTTTCAGGGTGTGGAGAGGACAAGTGGATAGGGTTTACTTGTATCACTTCTTGTAACCAGAAACATGACCTGCCAGGCCTCTAGAGCTCCTGCTAAGTAGCCAGTGGCCTCTGGACAAGTGACTGGTGAGCCGCTGTCGCCAATATGAGCTTTAGAAAAGAGACTGTTGGCTGGTCTGCCCGCACTGGTTCAGCTTGCCATTTAAAACATACCCCACCAGCCTTAGTTCTTCCTCATTTCTCTTTAAAATCAACTAATGTCCCTATACAGGTTCCTCTCTTTAAGATAAAGCCTTTCATGGGATTTTTTTTTTTTTTTACTGTTTATTTTGAGAGAGAGAGAGAGAGAGAGACAGAGAGAGAGAATGAGCAGGGGAAGGGCAGAGCTAGAGGACGAGAGAATCCCAAGCAGGTTCCACACTGTCAGCACAGAGCCCAATGCAGGGCTGGAACTCATGAACTGTGAGATCATGACCTGAGCTGAAATCAAGAGTCAGCGGCTTAACTGGATGAGCCAGCCAAGCGCCCTGATTTTACTACTAATACGTTGTCCTAGTATTAAGGCAAGAGTTTGGCTTACCACTTATTCCAATGATGTTTTGCTAGATAGCAAGCTATCCCCCAATTGTATTTCATTTAATATGTTTTCAAGATTCATGCATGCTGTAGCATGTATTAGTATTTCCATCCCTTCCACAATTACTATTGCCAAATAATATTCCATTGTATGGATAGACTATATTCTTCTTCTTCTTTTTTTTTTTTTTGGATAGACTATATTCTGTTTATCCATTCATCAGTTGATGGAATCTGGATTGTTTCCATTTTGGGTTCTTATGAATAATGCTGTTGTGAACATCCACACACAAGTTTTTGTGCAGAGACATGTTTTCATTTCTCTTGGATACACATCTAGCAGTGGAGTCGCTGAGTCAGGTGGTAGCTACGTTTCACTTTCTGGAAAACTGCCCGACTGTTGTCCTAGTGGCTGCACCGCTTTCATTCCCACCAGTAACGTGCGAGGGGTCCAATTTCTCTACCTCCTGGCTGACATTTGTTATCATCCATTCTTTTTCATTAGGACCATCCTAGTGGGTGTTGTGTCTCGCTGTGGTTTTGATTTGCATTTTCCTGATGATTAATGGTATTAAGCACGTTTGCATGTGCTTATTGTCCATTTGTATATATTCTCAGGGAAAATGTCTATTCAAACCCTTTGTTCATTTTGAAAATTAGCTTGTCTTTTTATTATTGAATGTTAAGTGTCTTTTTTATATTCTGGATGCAAGTCCATTATCAGACAGGTGATTCGCAAATGTTTTCTCCCATTCTGTGGGTTGTCTTTGCATTTTCTCGATGGTATTGTTTGTAACCAAAAGCTTTTAATTTTGAAGGAGTCCAAATTATCCCTTTTTCTCTTTTTGTCACTTGTGTGTTGGGTGTCATGACTAAGAAACCACTGCCCAGCCCAAGCCCATGAATATTTATCTGTTTCTATGTCTTCTAAGAGTTTTACAGTGTGAGTCCTTACATCTAGTTCCATAATCCATTCTGAGTTCATTCTTCTATAAGGCATGGGGCTGGGGTCCAACTTCATTCTTTTGCATGTGGCTCTCCAGTCATTCCAACACTATTTGTTGAAAGATCATTTGTTCCCTGTTGAATTACATTGGCACTCATCAAAAATCAATCAACCATGCCGGGCCTTCTTCATGCCTAGGTTCTGAAGTCACAGAATGTCAACTGCCCTGAATTATATTTATAAAGTCATCAGATTCAGGCCAGACTCAAGGGGAGGGGATACATGCAGCACCTCTTCATGGGAAGAGCAACATGCATGTATATTTGGAACCATCTTGGAGAGTAGGTACCACACTGGTTTATTTTTATTTACTAGCTGAAAGGCAATTTCAATATTTGTAGCTCATTCACAGTTTTGTCTTATCTCTTCCTCGTTTATTTATTAGTTTTTACTTTACTTAAAGTGTAGGGTAGTTTTGGAAGCATGAGATTAAAGGCAAATCCAGCCTTAAATCCTAACTCTGCATACGTGTTAGCCACATGACCCTGCTTCCCCATGTGTATACTGGGGGTAATAACAGTGACAACTTGGGGAGTTGTGCAATATGAGTGTGATAATGCATAAATACTTCAGTCATTGTGTCAGCTGCCCCCTAAACACTGAATACATTTTAGCTATGATGATGATGATGATGGTGGTGATGGTGATGATGATAAAAGTTTTCTAGATGAAGCCACTATCTGATATAATCAAACCCCTTTGTGACAAAATGAATTAAGATTCTGTGTGCATTTCTCTAGACAAGAATAACAATTCTATTTTAATAAGTAATCAGGAGTGTATACGATGCTCAGAAACTTACATTTTATAGAACATATTCATTTTTTAGTCAAAATTGTCCCGTTATGGCCTGTAATCATGACATAAAGCCATATACCAAATATGGTGCTAGGCACCAACAATACTTGCCTCCCGTAAGCATGCACTCAACAGATTTTGATCATGCATGTGAGTTTGATTTCCACCTTTCCTGGATATATATCTGAGTCAGATTTCCCAGACTGACTTTAAGCCAGGGGGAAGGCAGCATTACAATGGAAGGAACTGCTACATTTAGGGGCCAGTACAGAAATAGAAATAAGCTGATAACGATCCCCTTGTGCACGGAAAAAAAAAAATCAAAATAGTTGAGAAGGCCCTCTATAACATGAGAACACACGTAAATGGTACTCAAGGGGACAAGCTAGGGAGATTCACAACGACCCATATGCATTATGTGGCCAAAAAGGTGCTTTAGGATTTAGAGAGATAGAGAGATAGCTTTTTAAAAAGGCGTGTGTTAATATAATGATAAATTACTTTGAAAGGCAAAATATGTAACTCTATACACATGATAACCATTAAAAATTAAAAATTAACTCACCCAAATATTAAGACTCCTGGGGGTAGTTTGTGAATGATTTTCCTTTTCTTAATGGAATTCTCTATTACTCAAATTATTCCCCAAAGAGTATACACTATTTTTGTAACTGGGGAAAAATGTTATCAATAAAGAAATTATATTGAGGTTAAGTCTTGTTTAACCAGATGGCTTGTTTCTGACAAAATGCTTATATTAATATCTAATATAATAAAGTAGTTCCCAAATATTAATAATATACTTAGATGTATTCTCCCAACATTTAGTTTGAATGTATAACATTGACTTCTGTGATTAGCAAGAACGTATTAATAAGGAAGAAATGCTTCCATGAGCATTGGTATTCTTATGTGCTATGCTATTATCTATAGAACAGATGTCATACAGACAAATTGACATCGTTTTCAGAATAATTAGGTTTGGAACGAGTAAACAGAAAGCTGTTCAGTTAATATTTTTGAGTGAAAACATTACCTATTAGAAAGGGTGAGGGAAAGAAAGGAAAAGCAGCATTTCCCATTCTTTGCCAACACATTACCTTTTACCATCCTTAACTTGTCTCCATATTACACACTGAATTAAACATATTAATTTTCATCTTTTTTCTTACTCATGCTATTCCCTGACATCTCCCCTGCTCTCTTTCTCTGGAGAAATCTATTTCTCCATTCTCTACTCTGCAAAAGGAGGCAGGGGAGGTGTTCATTGCACAGTGATACAGTGAACGGGTCATTCACTTGCATCACTTGTACTTTGTTCAGGTACAAGGAAGCCTGGCTTCAGGTAAAAAGGAGGGTTAAAGTGCAGCCCCGATTCCTCAGGAGCAGTCCTGTGCACAGATGAGGGACTACACCAACCTGAAGGAAAGGACAAAAAGGTCACTGGTTGTCATTTGCACTAGGGGCTAAATGACACAGTGGGGCTCTTTTAAAGGGCTGGATTAAATACTAACCCTTCTTTGAAAGTATCCCAACTAAAGCACAATCCAGGCAGATCTCTCTCTGATTTGAACTTAAAGTCAATACCATGGTTTATATATCCATTGGATTTTTAATGCACTCAAGCTAAGCTAGAAGCTTTTGAAAGATAAGACACCATGTCTTAAATGCTTTTATTTCTTTTTTTTCTTTTTTTTTCTTTTTTTTTTTAAACGTTTATTTATTTTTGGGACAGAGAGAGACAGAGCATGAACGGGGGAGGGGCAGAGAGAGAGAGGGAGACACAGAATCGGAAACAGGCTCCAGGCTCTGAGCCATCAGCCCAGAGCCCGACGCGGGGCTCGAACTCCCGGACCGCGAGATCGTGACCTGGCTGAAGTCGGACGCTTAACCGACTGCGCCACCCAGGCGCCCCTTATTTCTTAAAAAAGAAAACAAACAAACAAACAAAAACCAAACTGAGCCTAGGGAAGGCATATACATTAAGCGCTCAACAAATATTTGTTATTCAACCGACTAAAAACTAAAAATATCACAAGCGACAGAAATAAAGTTATTTGCCTTTGAAAGGTGAAATCCCTTCGTCTTTGCTTGCTATCCTAAAATCTGATGGAAGAAAAACTAGAACTTTTTAGTGATGATTTTATGCTCTGAAGAGACTGATATTCTGGAACCTGAGTTGTAATTTTCACATTGCCCATGGTTTTTAGTGTTACTGCAGTAAACATTTTCAGAACTTAAGTCAGCTTTAGACAGAATACGAATGCAACTGCAAGACCACAATCCTAAATGGCCACATTCAGCCATGGTTTCATAACTGCAAAATTACACAAGAAGGAGAGAAACTGAGCACTTTTACAATGGATTCAAAACAATCCCAACTTCTGTGAGCCTTTTGAAACAACTGTCAGGGGAAGCTTAGTTCTAAAACATACCATAAAGGCTCCTTTTAAGGGAATGGTTATTATTTAGTTTGGATGCTTCCATAATTATTGGAAAATAGAAGCATTTGAGGCCAAAGACAAAGAAAGAAAAGGGGTAAAGAAAGAAGTTTAGGGGAAGCAGATGAAGTAGTGGAGAAAAATTGAGGACAATACCAACTAGGGAAAATAAATATACTGTACAAAAGTAAGAAAGTGATAAAAAAAAAAAACTGAACACAATGAGAAGTGGATACTACTTTTGTGCAGGTTACTGAGCCAGGTGACAGTAGGACAACATTGTCCTGTACATTTGTGGAAGTGGTGTGAAAGAGGAGGAAAAACAGTCTCTGCTCTCTTTTTTCAAGCAAGATCTTACATTGGACAATCATAAGACGCCACTCTTGAAACAAATTAAAAAATCACTGCTTTAATACACCTGTGGTCAACTGATTTTGTTGTTGTTGTTTCAAGTTTTTATGTAAATTGCAGTTAACATATAGTGTAATATCAGTTTCAGGAGTAGAATATAGTGATTCATCACCTACATACAACACCCAGTGCTCATCACAAGTGCCCTCCTTGATGCCCATCACCTGTCTAGCCCATGCCCCCCATCCACCTCCCTCCATCAACCCTGTTTGTTCTCTACAGTTAAGAGTCTCTTACATTTTGCCTCTTTCTCTTTTTTTTCCCTCCCTTTTCCCTATGTTCATCTGTTTTTCTCCTTAAATTGGTGGTCAACTGATTTTTAACAAGGGTTCCAAGGCCACCCAATCAGAAAGGATCATTTTTCCAACAAATTATGCTGAGATGATTAGACAGCCACGTGCAAAAAAAGAAAAAAAAAAAAAGAGGCTGGACCCTTACCCCATACTCTGTAGAAAGATACAACTCAAAATATATTAAAGACCTAAGTAGAAGAGTTAAAACCATAAAATTTTTATAAGAAAACATAAGGGTAAATCTTCGTGACTTGGGATTGGACAAAGGATTCTTAGGATACCAAAAGCACCAGTGACAAAAGAAAAAATAGACGAACTGGACATTAACATTTACAACTCTTGTGCTTCAAAGACACCAGCCAGCATGTGAAAAGATAACTCACAGAATGGGAGAAAATATTTGCAAAGCATATGACTGACAATGCATTTGCATCCAGAATACATAAAGAACACTTAGGGGAGGTGGGGAGGGGTGGGCTAAATGAGTAATGGGCATTAAGGAGGGCCCTTGTTGGGATGAGCATTGGGTATTGTAAGTAAGTGATGAATCACTAAATTCAACTCCTGAAATCAATACTACACTATATGTTAGCTAACTTGAATCCAAATAAAAACTTGACTTAAAGCTCAATAATAAAAAGACAAATAACCCAATTTCAAAGTGGACTAATGATCTTCATAGACAAAAAAAGATATACAAATGGTCAATAAGCATATAGAAAGATGCTAGGCATCATTGGTCATCAGGAACTGCAAACAAAACCACAATGAGCTATCACTTCACACCCTCTAGTTGGCAAGAATCAAAAAGTCAGATAATGATAAGTTGTTTGCAAGGATGTGGGGAAACTGGAGGCCTCATAAGCTGTTGGTGGGAATGGAAGATGGTACGGCCACTTCAGAAAACATCTCAGTTCCTCAAACCACTAGACACAAAGCTACTACGCGATCCAGCCATTCTACTTCTCTCTCTATGTCCGGGAGAAATGAAAACATATGTCCACAGAAAAACTTGGTACACAAATGTTCACAGCAGCATTATTCATTACTGTCAAAAAGCAGAAACAAACCAAATATCTGTCAACTGATAAAACTGAAAATGTCATACATACGTGGACACAATGGAATACTATTTGGCTACAGAAAGGAAGGACATATTGATACATGCTACCATAGGGATGAACCTTGAAAACATGACAAATGAAAGAGGCCAGTCACAGAAGACCACGTACTGTATCATTCCACTCACATGAGATGTTCAGAACAGAAAAGGCTACAGGGACAGAAAGTAAACCAGTGGTTGCATAGGGATAGATGAAAGGCCAGGGAAATGACAGCTAAGAGTTAATGAAGTGATGAAAACGTTCTAAAATTGTGGTTACGGTTGCACATATCTGTGAATATACTAAAAGCTATTAATTTGTATACTTTAAATGGGTCATTTGTATAGTAGGTGAGTTACATCTCAATAGAGCTGTTAAAAAATCACTACTTTGGTCATTTCACTTATTCATTCATCAGTTCGATAAATATTTATTGAGCATCTTCTATGTCCCAGGAGATGCAGAAATGAAAAGACACAGCCCTTGACCTTCAATTGCTTGTCAGTGGGAAGCTTATTAAAATTAAATTAAAACCTATATGCAAGGTAGATAAATACCATAAAAGAGTTAGTAGAAGTATATAGATACTGAAAGGGAAGAAAGGCATCTAGGAGTGATCCGGTTGATTACCTCCTCCTCTGTTCCTGCCTATGAACACAAATGGTTCCAGAGACAGTGGCAATGAGAAGCAACCCTGAGTTTGAATCTCTGAACTGTGATTTCCAAGCTGTGGTTGGGCTCTACGATCCTAAATTTCCTCTTGCAGGTCATAAAGATAATAATGCTTACGTCAATGGGGTTATAAAAATTAGAGCTAATCTATAAAAGCATCTAGCAAATAGCCTGGCACCAAGTAGCAGTGAACAAGCAATACACATAGGTACATACACACACCATGAGAGTAGACCCTTGTTGACTCTTGTCAATCCTCATCAGGTTGGGCAACAGTTCAAACTAACCAGAAGAACCAATTCCGAGTATCTGGGGACAGGAGGTGGCATTCAGGTGACAGGTGAAACACATAAAAGCCAAAGAAGTTTAATTTCTTCAAAAGAAATGTTATATTCTAATGAATGCTAACACTGATAAAAATCAATTTTGTTTAGGATGTTAAATTATAGTAGGCTACAGAGGACAATCTTTGAAAAGTACTATTTGGGTGGTGGTGGTTTCCCTAAGTGTGTGAAGCTTGTGAAAATTTATTGAGCTGCACACTCAGGATATGTGTATTTTATGTGTATTAAACTTCAAAAGTTTAACTACAAATTGAACTTTAATACAGTTAAAAATATCTGGATTTTCTTTCTTTCTGGTCTGAAAGACTCTTTTGTCAGGGGCTCTGAAATTAATAAATGCTTTCTGTCAATTCAGTGCTGTTTTCATTTGGCGGAACAATGCCTTTGCTTACACTCCTCAGCTCTGTGTGAAGAGACCATAATTAAGTAGGGATGTTTCCATTTAGTAAATAAGCAAAAAAAACAGCATAGCAACTACACCTCTTGGACTCGTCTCTACATTTCAAGACAAAGCCACCTACAGTGGGGAGGGAGTTCCACACAAAGCCTCTAATGATGGAAGAACACCCTCCTTCCCGAAAAAGTCCCAGCCATGCCTTCCCCTGGTATCACTCTTAAAAAAATCCACTTTTGGGGCGCCTGGGTGGCTCAGTCGGTTAAGCGGCCGACTTCAGCTCAGGTCACGATCTCACACTCCGTGAGTTCGAGCCCCGCGTCGGGCTCTGTGCTGACTGCTCAGAGCCTGGAGCCTGTTTCCAATTCTGTGTCTCCCTCTCTCTCTGACCCTCCCCCGTTCATGCTCTGTCTCTCTCTGTCTCAAAAAATAAATAAACGTAAAAAAAAAAATTAAAAAAAAAATCCACTTTTACTTTGCTCCAATATGTGCCTCTTCTCTCAGAAGGTCCTGCCCCCTCTTCTACTCTGTGTGTGTTCTTTTTCCTCTTTGCTGCAGAATGTCTGGCACAGCCTCATCATGCCCTATCCCTCTTGATCCATTCACTCTAGAATCTCTGCACTTAAAAACAAACAAGCTATTTCCTCTAGAAAAGCCTCTGAGTTCTTAATCTCTTCCAGATGGAATAAACTTGACAGTTGATGTAAGTGAGAGTCATTGGATTCAAAGCATATTGGAGATGGTATTCAATCTCTACAGGTTCATTCAGGGAATTAAAATTTTTAACTGTTAATGCTTATTGTGGGAAAGTGAAGAGTATACACTGTGAGAAACTTCTGTGGGAGCACTCTTCTCGAACTGGAGGTTTAATGCTTATTACTTAGCCCATCGCAAATTCACTTGCCTTACCTGTAAAATAATGGTGAAAATCTCTCCCTCTTAGGGTATAGGAAGAATTATATGAAATAATGTGTGAAAAATACTTATGATGTTGCCTAGAGCAATGAGTGCTCAGTAAATGATGGCTGATTAGTATTCTTATTCTTTGAATGTTTATGATAAGAACCTACAATGAGAAAATACAAATAGAGTGATCTAAGATTATCAAATATCTATTACCGGTTTTACTCAAATTTGAACACTCCACAGGTTAGGAAAAAGGGAAAGGGGCTAACCATTGACTTCTTTCCTAAATAAGAATGACCAAGGTCCATGACCTCAAAGAGCTTCTGGCCAAGTTGGAGAAATGGAACACAATCACCTTGGAGAGGTGGCTGCTGTAGTTACTGGGCTAGAACCCAGGATGCAACAGGTGCAGAAAGGGAGACAGAATAACCCATTACGATTCAACCACACTCCGTACTTGCACAACAGTGGGGACTGAAAGAACCCTGTGCCAATTCTGACCATCACATCATACATGGTACACTCTCAGAGACAACAGAAAGAGCAAGTCAATTTTCCACTGACCGAGTGTGGGCAATTCTGCCTGCCTGTCCACTCAAGGAGACACAAGATCACTCATTTCAGTTCCCAGGTGGGTCTCCAGGGCTTATCAATCCAGGTCCCAGCAGGAAACTACAAGAATGTGTACATGGGTAGTGAAAGGTAGTTTATAATAAAAGAACTACTGCTCTACGGGCAGGGTTAAAGGAAATGACAATGTAAAGCTCCCAGACTGGCAACAGCAGTGATCATTAACAACTCTCGGTCTGAGGATTCTAGAGGGAGGGAAGTTTCCAAAGCCTAAAAGAGATGTGGGAAAGGACAGGGCTGCCTGACATCAGCTGGAGCCTCCAATGGTGGGGAGGGAACAGAGAAATAAAATCCTGACCTCACGCTCCTCCCTCCCACTTACTTCCTGCTCATGCCTCCCACTGACTGAGGCAATGGCAATGCAGCCTAGTAATGCAGTCAGTCCCTGTAGGTCAGTCTCTGGGGAACACGGAGGGCTGGGAATGGGGAGAGAATGGATCTGGAGGACGAACAGAAATGTCTCACGTACAAGGTGGACATCTCAGCATGCTGGATGCAATTCTAGTGTAGAGAGGTAATCCGGGGTAACACAAGGATACTTTGGACTATATGCATTTTGACACCCTGCATTAGACGAGGCTCTGCTGGGCTTTACCTCAGTCTGCACAACAAATCCGTGAATTATGCATTTTCCTGCAATTTTAGAGATGAAAAACAGGCTCAGAAAGGTTGCATGTTTTGATGAGAGACAGGAGAAGAGCTCTGGCACATGCTTCCCCAACTCTAGAAATCTCAAATGGCTCTTTCATTTTACCAGTTGAAAAGTAACAACAGAGACGGATTGGCAAAGTGAATGTTACAACGACAAGGTTCGCCACCCAGCAGTTCCGCGGGATCAGGAAAACATGGCAGAAATAACCAGCACAGTCAACCTCCACCATCAGGGAACCCAGTCTGCCGTTGAAGCAGCAATGTGTTTACCTTTAAATCAGCTCTAAATGACACCTAGAGCTAGAAATCTGTAGATGACAAGCTAGGGCTGATGGCTTCTGACAGGCACAGCTGGCTTGCTGCCTGTTCCGCATGTTAACAAAGCTTGAATATTACTGCCATACGTTATATGGGGATAGCGTTGCCAAGAAACAGTAAGGGGAATGTGATTTCCAAGACCAGACCCAGAGATGTTTCTCAGCCCCATTTAAAAATCTGTTCAGCTGCATACTGTTTACTATCATCTAGTGGCGTTCATTATCGCTACCGCCCTGGCTTGAAGTTACAGAAATTTTGCAAAGTGGAAACTGCAGACGGAAAAGCAGTTACGATCACGGGCTCTGGAGCTGGAAACCCAGGTTGGGATGGTCCCCATGCTTTCTGGTAGTTCACCTTGGTGAACTTGGTGAAGTGCTTGGTATCCAGTTCATCGTTATCGTCCGCACCTCCAGGGCATACACCACTGTCTCTCCAATTCCTCTGGTCAACATCTGGCCCTCACAGCATGGATGTCACCTTGCTCTGTCATTCTCGTGCTTGCTGGTACTCTACGTTAAGCCTGATGCTTCCTGCCCACCTCCCACCCGCTTTTTTAGTGATTTACAATATTGTAACTTATCTACTTTATAATTGTGGTCAATAAAGATAATATTTTACCATTTTAGCCATTTTTAGGATATAGCTTAGTAGCATTAAGTACATTCACCTGACTATGCAATCATCATCACCATCCATCTTGAGAACGTTTTCATCTTCCCAAAGCAAAACTCTATAGCCACTAAATAATAACTCCCTGTTCCTTCTTCCCCCCGGTCCTCGGCAACCTACTTTTTGTCTTTATGAATTTGCCTACTCTAGGGACCTCACATAAGTTGGATAATACAACATTTGCCCATTTATGACTGGCTTACTAGCATGATGCTGTCATCCACGTTGTGGTACGTGTCAGAATATCTTCCCTTTTTAAAGTTTACTTATTTTATTTATTTATCTCTACACCCAACATGGGCTCGAACTCACGACCCTGAGATCAAGAACCAGTGTTCTTCCGACTGAGCCAGCCAGGTGCCTCAGAATCTCCTTCCTTTTTAAAGCTAAATAATATTCCATTGTACATATGTACCACATTTTGTTTATCTATTCATCCATCAATGGACATTGGTTACATTGACCTTTTGGTTAATGTAAATAATGTTGCTGATTTCAATTACTTTGGGTACATATGCAAAAGTGGAATTGCTGGATCATATGGTAATATTACGTCTAATTTTTGAGGACCCCCCCCATACCATTTTTCATAGTGGCTACACCACTCCCACCAGCAATGCACAAGGGTTCATCTCCCCCACATCCTCACCAACACTGTTACTTATTATTTGTTGCTTGTTTTTGTGATCACCACCCCGATGAGTATGAAGTGACCACATCATCACTTTTTGTGTTTCCAATGGATCTGTGTTCCCAGATGCATTTCACTACCCCTACTTCCCAGTCTTGGGGCATAACCAAAAGTATAGACCCTGGCTAGTTCTGTTCCCAGAGAACAGGCATGAGCTCAGCTACATGACCAAACTGGCCATGAGGTTGGCTCCTAGATGGCCCTTCTCTGGCAGGCTGAAGCTGCAAGCTGTAAAAAAATTAGAAAACCAACAAAATTAGGTGAACCAGGGCTGGATGTTTTCAACATACATACACACTCTTTTCCATACTTTACACTTAGAACTTATAAGGGAGTGTTTAGACAGAGAAAATGTTTGAAAATAACTGCAGTATAAAATTTTTGTAGATATTGAAAATGATAAAACAATGAGTTTGTTTTATATAGTCTCTCCAGTCCAAGGTCTCTGACAGGCAAATTATTAAACATTTTAATAACCCGTCAGGTGAAGCCCACAATTTTGCATGGCCTGTTATATAGAAACTTTTTTTAAAAAGAAAGGAAAGAGGGGCGCCTGGGTGGCTTGGTCAGTTAAGCGTCTGGTTCTTGGTTTGGGCTCAGATCATGATCTCATGGTTTGTGGAATCGAGCCCCACGTGGGGCTCTGCACTGACAGCGCAGAGACTTCTGGGGATTCTCTCTCTCCCTCTCTCTCTCTCTCTGCCCCTCCTTGGCTTACGTGCGCTCTCTCTCAAAATAAATAAATAAACATTAAAAAATAAATAAATGAAAAGAAAGAATAGATGGTTAGGAGCACCTAACAAGGATGCAGTTCTAGATCAAAAGTTTCCCATGACTCCACATAGAGCTGCACATATAATAAAACCCCTTACATTTCTAAAATTGTTGTTAAACACCCTGTGAGAAGACTTTAAAGACAAAGTCCTTTAAAAATAGCATCATTTTAAAACTTTTTAAAGCAGTAATCTCTTTTTTCAAGTAAAATTTTACAGAAAATCCCTTTTTTAAAAATTTCATGTTTGTAACACAACATATACTTACAAACGTTAAGTAATGAAACCTATATGGTAGCTTTGATTACCATACACACAAAAATACAAAAATAAGACAAGTGGTGATATTTATTGCTCCCTCAAGAATCAGCTACAAAATCCAATTAATTTGTGCATTTTGTTTCAGTTGCCAGGGTATAATTCTCCGTGGATTGTGCACATCTCCTCATATCTTGCAAGCAGAAGCACTGACAGCCCATGTTCTAAACTATCTTTTCAATGTTTGCCTAATGAGCAGACTTGGAAGATAGTGTCTCTCTCTGAAGCAAAAGGGCAGACTGGTTTACTGTCCTGTATAATAAAGATAATGTCTCCCTCTGTGCTAGAGAGCAGTTTGCTTTAAGACTATTACAAAAAATTCAGGTTCCTCATGCTTTCGATCCTCTTCTGTAACCCAACCCTGGCAGGTGTCATCTGGCACCCATTGTGCTCTGCTATAGGAACCAAAGCTTGCAGAACTCATTCCAGAAGATGACGATACTCTGGTTATTACTATTGCTGAGAGTAACAAACTGTCCTTTGTCTCTGACCCAGGGGTCTCCTGTCTTCTGCCGGCATCCAGGAAGTGATGGCACGCAAACTTGTTAGCTTGCAAATAAAATAAAATCTCAAGATTCTTAACAGTTCTTGACATTAGTTATACAGCATGGAAATCATTCCTTGTCACTCACACAAGCAGTTGGGAAAGGAAACAACTTTCAACCTACTTACATTGCAATCTTAGGACACTCTTCAAATAAACCAAGAAGACAGGAAATGTTCACTCCAAGACTGTATGAATCACTATCAAACTGAGCAGCACATGTAAACTGTGAAAATGTAATACACAGCCTATTAGGAAGTATTTTTATTAAAGTTTGCAAAATAATTAAAATGCATTTTGAACACAAAATTGGAATCAATTCATAGGACTCAGTATCTCAGTTTGAAAAGCACTTCTATCCCAGAAATGGAACAAGATGGAGTCAAAAGCTTAAAAACTTTTAAAGACTTTTTTTTTTTCCTCCAGCTCCATGCTTTAGGGTTACATCAGTCATTACACCTCTCTCTAGCTCATCTTCCTCATCTCTACAGTGGGATTAATTGTGTAATAACTCCCAGCATTGGGCAGGGGGCCAAATATGATAATGCGTAAGATGTTTTTTAAACCCTAAAGAGGCAAGACAAGGTGAACCTCTGGCTAGTGTTGTTTGCCATTAAAAGCAAGTTCTCTGTAGCGCTTTCATGGAACAAGTTCAGCAGCTCACAGCGATCATAGCACGCGGAGTCCTTTGTTCATTCAATAAATATTTATTGTGCCAGGCACTGGGAGGGAACAGGAAAAAGACCCCAGGGGCACATGGGAGAGAAACCTCTGATAAGATAAAACACACAAAAGGGCTTTTCCCCTTTGGATACAGTTTCTCCCTTATATTTCCCTTCAGTCCTATGGAGGAGAGAATATAAAGGAAGCCGTGGGACTTCAACAGAGATCTAATGGCATGCGGGCACTGTAAACCAATCCTTCACTCAGGTTTATACTCCTAAGCAAACTAAATAGACCATGAGTGGCTGGAGAGAGAAATTCCTGCTGCTGAACAGACCAAAGGCCCTTTAGGTGAAAAACTAAACTAACGTCTTTATGAACCAGACCTAGAAGGGACCTACCTCCATGTTAAGACTGAGGTTAAATTAGAATTGAGAAGTCTCCTCTAGGTCTCAAGATGAAAATCAGGGTTAGTTTAAAATGTGCATTTAGGAGCGCCTAGGTGGCTCAGTTGGTTGAGCTTCTTACTCTTGATTTCGGTTCAGGTCATGATCCCAGGGTCATGGGATCAAGCCCTGTGTTGGCCTCTGTGCTGAGTGTGGAGCCTGCTTAAGATTCCCTCTCTCTCTCTCTCTCTCTCTCTCTCTCTCTTTCTCTCTCTCCCCTTACCCTTCTCCCCTGCTCATGCTCTCTCTAAGATAAAAAAAAAAAATTAACATTTTTAAACTGTGCATTTCAACTTTTGGTTTTAGTAAGGAAAGTCCAGATTGTACCTCAAACTTATATTCTCTTTTATAGCTAACTCTATTTATCAATATATAGAGAGAACACTTGATAATCCTGAGTTCACCTTTTTCCTTAAAGAGATCTATTTTGCTAACTGCTAGATGATAATCAATCTTCGTCATTTGGAATATGCACCTGAAATACCTTCTGCCACATGAAGGCTGAGTACACAGATCCACCATTGTTCTTTTAAGTCACAGGTATTTCTATCCTGATGATGCAGGTTGCATATGAAAACTAAAAATTGCACTATTTGGGACGTGAGTTTTGTTCATGCATTGCATGTCTGAGGTATCTGGGCCCATGCAAAATTAAGTGGGAAACAGTATGCCCCTCCTGGAGACGGCGTGCCCTATCCTATGCACCTTCAGTCCATAGTGAAGGTCTGATGAACGCCTGTTGATGGAAGTGCAGTGGGACCTGAATGTTCTCAGATGAATTGCTCAAAATGACAAATTCTGGGCATTGATCCAGGGGCACACATCCTCCTCACACTTCTGTCCAGCTGGCAGCAGTAGATGGTCAACAAGATACGCTCATACCCTGAGGTAGGCCCTGACCTGTGTGCTCATACATCATGTTAGTTCATTTAAGCCCCACAAGAAGTCTACGAGGTCAATACAATCAATATTTCCATATACCAGGACGGCAACGGCAGGAACAGAGAGGTGAAGCCACTTGCCAACAAGGCACAGAGCCAGGATCCACACCCAGGCAGCCTGGCTCCCGGCTCTTAACTTCTAGGCTAGGCCAAATCTTAAAAGAATATGATAATAAGAATAATAGATACCGTTCATTTATATACTGATTTACTACTCTAATAGCAGCTGCTAATATTGCTTGGGCTCTCACTCTGTGCCTAGCACTGTGTTCAGCAATGCACAGATTGTAAATTCCTCCCAACAGCCTTTCCAAGTGGGTCTCAGCCTTGCCTCCATTTATGACCACAGATCAGAGAGTTTCAGCAGCCTGCTCAAGGTCGCAGAGCAAGCTAGTCGGAGGCCAGGACTGGAGAGCAGGGCTGGGTGACTCCGAAAACCCACACCCACTGTCACTCACTATGCAAAGGACTCTGGTCACCAGCTCTCCCATAACCTTCCTCATGGTGGGACACCCTGAAAAGGCCAGCTTTTGCCCCTTAACTGGTGTTCATTTGAGTACCTCTGAGTTGAATTAACTGGAGCAAGATGGATACTGAGAGGTAGCAGAGTCACTGTGAGTTTTGAAATACAGCTGTGTCCTACAAAATAGCATACTGAGAAACGTCTCTATGGATAGGAAATCAAGGTGCCCAGAAATCAGCCCGGTTCACCAAAACCCCAGGCAGAAACCACCCAGTTTCACAACGTTCTATTAATAACCCAGAACAAGCAAGCAAGAGGAGGGCAAAAAGAATGTACTGACAACACAGCCAGCCCCCTCCAGAGCTGGTGGGAGTGTGTGGAGAGCAGCGGCCTGTGCACCTGCTGCCTGGGTTCAGGTGTCCCTCTTGAGCCTTATCGCCATCACACAGAAATGATTTTATTGCCTCAGGTCCCAAATGCTCCTCCCGAAAACCAGGGTGATAATGTAATGTCCCATTTATTTTATATTGTATTTTATACTATTATTTACTACGCTACTATTTCTATTATTATTTACTATTCTATTATTACTCCATTAAGAGAGTTCAAATAAAATAATCTAGTAGAAGTGTTTTGAAGAGCTTCATTTACAAGTAAAAGATGTTTCTATCACACTTTTAGCATACCATGTAGATTCATCTCTTTTTTGGGGGTGCCTGGCAGGCTCAGTCAGTGGACTGTGGGACTCTTGATCTCAGGGTTTTGGGTTCGAGCCCCATGTTGGGTGTAGAGATTACTTAAAAATAAATTCTTTAAGGGGCGCCTGGGTGGCTCGGTCGGTTAAGCATCCGACTTTGGCTCAGGTCATGATCTCACGCTTAGTGAGTTCGAGTCCCACGCTGGGCTCCGTGCTGACAGCTCAGAGCCTGGAGCCTGCTTCAGGTTCTGTGTCTCCCTCTCTCTGTCCCTCCCCTGCTCACACCCTCTCTCTGTCTCTCAAAAAAATGAATAAATGTTAAAAAAATTTTTTTCTTAATAAATTCTTTAAAAAAATGTATCTCTTTTTTTTCTTACAATACTGTTTACTATATTCCCTGTGTTCTTTAGTCCCTAAATCTATAGGTAGATTTGTGTTGAAGGAAAATTGTTTTACTCTTCTTTTCCAATGTCTACTTAGAACTATTTCAGTTACTTTTTACAGAAACTTCCATACCCAGATATTTACAAACTCCCTGTTATATTTTACTATAAACTACATTTTGAAGGAAACATTGATTTCATTAATTTAATTTCCACAAATAATAATGATACATCTTTCCTAATAAAAATGTTTTCTAAAATTTTGAAGAAAACACTGATTTCATTAATTTAATTTCCGTAAGTGATAAATAATGATACATCTTTCCTAATAATAAAAATGTTTTCTAAAATTTATTAACAACCTAGTAGCAATAAGTTTGGGCTGTGGGCTCCTAGGTTCGAATCCCAGATGTTTTTACTAGTGAAGGGACCTTGAGTAAGAGCTTGAATCTCTCCCTACCACATTTTCCTCCTCCATAAAATGGATACAATTCTTCTAAATCAGGTTCATTATGATAATAAAAAAATGGACTAGTCAGGATGTCTGATACATAGTTATCAACCAACAAATATTATCAATTGTTATTATTTTAAAAGGCAAAGAAAAAAAAGGAACATATATTTTGCAAGGCCTTCTTTCATAAATGTTAGAGATATCCTAAACAAGTATTCTGGCTTTTAAAAATATAGGAAAAAAAACTTCAATAGTAAAATAAATAAAATCCTTGAAGAGGTGAGCTGTGCACAAAACTATTTACTTCTTCACACTATTTTTTAAAGTACCCCAAACTTACAAAAGAATATACATGCTGACATTCATAGAAAAGATATCCAGGGAAACATGAGAAATACAATAAAAATGATTAAAGGCACGGTAAACAAAACTGATCATGTAGGTACACTGAGCCATCAATTCCAAAGGCCCTAAAGGTTGTTCCATGTATGTTCCAGCAACCAACAATAGGGGCCAAGACTGAGAGGCAGCAGCTAGTTCACGCAAGGTTAAGTACTGATTAAATTACTTTTCCTAGCATCAGCACCTGGGTGGCTCATTTGGGTAAGTGGACTTCGGCTCAGGTCATGATCTTATGTTTCCTGAGTTTGAGCCCCACCTCAGGCTCTGTGCTGACAGCTCAGAGCCTGGAGCCTACTTCGAATTCTGTAACTCCCTCTCTCTACCCCTCCCCTGCTTGCACTCTGTCTCTCTCTCTTAAAAATAAACATTTTTTTTTATTAAAAATAAATAAATAAACAACTTTTCCTATTACTAATTTCACGAGCATTTTGAGGAATAAATTTACTGGGAAATTGAGATACTGAACACTAACTGCACACAGAAAAAAGGATATAGCAATATTGATCCGTGGAAATGACATGTTTTTGACAACATAGAATCTTACGTTTTGAAAGGACCATCATAGTGATCAAATTACTTACCACCTGCTAGAATTTTCCGAAATGAGCTAAGAAAGTAAAAGAAAACAGCAACAACACATATACATACACTCAGATGTACACACAAAGGTGCTAATGGCTCCCTTCCATTCAAGTTCATGTGAGTCCAGGAGATGAGGGGTTTTGTATACCTCCGTATAGAAAGCAAGAGACGAGAGAAGTAGCACACATGGGGCATGTGTTGGACAATACCAGCACCAGAAACAGGTGAACAGAACTGGGATGGAGGCAGAACACAGGAGAGACAGACTCCAGGGTGGCCATCGCTGTCAGGCTAATATCTGAAACGACTGTCATCTCTGGGGCCTGACACACCGAGCTACTGAGCTAAATATTTAAGTAATTGACACAATTTATTCTAATTCCCACAATAGCACTAAACACCTAGGAGGTAGGTGCCATCACCACTCCTATGTCATAAAAGAGGAGGTTTACAGAGGTAAGGTGACAGGGCTAGAATCAAACTCGTCTGGCTCCTAGCCATCATGCTGCTTGATCGGACCCCCCTGACCTACCTCCCCATGCACCAACCCACCCATCACAGAGTAGGCTCTTTTGTGCGATAAATACATATTTCCAACTCCCTCAAGCCTTGAAAGGCAGCCAGAGTTAAGGAGGTAGTGTCTGCTCTAGTGGCTGCCCTGGAAAAAAACAAAACAAAACAAAACAAGGCAGGATGGAAAAGGGACCACAGGAACAGCGGATCTGCCCAGACACGGACTGGACTGCCAGGGAGATCTGAGATCCAGCCTCTGAATCCTCCTGACTACAATGCATTCCCCTCTTCAAAGAGCTGAGAGATTATTCCTCTTACACCATCCTGCCTCCTGAAGTCCTCTCACGACTCATCTCTTAACCTGAACTTGAACTTCCCCTGTAATTGACACTGCTTCTCCAGCCATTGACAAGATCAAACCTCCAAGTTACACAACGGTGTTCAAAAGAGAAAATAGGCAACTGCATGACTTGAGGGCAAACAGCGAGCTGCAACTTTGTGGGGTTTGTTTTTTTTTTTTTTTATGTTGGAATTTTGTCACATCGACTTACACGTAGAAAATAAGTATTTAAATATTTTATATTTAAATAAAATCTTTATTAAGAATCTTATGAAATCGACTTCATCCCTGGCAAAGAGAAAAGCAAATGAGTGATGGAGTCTTCCCATATTAATGGGAACAGTTATGTAACCATCTCGCGTGAAGAGCCAGGCTGAAGTCAGAATGATAAAAGCCCGAAATAGCCCTGCTTCTCTCCACAAGTTAAGATCACATGGGGGATTCCACGAGCAACATACTTCTCGTACAGCCTCTGTCCTCTCATGAAGGCCTTCACTTCATTGTCCAGCGGGAAGGTGCCGTCATCCTTCCGAAAGCGGTAGAAGAGTTTGACGTCCTTGAATTCCTTATGTTCATCACACACTGAAACACAATATACACAGAGAGGCCCATAAGAAAAAAACAAAACAAAACTCATTTAATTCCTCACATGCAGTGAGATGCTAATTAAGACTTGTTTCACTGCCTCATTTCTCAAGCACACTCCTCTATGATTTAATACAGGTATTTAACACAGTACCTGGAATAGAGTGAGTACTATCACCATCACCATCACCTCATTGTCTAGTAAAAGGTCACAAAATTCAATTCATCATTCATTCCACAAACTCTTCTTGAGCACAATGGGGGAGGTATCAGCCTCAAAGAATGTGAAGGCTAGTGAAATAAAGAGCAATGTCAGCATGTAATAAAAATATGGTACAACATGGGGCGCCTGGATGGCTCGGTCGGTTGAGCGTCCAACTTCGGCTCAGGTCATGATCTTGCAGTCTGTGGGTTCGAGCCCCGCGTCGGGCTCTGTGCTGACAGCTCAGAGCCTAGAGCCTGTTCCGGATTCTGTCTCCCTTTCTCTCTGCCCCTCCCCTGCTCACACTATGTCTCTGTCTCTCTCAAAAATAAATACACATTAAAAATATATATATACGGTACAACAGGGCAATGAAAGAGGTGAGGCGATACTGAAGTGACAGACCAAAGAACCCCCGTCGCCTAGCTGCAAAGAATGGACACTTCTCTGAAGAGCTCGCATGTAGTTAGAGACCTGAAGATTGGATAGAAAATGGGCAAAAGTGAAGAGAAAGGGCATTCCAGCCCAAGAGAACATCAACATATGAAAGGTCTTGGTCAGTTTTAGAGATTTCAAGGAGACATGTTCATGAATGTTCGTAGAGATGTCGAGAGTAACAGCAAAAATTTGGAAACCCCTTAAATGTCCATCAGCAGGAGAACGGGTAAAGGCACAAAGGCATAATTATACATGGTATACGCAGCAGTGAAAATGAGCAAACATGGATGAATCTCACAAACAGCATGTTAATCAAGTTGTACAAGAATAATCATGCATTTTTATAATGATTTAAAGCACTTGCAACAGTATGATACTTTGCTAAGAGATGCATCTACAGAAAGGAAAAAGTATGAAGCAGTAAATGGAAATAAGCCCAAATGCCTCTTGGAGGAAAGAAGGGAATGCCACCAGCGAGAGGTGCACAGGAGACCAAGCGTTTTATCTCTTAAATGGGTAGGTTTGTATCTGGAATAGAAGACGCAGCCCGTGTCTTCCTCCCAAGCTACCTTGACGGTCGGTGGCCACCTCACTCACCGTGATGAATGATGCCCCGGTCTGCTAACTTCTGCATGAGTTTGATTGCTGTCTCTCTGTCAGAAGCCTCTTTGTGCTCAATCAGCCAGTCAATCAGTTCTTTGGCAACAAAGCAGTTTGGGTAGGTTTTGAGATGATGTCGCCTATCTTTAATAACCTTTTCTTCATGCAGCCTGAGCCTGGAAAGAAAGTTTGGCAATCACTTTAGGAATTTTAATGACAACACAGATCAGTCAGCCGATTGCAGAGCTCAGTAACAAGTGGAAGCTCTAAATGCATTCGAGTGCCGTTCACATCCCTGTATGTCAGTGGGGGAGGGGGCGGGGATGTTCTACACGGTCAGGGCCCAGAGGCCTCAGACAGTGATTGCACCCCCAGATCTAGAGATGATGCAAGCAAATGGAGGGGAAAACAACCATGGACAAGCTAGAGCTCTCCTGCCAGCCTGGAAACCGAGAAAAGCTTTCTCACCCCTGCTCTGTCTCACTGCCTTCTCTTTATTCCTCCACCAGTGGGCTTATGGCTTCGACCAAACAGCAAACAAAAACTCTAGAAACTTGCTGAAACCAGGTACTTCCTCTTCATCACAGATTGCTCAAGGTCACCACGTCTGCATTCGTTCACGTACGTAACAAATGAGTGTTCCAACCTCTGCTACTATGCACTTCCAGGAATCAGAGACCTATGTGGGAAAGTGCACAGGGATCCTGGCCTTCACCTGTCCCGCTTTCTACAGGGGCAATAGCTTATCCTTACGTGACGCTTACCAGGTTCCAGATGCTTATCTGAGCACTTTCCACAGATGCACTAGTGTCTGCAACAACCTCATCAGAAGTTATTATTACCATCTCCTTTTTTTTTCTTTTTTTTTTTACAGCAGAGAGAACTGAGGCCCCAGAGAGATTAAGTGACTTGCCACACACCTAAAAAGTGATTAAAATTAGATTTGAACCTGTTGGTCTCCCTTCAGAGTCCAACTTCCCAAGTGTCACATCCTGCTGATTTTAGCCAGGGAGGGATAAACAAAAAATCCAGGAGAGATAGATTAAAGCTGTTGGACAAACACAATTTATTTACAGGCTGATGGATTAGTGTGGAGAAAAGTGGTTGACACAGAACCTTCCCTTACTCCCTTCAGAACTCAGTGGCTTTATTCCAAAAGAGTCTTTTTTTTAATGTTTATTTAATTTAGATGGGGCGCCTGGGTGGCTTGGTTGGTTAAGCGTCCGACTTCGGATCTCACGGTCCGTGAGTTCGAGCCCCGCATCGGGCTTTGTGCTGACAGCTCAAAGCGGAGCCTGTTTCGGATTCTGTGTCTCCCTCTCTCTGCCCCTCCCCCGTTCATGCTCTGTCTCTCTCTGTCTCAAAAATAAATAAAGGTTAAAAAAAATATTTAATTTGGGGGGGGCAGGGAGAGGGGGAGACAGAATCTGAAGCAGGGTCTATGCTCTGAGTTGTCAGCACAGAGCCCAATGCAGGGCTCGAACCCACGAACCGTGAGATCATGACCTGAGCCAAAGTCAGATGCTCAACCGACTGAGCCACCCCGGTGCCCCTCCAAAGGAGTCTTAAACCTGCCTTTAAAAAAGAAAAAGAATTTCTTCCATTTGTTTTTCCTTCTCTTATCATCCTTGCATTTACTTTTTAATTCTTGAGTTGGGCGAAACACAAGATCAGTTTTCTTCCTGTTTCACCCCCATCATCCTATGCCCCTAACCTCATTTTCTCAACTGCCACATGAGTAAATCGCACAATAACTGTATGAGCCTGGCAAGTGGCTTAATGTCTCTTTCTTCCTCTGTAAAATGAAGGCAGTTATGTTCAGCCTATCCTTGGCCACGTTGAGACTGGGCGACATAATGTCTATTAAGTACCAGCACCCAGCATAGTGCCTGGCACAGAACAGGTCCTGACCTCCTTTCCTCTACTCCCTAAGGAAAAAAGTAGATGATACTCTTGCCTGCTTTTTGAACAGAGCTCACCTAATGACATTTAACGGGTTTTGATACCCCAGGGGTTATAGTATACGTTGGGAGAACTCTGAGGCTTAGATCTCTTTCTTGCTAGACCACTGTTCTAGACTGAAGTATGTTCCCTTAAAATTCGTATGTTGAGGCCCTAAACCCCAGTACTTCAGAATATGACTATATTTGGAGATGGGGCTCTTTTAAAAGGCAATTAAATTAGGGGCACCTGTGTAGCTCAGTCGGTTAAGCATCTGACTTTGGCTCAGGTCATGATCTCGCAGGTTGCGAGTTCCAGCCCCATGTCGGGCTCTGTGCTGACAGCTCAGAGCCTGGAGCCTGCTTCAGATTCTGTCTCCCTCCCTCCCTGCCCCTACCCCTCTCACACTCTCTGTCTCTCCCTCTCAAAAATAAATAAAGAAAATTAAAAAAAAAAAGTTTTAAGGTAATTAAATTAGGGGCACCTGGGTGACTCAGTCCATTAAGGGTCCAACTTCGGCTCAGGTCATGATCTCATGGTTCATGAGTTCAAGCCCCATGTCGGGCTCTGCACTGACAGCTCAGAGCCTGGAGCCTGCTTTGGATTTTGTGTTTCCCCCACTCATGCTGTCTCTCTCTCTCTCAAAAATAAACATTAAAAATAAAATAAAAGGTAATTAAAACAAAGTCATGAGGGTGGCCCTAATATCATGACTAGCATCCTCATAAAAAGAGGAAATTAGGACTCACTCATGTACAGAGAGGAAACCATGTGAAGATACACAGAGAAGGTGGCCACCTCCAAGCCAAGGAGTGAGACTTCAGAAAAGCCAGCCCTGCCAGCACCTGGATCTCAGATTTCTAGCCCCCGTACATTTCTGTTGTTTAAGCTGCTCAGTCTGTGATTCCCTGTAATGGTGGCCTAAGCTAAGACAACCACAAAGTACTTAAGACCGGAGGCACCTGAGTGGTCCGGAAATGAAGTGCTCAGCTGGGACATCAGCACGGAGAAGGGAGAGGAGGAGAGAAATGAGGGTCCTAACTCCTGTAAGCTGAACAGAAAGAAAAAAACCAGGGCACCTGGGTGGCTCAGGCAGTTAACTGTCTGACTTCGGCTCAGGTCACGATCTTGTGGTTCTTGAGATCGGGCCCCACATCAGGCTCTGCACTGATGGCGCAAAGCCTGCCTGGGATTCTCTCTCTCCCTCTCTCTCTGCCCCTCCCCACTTGCTCTCTCTCAAAATAAATTACAAAAAAAAAAAAAACCATTTTAATTGAGCTCCTACTATATGCTCCATATTATACTAAACATTTTCACATATGCTCATTTTTTAAGTGTTTTATTTATTCTTGAGAGAGAGAGAGAGAGAGAGAGAGAGACAGAGCACAAGCAGGGGAGGGGCAGAGAGAGAGGGAGACACAGAATCCGAAGCAGGCTCCAGGCTCTGAGCTGTCAGCACAGAGCCCGATGTGGGGCTCGAACTCACGAACTGTGAGATCATGACTCGAGCTGAAGTCGGACGCTTAACCGAGTGAGCCACCCAGGCGCCCCGACACATATGCTAATTTAACTTCTACAGCCTGAACGTTGCATGCTCCCCAAGTTCATATATCAAAATCCTAAACCTCAAAATGTCAGTTACGAGGGCAGTCAGAAACAAGACTAGGAATATGAACACTAGGCTCTCGTCCTGACACCACCAGTAATTCCAGACGATTACACTTCCGAGCACCAGAATCTTCACTGGGAAAATGGGGACAATTATGTCCATGATGATTACTTCATCACACAGTTACAAAGTTCATTAACAAAGATAAGGACAGCATTTGAGCCCTTACTATTTGTTAGGCACTGTTTTACCTGCTTTATTGGCCATCAATCCTCATGACAACCCTCTGACGCAGGTAATGCTAAAACCGCAATACCAACAGAGTTGTAATTATTGATAAAAAATAAATGAAGCTTAATAAAAAACATGTTCACATAGGGGTGCTAAAGCCTCACATGAATCCTTCTAATTAATTCAGTGGCAATGACACTGAGTAATTTGTTTAACATGCTCAAAGTGGCAGAATGTGAAACATTAATTCTTAGACACGATGTCTGTCAGGAATCCAAGAATAATGAAGACCAATTTATTTAGAAATTGAAACGTGGAACAAGCTACCATCTAATTTGGTGGAGGAGGAATTTGTTATGAGCCAAGAGAAGAGATTTAGCTCCTATAAACTTTCCAATTAAAAAAAATTATTAGGTAATATTTATCTTTAAATACTACAAAATAGAACCTTTTGGTTACTATCCTTTCTTGAACCCTGAGAGTGGGGCTAATTCTCGAGCATTTTTGATTCCCGCCGATCCTCACCCTGCACAGAGGGGAGAAGCCCCTGCCTCTTCAGCTCTACCGGGGCCTGGTACATTTCCATGTTCAGAAACCTGAGCAGACAGATGATGGACGGGAAAGAACTCTGGATCCAGGAGATACTGATATTTTTAGACAGGTTACCGGGGTCAATAATCGTGCTACCATCTTTTTTTTTTTTTTAATTGTTTTTAACGTTTATTTATTTTTGAGACAGAGAGAGACAGAGCATGAACAGGGGAGGGGCAGAGAGAGAGGGAGACACAGAATCTGAAACAGGCTCCAGGCTCTGAGCCGTCAGCACAGAGCCCGACGCGGGGCTCCAACTCACGGACTGTGAGATCATGACCTGAGCCGAAGTCAGATGCTTAACCAACCAAGCCACCCAGGCGCCCCAACCATCTTTTTTTCTTTCATAGCCAGAAATACAGAATTCTAAGAATGAGCATTAAGAATTATACATTCCAGGGGCGCCTAGGTGGCTCAGTCTGTTGAGCATCGACTCTTGATTTTGGCTCACGTCATGATTTCAGGATCGTAAGATGGAGCCCCAGGTCAAGCTGAGTGTGGAACCTGTTTAAGATTCTCTCTCTCCCTCTGCTCCTTCCCTGCTTGTGCTCTCTGTCTAAAATAAAATTGTAAGACAAATTATACATGCCAGAAAAAGTACCCCAATAAAAAGATAAGAATTTTCACACTGCCAACACATAACCAAGTGTTTCCATGTAGCATTGTGGGCACGTAATGTTTGCTGAACAAATGAATGTCCAAGGACACTAACAGAAATGACGCCATTTTCAAAAAGGTAAGGAGGCTTCTCAAGTAACTTAATAGGAGTCCCACTCCACAACTTAGTAGTAAACATCTATTATTACAAAACTACGCTTTCAATTCCCGGGTAATCAATTTCCAAAGTTTTAATCCCTATTGTACATGTATGAGTGTTTTCCAAAAAAACATTTTCCTTTTACCTGAACTAAACTTTACCCCTTACAGGTTTTCACAACTTTTTTTTTTTAATGTTTATTTATATTTGAGAGAGAGAGAGACAGACAGACAGAGCATGAGCAGGGGAGGGGCAGAGAGAGAGGGAGACACAGAATCTGAAGCAGGCTCCAGGCTCTGAGCTGTCAGCACAGAATCCCACATTGGCTCGAACTCACGAGTCGTGAGATCATGACCTGAGCTGAAGTCAAACGCTTGGCCCACTGAGCCACCCAGGTGCCCCTGGTTTTCACAACTTTTAATATGCTAATATGCATGGAGATCTCCAAAAACGGATTAGAGTAAGGAGTATTTCAAAGTCTTACGGAAAAATGAAAATTTTGAGTAGCTAAGCCTCTCATGGAATACAACGACTTCATAAAATGATGAGCAAGGGCCTAAAAGCCACATTTTTTTTTAATTTTTTTTTTTAACATTTATTTATTTTTGGGACAGAGAGAGACAGAGCATGAATGGGGGAGGGGCAGAGAGAGAGAGGGAGACACAGAATCGGAAGCAGGCTCCAGGCTCTGAGCCATCAGCCCAGAACCCGACGCGGGGCTCGAACTCACAAACCGCGAGATCATGACCTGAGCCGAAGTCGGACGCTTAACCGACTGAGCCACCCAGGCGCCCCAAAGCCACATTTTTTAAGTAATCTCCATACCCAACATGGGGCTCAAATTCACAACCCTGAGATCAAGAGCCACACACCCAACCATCTGAGCAAGCCAGGTGCCTCCTAAAAGCCACACTTTTAAACCATGTTTCCTGGACACATTGGTCACACTGTTTGCCATGTCCAACATCCCCTTCCATTTAAAACTGCCTTCCACACCTTACCCACCTCAGTTCAGGCAGAGTTCATGACCCTAGACCTGTTTCCTATGCCTGGGGCAGTTCCTGACTGAAAGAACCCTTGACCTAAGGTGGCATCTGCACGTACATGCCCCGAGGCAATTCAGTGAGGCGACCAGAGGCACAAGATCCTACCCAAGTGACAGTAATCAGCTATCCAAGCAGAACGGCTCCCTCCTAAGATTTAAACTGGAGCTGAAGTTTTCAAACTCTATTTGTGCCAAGGAACACTTTCTTCGAGCGCAAATTACCCAGGTGTAATTGTGTTAAGACGGAGAAACGTGGGGCATTCTAGCTAAAGGGCAGCCAGGTCCAGAGTATTTCCTTGTTTTCCCATTCGGTTCTCCCACATACACCCTCCACATCCCCAACACAGTCTGCACGGAATTCCTAGAGCAAAGGTGAAAAATTCCCAAGACTGGAAGACACTGAAGAAACTGGCCAACCAGGAAGGAGAAGCAAGCAGAGAGGCCAGCACAGCGAAGCTACGAGGGCAGGAGAAAGAGCCCCTAAGTCACAAAAGAGGGACAGCAAGAGATGCCTGTCCCTGGAGTGCGTCGGTCCCTTAGAGTTTTCCAGTTCTTCTTCCAAGCTGTGCCCACCTTAATAATAACCAGAACAGTACCAATCCCTTCAGGTGACTGAATAAGCCTCGATTCCCCGAATCAAAAAGAACCACGGCTACCCAGTCTTACTGAGGTCCTTCCATCCTGGCCAGAGGCCTCTTCCAAACTTCCTCACCTTTCTCACCTCCTAACCGCGAATGCACCTGCCCTAAAGTCTGGATACACTGGGCTCTTCTCCATCCCCCGCACATGCCATTACCTTCCATGCCTCTGCTCAAGACACAGATCCTTCTTCTGCCTTCAATAATTCAAAAAATGTTATTTGCTCTTCAGCTTAAAAGGCACCTCCTCTGTGAACATTTCCCCAGCCTCCAAAAGTCACAACACCTTCTTCCCTCCCTTCTCCCACACTATTTTAGTGCCGGTAGGAAAACATTCATCTTGCTGCATTCCACTTAGATGAGAAGGATACAAAGGGAGAGTTGCTTATTTATTTTTGTAATTCTAGTGCCTAGTGCATAATAGGGGATAGATCCTTGTTGACGTGAAAAATCAATTTGCTCATACAATGCACTCAGCACGGAGAAGGCATAGAGCAGAATAGTCTTCTGACTAACAGAGTCCAAATCAGTCCACATTGAACCACTGGGAAGAATAACCATCCCTATTTTAGCTGCATTTTCAATACCACTGGCCAAGAAATTTAAATACAAAAACCACCTTCCCGACGTTCATCTGACACAGCTGGTTCATTCACAGGCTTTAGATTCAAGGTGATTTTGTAAGATTCTATTCCTGTCCAGCAAACCAGCTGTGGGACTTGCATCAGACAATTTCCTCTCCCAGCCCCAGGAGAACAAACACTACTGAGCGCAGGGCGTTAATAATCCCTGCAAAATTACCGTCCATCTGATAAGAAATGCAGAAATTGTTTTTTGAAAAATAGCTTGCAGGGAACCGCACAGGTTGTGGGGCCCAGGGAACAAAGTGGGGGGGGGGGGGACAGAAAGCACATATTCTCATTTAAAAACAGCGTCATAAATCTCAGCCAAAGTAAATGCTTTAATTAAAAAACACAGCAAGCCAAACAGTGAGGCTGACAGTGTGAGCCTTGTGACTTGAGCAATAGCCCTGACATAGATGTGCTGTAAACCAAAGCTCTTGTCTTTGCCAGATGTTCAGCACCAGCTCATATCTGTCCTTGGGGATCAGAGAACTCAGAGAAAATCACTCTTGATCACCTACCCCTGAAAGGACCCGAATCTAAAAGGATGAGAAAAAGACAGGAACAAATGAAATCTAACCTACTGCATTTCCTTTTAAATTTTTTTTTTCAACGTTTATTTATTTTTGGGACAGAGAGAGACAGAGCATGAACGGGGGAGGGGCAGAGAGAGAGGGAGACACAGAATCGAAAACAGGCTCCAGGCTCTGAGCCATCAGCCCAGAGCCTGACGCGGGGCTCGAACTCACGGACCGCGAGATCGTGACCTGGCTGAAGTCGGACGCTTAACCGACTGCGCCACCCAGGCGCCCCTGCATTTCCTTTTAATGTTTGAATTTACTTTGTAATTAATATTTCAAATTATCAAAATAATATATGCTCACGGTAGATAAAAAGAAGCTCAATATGTATAACACGACGCTGGGTACTGATGATGCTAACTGTCAAAGCTGGGAGACAGGTGCATGAGGTTCACTACTGTAGTTACTTTGGGGTGTGTTCAAAATTGTTCTTGACCCCCACTGTTCAAAAGAACCCAACATTAATAGTTTCTTATGTATTTTCTTATGTACACATGTATGGCTATGTTTATGTATATATATTTATGTGAAATAGGATCATAATACACATTTCATGAGGTTTTGCTTCAAGAAGATGCTTGAATTCTTCCAACCTGATCAGAACAACAGACAGTGATAGGAAGGAAAGAGCATGAAACTGGTTAATGTAAACAGAGCACATGTGATTCTGGAAAGCCAGAGGGAACTGGTCTCACACACCCCCATCCCACCTCCCCCCCCACAGGCATGCTATACAGAAAGCTGTAGTGAGCACGTGATGTCAAATATTCCACCAGCAAGACCCCTTTTCAGGAGGGTCATAAGAAATGGCTCTGTGAATCAGGAACAAGGTCAGAGCCATAAGTTCTATACAGAGCCCTTCCAGGGCATGGGTCAAGTCAGTGCAAAGAAAAGTCCCGTATATGCTGGGTATCTTGTCACCACAACAAATTGAGATGGTAAACACACCCAGGAGGGAAGCATGTTTGATTCTGAGTCCCATTTATCATTCACTATATTTGAGATCTTGATGAGGAGTATAAGCAAAAATAGTAAGTCATTTATACTTGACATCTGAACACAGCCACACGCTCAGAACTGAACCCAATGACATCCCTGTGATCAGGAAGGCATTGTCATATTCACTGACAGAGAAGCGAGTTCAGAAAAATTAAAGTGACATGCTCAAGTCACATTTCAACCAGGGGCAGGGTCAGCACTTGAACCCAGATTTTCTGACTTCCATGTTTAGAAAGAGTTCCGTGGGGCACCTGAGTGGCTCAGTTGGTTAAGTGTCTGACTTTTGGTGTCAGTTCAAGTCATGATCTTGCGGTTTGTGAGTTCGAGCCCTGTGTCAGGCTCTGTGCTGGCAGTGTGGAGCCTGCTTGGGATTCTGTCTCCTCCCTCTGCCCCTCCCCCACTCACTCTCTGTCTCTTTCTCAAAAATAAATAAAAATTTCAAAAAAAAGCGTTCTGTGCCATCACCCTTTAAATGGCAGAAGCACCTGTCTTCTGCCTGTGGTTTGCTCACGTAGACAAAGAAAGAGAAAACATGCTCAATGGCCATGGAAAGGTGAGAGTTTATGCAATTTATACATCACCCAGATGCTACCAATATAAATACAGACAGGGCTCACAGAAGTGCCCACAAAAGTCATCACATTGTCTTCATGCCTGTGTTGAGCCAATGTTGTAGAATTCAGGTGACACTCCAGGGGGGAGGGGCTGGAGCTGATGAGTTACACCATCTCAGAGAGTCAGCATCCATTCACGCAGCACATGTAACAAACACTTTTAATGACAGTGCATAAGAGCTCAAGAGGCCCTTTCAAACCCTTCATCTCATCCTGGCGATAAGAGGTAAATACAGGGTCAAGACGGGGAGGCCCCTAAGTCTGCCTTCCTTATCTCATCAGACCTGAGATGTTCGCTGTCTTCTTTCTCCTGTGGCTTTTTCCTAAGAAGTCTCCTGCTCTGAGGAACCAAGAGCAACTGCATCAGCATCCCCAGCTCTGATCTCTTCCCTGATAAGTCAGAAGGACAGTGTTCTTCCTGCTTACAAAGCGCCTTTCCAAGAAGCTCCGTGATTTTTTTTTTTCAAGTAGGCCATTATTTGTTTACACCACACCCAGGCGTATCAGGCCTCTAATTGCCATTTTACAGGTGAAGAAACAAGTCCAGATTGGTTCACGGAACTCACTGAGGACACAGAGTGACTCACGGACCAGTTCTGGTTACTGAGTCAACTGAACAGGTGGCAGCAAGTGGGGAATAAGAAAGTATAGCTTTCAGGTAGGAACAGGGACTTGGCTGCATTTGTCAGTATCCTCATTCTCTACTAGTCATTCACTCATAGCAGAGCTGTGGAGCCAGAATGACTGGGCCTTAAATCCAAGTTCCATCCATCATTTGCTGTGTGGCTTTGGACAAAACATTCAACCTCTCAGTACCTCAGCTTTCTCATCTACAAAATAGGAATAACAACGTAGGTCTCCTATTGTGAGGATGAAACAAGAAACTGTGTCAAGTGCTTAGCACATAATAAGCTCTCAGTAAATGTCAATGTCAACCCTTACTGCCGTTCTTATGCAATACATATTTCACTGTCAGGTTCTACCAGAAGCACCATCAAGAGGCCACTAACTATGCATTTGAGTTACTTTGTAGAACAAGTGCAGCCCTTAAGTTGCTGACCATTGTTTTCCAGTATGGGTGCAGAACTTTGCATTAAATTTAATTAATATCTCTGGGAGCAAATCAGGGAACTAAGGTGAGTTAGCAACTCCTGGAGAGACTTAGCTGTTCTTCTTTGTTCAAGGAGGAGAAAAAAGCCCTGCAGGCGGGTGGCAGGTAAAAGCAGAGAAAAGGGGAGAGAATGCTCCGTCACTCCCTAAAAACACACGGAGGCCTCTCTCCCTGCAAGATTACTAGAACTAATCTCACCCCTTCTGTGGTGTCAACCAAACCGAGAATTAAGATCACTGACTTGTTTTCATAGGAAACAACCTTGAGCCTATCCAGCCAAGCCCTCCTGACTACATCACTGCTGCACGGGTGGGAAAGCCGACACTGAGAAGGTGGGCGACTTGCCCGTGTTCAGCCCACTGGAACTTCAACTTGGCCTCCTGAATCCAATCTGACGACCTGCTGAACTCCACCGCGGGATGACCTCGGAACGGCGGCGGCTGCTGTCACTCTAGCCTTTATGGAGGAGTGGCCCACTGATGAGCGAGCTGGCCTAGTAGACTCTGTCTGGGACGGCTTCTCAAGTCATTGTTCATCACACGCAGCCCGTACCCCCTCTTGAGAAAGACACTGCATTCCACCACCACTCTTTCCCAGAGAAGAAACGGTCTCAGGGCCTATTTTAAACAATGAAAAAAATAAAAACTTGAACTACACAGATCATGAAATAATAACTAAATACTGTTCACTGGACCCCTCCCCCTCCCCCAGTGGAATCTGAAAAATACCTGCCAGCTATTCTGTGGACAGGGGCAGAGATTCAGGTTAGAAAAGGTGAAGGCAGAGATGCCCAAAGACAGCCTTCAGTAAGATCACCAGGAGGGCCTCCTAACCACAGAGGGCTGGGCCCCATCTCCAAAGTTTCTAATTTAGTAGGCCTGGAGGTGGGCCCAAGAATCTGCGTATCTAACAAAGGCCCAGACGATGCTGATGCTGTTCTTTAGGGAGCACACATTATGAACCACCGGACTGGAGTGAAACAGTCAACATTGTGTTGTGGAACAAAAAGAAGAAAAAAGTAAGGGGAGAAATCGGGGGGAGAGCGGCCCATGAGATGAGCACTGAGCCAGGAGACCTGCGAGGGGCAGAGTGTGGTCCAGGTGGGACTTCCTCTCAGGGCGTCTGTTTTCCAGGCACCGGAAATCGGGACCCTGTGAGTCTACAGCCCACACTTTGCCAAAAACCTTTAAAAGGCAGACAAGTGAACTGCCCCCAGGGCCACCCTATGGTGTGATTCTTAGGGACCCCCCTCCCTTTAAATGTATCTGAGGTTCCTAATCTGGAAAATGAGGAAACTGATTAGGTTCTTTCTAAAATCTCTTTCAACTCTTACTTCTCTGCTTTTTTTATGGACACCCTGAAGAGCCTCCAGGGTAAATCCTCACTAACGAGATCAAAATAGAACAGGCTGTTTGGGGCACATTTTGTACTGAAAAGATCTACCACAAACCACAAGGCCTGGGAGCACAAACAGCAATTTCATTTCCTTTGGGTTTCCAAACAAGGATGAATGTATCAAAACGAATCTTGTGCTAAGCATGCTGTACAAACGCTGTCTAGGGTTACGATCGTCTATTTTCAGCTCACAAGGCAGATGTCAAAGCGCCATAGGCTTTGGGTATGCAGGTCTGTGACGTGAGAATAGAAAGTTTCTCTGGGTGTAAAGTATTTTCAAGGGCCCTCAAAGGTGTTTTCAGGGACGTCTGCAGCTGTTGTGGAGGCTGCTTTCAGTTAAGGGGTTTGTAGAAGATTTCGCAACCAGTATGCATTTATTGAGCCCCAACTGCATACCAGGCGTAGCTGGAAAAACTGCTCATGGCAAACTAGTTCAGGGACCACGTAAGTGAAACAGGTGTTGTTTCTTCAAAATGAAAGTGTTTTATTCTATGTATATAGGGTGTGCACGCACACACACACACACACACACACACACACATCAAAGCCTCCATCATATGTTAAACCGGAATCCGTCCAATTACTTTCCTTTTCTTCTATTTCCTCTGTTGTAGCCAAATGCATCACCTTCATTTCTGCCTCTGTCCCTATATTTATGCTATTTTTTTTCCAGGAAATTCCCCCCCTCCTTTCCTATCCATCCAGGAAAGTCTAGCTTATCTCCACCTTCTTCCACGATGTCTTCTCTCATCCAGCCAGATACTACCTCATTCCCCTGACTCCTCTGATACATTTTCTATGATGCTCATGTCTACCCACATATTATTTTATTTTTTTTACTCTTATTTGCATTAATTCTCTTCAACTACACTACAAATTCTATGCTGACAGAACTATTTCATTCTTCTTGCTTATTTCCCGAAGCATCTGGGACAGGGCAATGGTACATGGCACTCGGTGTCAGGGTCTGGGTTTTCGTCTTTGTTTTCAGACAGATATAAAGAAGCCTTAGCTCAGCACAGAATGCAAATTTGCACCTCTCGTCTTGGGCCCTTTGGTGGCTGTGCACCCATCCAGGCAACACTTCAAAGCATTTCTTCTATTAACACGAAGGAGTATTTGGACCACATTTGTGTGTTTGGTTTTGCCAGATTAATGATGTTAAATGACTCTTCCTTCAGAAAGACCCCCACACTATTGATTCTTCACAGAATGTGTAGATAGCAGGTGTCTGAGCTTTAGCTGAAGCTCTGTCTGTCAAGATCCAGGCAGGTCTGGACAGATATGGCTCAGGCTGGTAGATGGGGCCCTCCAAGAATCCATTGACAGCTCAGCAAAGAAGCCAGACCATCAGAGAGGAAGCAAATTGTAAGAAGGCTATGGTACCTGGTCAGCCCCAAGGACACAGAGCCGAATCTGAAGGTACTGTGTTCACTGAAGTTTTGTGAAGTGATGGACCAGACACAGCTGTGCTGTGGGGGAAAGGGGACAAAGTAAACACAAAAAGAGAATACTGAGAGTCTCAGGGCAGTGATACACACACACACGCGTGTGCGCACGGGAGCGCACACACACACACACACACACACACACACACACAACACTGGATGGCAAGAAGGATCACAAGAAGGGCTGCTGAGAAATATCCAAACTAAAAGAAGCACTTTCAGGGGTTAGTAGTCCCTTTTAGGTACTCAATACACTTATGTCCAAATGTTTAGGCCACCTTTCATACCTAGTGTAGACACCAAATCCATTGGTATTGTGATTTGATTTGTTTGTTTGTGACTAACAGAATGCAAGTAAAATGAAACCCTAGGAGAATGAATAAGTCCTGGGAATAAAAGGCACAGAATAGGAATATAGTCAATCATACTATAATAGAGTTGTACGGTCACAGATGGGAACCACACTGGTGGTGAACACAGCGTCATGTGTAACCCTCTTGAATCACTATGTTGTACACCTGAAACTAAAGTAATGTTGTGCGTCAACTATGCTCAAAAAAGAAAATAAAAGTGAAACCCTGGGAGGAACTCAACCTAAAACTCTGTATTTCACTTATGACTAGTAGAAAATAGAAAGACTTCTCTGAGCCACATAATAAAATGCTATCACAGGTATCTAATAGCACTTTCAAGGAAATCTTCACAGACCTGTCAGAAACTCAGGTAGTGAGAAGAAACTACTAGCAATCTAGTTATTGGCTTATTCCAGGTTTGCATTTTCCCTTTCTTAACATAGTTACTGTGACCCTTGCAGGAACTCAATACACTTACAGCTAAATTTCCAGACTATGGGTGTACCAATGTAGTCACTGAATACTCATGATGTATATGCTTGCCCCTTTAAGGAGGCTTTGGTGCATATAACCTCAAACATCTAGACCGACACTTGCCTGCATCCCAGGTCACTCAGACTGAGGAGCAGAGAGGAGGGGCCAAAGCAGAAGCAAAAAGCCACCATCACCAGCCAAGAAGGAATTACACTGAATGTGAAAGAAAGAGTCTAGATGGTAACTCTGGAGTATCCAGTTTTCTATATATCTGAGTCCCACTGACATCTGACATGATGACAATGCCACATTTCATGTGCCTATAGCACAATATGGCTTATAAGTCACTTCCATACACTTTATCTCATTTGATTTTTGCAAACAGCCTTGTACAGTACTTGGGGGGACAGATGGTTAACCCCTGTCTCTAGATGATGGGAAGGAGGTTTTCTACAGTGCCTGGAATTGTCACCGTAATAGTTTACAAGTGGCAGAGCCTCACATAGCATCTAGAATTTCAGATTTCTCACTTACCAAGACTCTGCACTTGAAAGAGTATATCCAACCTCATCAATAAGAATATTTCTGCATAATTATAGTAGGTGATATCAGTGGTTGAACCTGGAGTGTTATTTGCATATTTATGCTTTTCATGGGTCTTCCATTATTTGATAAGCACACTAAAAACCTCCATTTTCTCTCTTAAGTCCCCATTTTGTTATGGTGGATGAGTTGGTATTTAAAACCACGCTGATGGGGCGCCTGGGTGGCGCAGTCGGTTAAGCGTCCGACTTCAGCCAGGTCACGATCTCGCGGTCCGTGAGTTTGAGCCCCGCGTCGGGCTCTGGGCTGACAGCTCAGAGCCTGGAGCCTGTTTCGGATTCTGTGTCTCCCTCTCTCTCTGCCCCTCCCCTGTTCATGCTCTGTCTCTCTCTGTCCCAAAAATAAATAAATGTTGAAAAAAAAAATTAAAAAAAAAAAATAAAACCACGCTGATGATTATATAAAGAATCTGAAAACTTAACCAATCTCTATTAAAGAGCCCTGGACGCCTAGCATGGCTCCAAATACCTGAGGCTGCTTATGAACCATAGCACTTTTTAAACCCAGGACTGTATTCTCTAAAGACAGCTAGATAACTAAAGATCTCATCGGCTCTTGGCCGCATTCTCCTGACAGCTGTTGCTTGAATGGTAGTGGCACTTGGCAACAGCTAAAAAGTCACACTCTATTAATTAGGCTAGCAGAGGCAGGGTAGGGAAGGTGAGAGCGGACTCCTCGGAAGTCATTAAGATTCTAGACGGCTTTTGAAAGACTGCTCTCAGTTGAGTGTGACCATGCGCCTGCACCTGTCTCCCATATCTGTCCAACCCAACATTTGTTTTCGTGTGTGCAAGAGGGTAGGAAACAAAGCAAACTTGACAAATTCTCACTCTAGGTACCAAAAAGTAAATGATACTTGTGTTCTGTGAGTTGGTGAGCTGTCTGTACTGTTTTTTTTTTTTTCCAACGTTTATTTATTTTTGGGACAGAGAGAGACAGAGCATGAACGGGGGAGGGGCAGAGAGAGAGGGAGACACAGAATCAGAAGCAGGCTCCAGGTTCTGAGTCATCAGCCCAGAGCCTGACGCGGGGCTTGAACTCCCGGACCGCGAGATGGTGACCTGGCTGAAGTCGGACGCTTAACCGACTGCGCCACCCAGGCGCCCCTATCTGTACTGGTTTTTAATGAAGCCTTGGCATCTGTGTAAGCCTGAGGTCTGCTCTGAGGGGACTTTGATTTATACCACAATTACATCTTCCCTGGGCCGCTAACAAGTTAACTATCTAGTTAGTTTCTTGAGAACACTTAAAATGCCCTGCAAATCAGTCTCCATTTATCAGACTTGTAACTTTCCCTCTGGTTACACAATGAAGGAATAAATATTTGACTGCATGTCATTTGATTGCTATTTGCTTCAATAGCAAGTCAAGTTCTCAACTTCTTTGTTTGGAGGGAGGAGTTGCAGACAGAAAGTGGAGCCAGCCCAGAACAAGAGGTGTTCAGACGAAAACAATGATGAAACCTGCATTTTAATAAAGGGGCATAAACCAAATAGGGGTTTGCATTAGTTTGATAATAGAAAAACAATGGTCTGAATGGAATCGATGCAGTTAGTGGGTGATCATAAGCTATTGAATAAATAAAATTAAACAGCATGTCTATGTTCAGAGAATCACAATACTTTAAAAGTCCTTCCTAGATTATTATGGTTATTTCTAAAACTATTTTCCATCAAAAAACTTTCTTCCTCCTGTTTTTTAAAATTTATTTTTAATTTATTTTCTTTCATTTGTTGCAAGAATGTGCTGCAGTTAAGTTCCCTAAATCTTCTCTGAACATTTAACCTGAAGGATGGCAAAGTTCTTACCTAAAACACACAACCAATTATTCATACACGAATAACTTAAGTCCAGGTACCTCTTGGAGGCACAATTAGTTGTATTACATACGGTCACGTTGAGACTATCATACCTGAGAATAAATTCCATTTGTTTTTGCAGTACATCACTTCATCAGAGTTCTATATTGTAGCAGATTTGTTGAAATTTACCTTAATGTTTATTCTACATTTCTTGGATATATGAGCTAAGGATCAGGAGGTGACCATTAGAATTAAAAGAAAGATCAAAATCTTAAATTAAGGAATCAGTAGTGATACATTCAAATCCAGATATTAAAGCATTACTTGCACTTGGGGATACGCATGTTTTCTTTGGCATATTCTTCAATATTACTTTATACTCCATGGTACTTTCAAACCTCCCTTTACTGTCACATAGTTGATCGGTGAACATAAGCTATCGAATAAATAAAATTAAACGGCATGTCTATGTTCAGAGAATCACAATACTTCACAGTCCTTCCTAGATTATTAAACATCAGTGCTTCTGATACTTCTCTTGATCCAGGGAACAACATGAGGACAGGCCTTTCAAGCCATGGCTGATTCACTGTTGTGTCTCCAGAGCCTAGTACCTCCCCCCAAACTCAACATACACAAGACATGATAGACACAAATCCGTCATCATTTCAGCATGTCCCTACCCTACCTCCACCCATAAACACACACATTCTCTCTTATCATCCTTCCCTACTAAATTAGTTCCTCTTCCCAAACATCTGATTTCTAGGAATGAGTCCCCAAATAGTCCAGCCACCAAGGCAATTATTCCTAGCTACCGTGGACTAAGAATTCCTTAAAGGACAGAAATGAGGACTTAGTCCCTTCTTGTAATCCCAGCACTCGTTGTAGTGTTGACAGGAGGTCAGTAAATGTTCCTTGTACTCACATTTCTTTCATCCTCTGTGCTAAACCTGTTACTAAATTCTGCTGTTGACATCCCGGAAATATCCCTTGATTTGCCTTCAATCCATGGCTACTTTTCTAGTCCAGAGTCTCCCCACATTCAGTTTCTAGAACTCCACTCTTCCAGTGGACTCACATCTACATAAGGACATTCAGAGGCTCTCTTTCACTTTTGACATGGTACAGGTCCTGAGTCCTCTGTGTAGCAATAAAAGCTCTCTGTGACCCTTCCTCACTCTGCCTCTCCCCTTTATCAACCACATTGACCCCTGTCCCCAAACACAGGCTCCTGCTCCAATCAAGCACACGTCCTATGTCTATCCTACTTCGTGTGTCTTTGCCATGGCATTCCTACTGCTAGGAATTCCGTCCTTCCTCCCTACAACTTTTACAAAACCTAATCATCTTTGCTCATGTCCCACCTCACCAGGAAGCCATCTCCTCCTTTCGTGGGTCACAAGGATTTCTCTTTTCTAAAACTGTTGCTTTAATTCTCCAGGGTTGTTTGCAATATTTTGTTCAATTGCTCTCCATTTATTCATGGATTCTTACTGTTTCTCTACCTAAAAAGTCATCTTCCTGAGAGCAGGAATCATGCTGTTTATTTCTCGATATCTTGTGATACAAACAAAAGCTGGTCCCAGGGGCTCCCAATAAATATTTATAGGCTGAGTAACTAGAGATAAAATACTGTCAGCAGCGTATGTATAAGAAAATTATTCTGGGAGGAAAAGATGAAAAAGGGATACATCCAGGTTTCTCTGAAATTTGCTGAAGAAATCTGTGCTCTACATACACCTAAAGGTATATAATCTTAACTGATCTCTAATAAAATATTAACTGAACTTTTATTTATTTATTTATTTATTTGGGGGGGTGGGGCATAAGCAGGGGAGGGGCAGAGAGAAAGACGGAGAGGAAGAATCCCAAGCAGTCTCCACACTGTCAGTGCAGAGCCGGATGTGGGGCTCAAACCCACGAACCATGGGATCATGACCTGAGCTGAAATCAAGAGTCCGATGCCTAACCAACTGAGCCACCCAGGCACCCCATGCACTTTTAACAAAGAGTTCACATACACTGCCTTAAATCTTTTCAAACCTCTCTATTAATCACAAGGCACTGGGACAGACTTTCTGTTTTGTTTGTTGCCATGTGGAAAAGACATTCTGTTACTATAGCGTCATCGACTTCTGGATTCAGAAGTCAAACCGAAAAATCTGCTTTTGATGTTGTTATCATTAAGCAGAAAGAGCAGTAGGAGGAAGAATGGCTCTCTTTCTCTCCCCCTGTTCACACTGGTGCCAATTACCATTCTGATAAGCTTTTCATCAGTGCCACGTGCTTCACAATATCACTTTTATTAGTCACTCTCAGCAGAAGCGCCATGTGATGTGCGGGATTATTGTTGCCCCTGTTGAACAGCATAAATGCCCTCTTAAGACACAGAAAAGTTGTGTAAGGGCCTTGACCGCCCTGAGATAAACAGTGAGAATCAGAGTTTGAACTCAAAGCTGTAGTATCCTACTTGGGGCCCTGGAGAAACCTAGCAAGGTCTTTCTTCAGAAAAGCTGAAACACACTTGTCACCAGCCCACTACTTTAGGCTGACTCCGGCAATGCTAAAAATCAACTCAATGCAGCAAATATCTACTGGTGCCTAGTAATTAGAAACTGTGCCAGACACACGGATACAGCAGTGAATATGACACCCTTGTAGAGAGTGGCTTACAAAGGAGGGGCCTAAGACGATCTGTTGGATGCAGCTACAAAAATATGAGAATGCAGGGGTGCCTGGGTGGTTCGGTTGTTTAAGGGTCTGACTCTTGACTTAGGCTCAGGTTGCAATCTCATAGGTTCGTGAGTTCAAGCCCTGCGTCAGACTCTGGGCTGATAGTGCCGAGCCTGCTTGGGATTCTCTCTCTCTGCCCCTCCCCTGCTCATGGTCTGCCTCAAAATAAATGAACATTGAAAAAAAAATTTTTTTTAAACATGAGAATGTCTACATTTATTTTATCTCACCTTTAAAAGTATCGCAATTTAGGGGCACCTGGGTGGCTTCGCCAGGTAAGCGTCCGACTTCAGCTCAGGTCATGATCTCACAGTTCTTGAGTTTGAGCCCCGTGTCGGGCTCTGTGCTGACAGCTCAGAGCCTGGAGCCTGCTTCGTGTTCTGTGTCCCTCTCTCTCTGCTCCTCCCCCACTCATGCTCTGTGTGTCTCTCTCTCTTTCTCAAAAATAAAGACACATTAAAAAAATTTAAAAGTATTGCAATTTCTGTTTTTGTGTATGCTTATGACACACATAACGCATTAGTGAAGTAGGGCATGTATATAGCTGTTAATATGCTCATATCGGGGGGGGTTCTATGATCAAAACATTTAAAAAAATTTGTTAATATTTATTCATTTTTGAGAGGGAGAGACAGACAGACCATAAGTAGGGGAGGGGCAGAGAGAGGGAGACACAGAATCCGAAGCAGGCTCCAGGCTCTGAGCTGTCAGCACAGAGCCCGACACGGGGCTTGAATCCACAAACTGTGAGATCGTAACCTGAGCCGAAGTCGGACACCCAACCAAGTGAGCCACCCAGGCGCCCCTGTGATCAAACCATTTTTACAGATTGGGATGGGCAAGCAGAAACATTTGAAAACCAACAGACAGCAAGACTCTTTGGACTTTCCTGAACATGCCATGACATTTTTCATCTTCAAGTCTTTCCACTTGCTATATTCTCTTCCTCAAATGAACCTCCTCTCCCTCACTATATCCTGAGTTAAACTTCAAACCCCAGCTCCGTGTGTACCTGCTCAAGGAAATCATTACCCCCTCCACCAGGGAGAGCCAGGTCCTTCCACCCACGGCTCCCATCACACCTTACACACCCTTCTACTGCAGAGATCACCATGCTGCAGCGGGACTGTCCACACTTCCATCTCTGCACTCGCTGGCTGGACTCACTGGTGGTGAGCTCCTTGAGGGCAGGGTTGGGATAATCACCTATTTTTCTTAAGAGCTAGCACAATGTCTGGCATGCAAGAGACACCCACAATTCATCCGAGAAATGTATTCACTTAGGTGAAGAATGTCCTCACCATTTTTTTCTTGCTAGTCGCAATGGACTTGAAGACAACAGGATTTCACGTGGGCCATCAGAGTCCACTGTACTTCCTCCTTTCTCTCCTTGCAGATGGGGCAGAGGGGCTTCGAGGGTGGGGAGAGGTGATCATGTTCAAGGCATGACTACTGCCGCTACCAGAAAATGTAGAGCTGGGATGTGGAAAGCTATACGTTTTAAACCAGTGAGGTCTGGGCGGTCTCAGTGTTCAGGTAAAAATGGGGACCAAAGACTTCTAAGTCTGAGCAGAACAAATCAGAAATGCGGTGACACGCTGCGTGCGGGTGGAGGAGTCCCACGAAGACACCTCTGGGACAGAGGAAAGGTGGTCAGGACTAAGTGAGAGCCTTGTGTCCTGGGTCAGCTCTGCAGATACTAACTACCTCAGAGCCTCTCGGTCTCCAGAGAAGGAGACTGTCTTGACTCCCCACACAGACTTTCCGGGTTCGCACAAGGAAGCAGAGAATGGGGAGGGGAGCCAAGACCGTCAGTTCCTTTCTTGCTCTGGCACAAAGTCAAATGGCTGAGAAACAGTCATTTACAAGTGCTGAATTAGATTACCACCAAGGTCCCTCCAGCCTGAGGTTCAACAACTTGATTATGTCGATGCCCTGGAGCCAAAGTGTCGGCCAACTGTGGTATGGTCAACCTTTCAGGAAGACCTTGGCTTAGGTGTGCATGGTGCAACTACTCCAGTTTTCTGGACCCCACCTGGAGAGGAATGAAAAGCCCTAAATCTGAGCTCTGCCTCCATCACTTAGTAACCAACCACAGTAATCACTGTGGCCAAGCCACGGACTATCTCTCCGAGCTGCATTTATTTTACCACTTTGCGAATTTTCACTCTGTGTCAGCTAGGTACCCATCTCTGGGCTGAACGTTTTGGACATGGCAATGAACAAGGAAGCCTGACAGGACTTCATGCCAACCACCTCACCTCGCAATTGGAATCAAAATAATCACTCACGTTCTCATCTCACAGGCTAAGGATCACTACAATGTTAAGAATCAATAATACCTCTTTGTACAGGAATCCTTGTGCACCTCTGGTAGAAATGTAAATTGGTGAAGCCACTCTAGAAAATAGTACAGAGGTTCCTCAAAACACTAAAAACAGAAGCACCCAGTAATTCCACTTCTGGACATTCACCTGAAGGAAACAAAAACACTGATTTGAAAAGATACATGCACCCCTATGTTTATCGCGCATTATTTGCTATTAATAGCCAAGACATGGGAGCAACCGAATTGTCCATTGATAGATGAGTAGTAAAGAAGACGTGGTATATATATCCGATGAAATATTACTCAACCATGAAAAAGAATGAGATCTTGCCATTTGCAACAACATGGATGGAGCTAGAGAATATTACGCTAAGTGAAGTAAGTCAGACAGTAAAAGACAAATATCATATGATTTCACTTATACGTGGAATCTAAAAAGCAAAACAACTGAACAAACAATAATACCAAAAAAGAGAAACGGACTCATAAATATAGGACAAACCAGTGGTTGCCAGAGGGGAAGGGGATGGGGAGATGGACAAAATAAGTGAAGAGGGTCAAGAGATACAAAGTTCCAGTTATAAAGTAAGTAAGCCACAGGGATGAAAATGACTATAGAGGGAACATAGTCAATAAATAGTGTAATAACTTTATATGGCAAGAGATGGTAACTATACTTATGGTGAGCATCTTGAAATGTATATAATTGTTAAATGACTGTGTTGTACACCCAAAACTAATATACTATTATATGTCAACTATACTTTAATTAAAAATTTAAAAAAATAAAAAATAATACCTTTCTAAAATTTTTTTTAACGTTTATTCATTTTTTGACAGAGAGCGTGAGTGGGGGAGGGGCAGAGAGAGAGGGAGACACAGAATCCGAAGCAGGCTCCAGGCTCTGAACCGATAGCACAGAGCCCGATGCGGGGCTCGAACTCACAGACCGCGAGATCATGACCTGAGCCGAAGCTGGACGCCCAACCGACTGAGCCACCCAGGCGCCCCTACCTCTTTCTAAATATAAAATTTCATTGCATCTGTTTAAAGGTTAGCTGGCGCTCATAATTTGTATCACAAAAACTCATCACAAAACTTATACAAAGGGAAAGAAAAATTGTTATAGAAATAATAGAATTTCTTTATATATTTATGGCACCCAGAAAATGCCTATGTGACTCTACAGACCAAAGGCTCGTAGTGTGACCCACGCCAATTTTTTCTGAAGGCATCTGACCATCAACTAATAACTGCTGTAAATTCATGAGGCCAAGCTCACCATATCTTTCTAATAGCACCTGTGAAAGCTACAAATAGATGCATGTCATCTAACCTGCAATGACACAATCAATCAGCAGACTCTGAAATGAGATTTTATGTCTGCACCTAAATATTTAGCAATTTTAACAGTGTACCGAAGTGACAGACTAAATATAAAAAGATCTAAAAATGTTAACTGGTTCACAATAGAATTGCACAAGTGTCCTTATCCATGAAAATATCGAAAACTGAAAACAACCAAATGAAATCAATGAAATAAAATACTCTCTGCTTCTTACTCCAAAGCACAGAGAAGTCCAATTCCTACAACCTGAGGGTTTCTCTATTTTTATTTATTTATTTATTTATTTCCCTTTTTTGGGGGGGGGGGAGTTCTCTATTTTTAAAGTAAGAAAGGGGAGAATGAAATTTCATTACTTGGAAACTAAAAGCATTTCACTTTCTTTTTTTTTTTTAATTTTTTTTTCAACGTTTATTTATTTTTGGGACAGAGAGAGACAGAGCATGAATGGGGGAGGGGCAGAGAGGGAGGGAGACACAGAATCGGAAACAGGCTCCAGGCTCTGAGCCATCAGCCCAGAGCCCGACGCGGGGCTCGAACTCCCGGACCGTGAGATCGTGACCTGGCTGAAGTCGGACGCTTAACCGACTGCGCCACCCAGGCGCCCCAAAGCATTTCACTTTCTATAAGGGATCAATCAATAAGCCTTTGTTTATAGTCTACCCTATCCTTAGAACAGTGGAGATACAATGAGAGCCATCAAAACAGTAACAGACAGCCATCTATATAACAAATGTTGTTAGAAATCCAACATATTTTTACGTATTAAAGCCTATACAAATGCAAGCAAATCATAAGATGATTGTTTTGATCATAAGATGATTTTCTATACCAAGCAGTATAAGCCTTTGTTTACACTCTAAAGCCGGCAAAAATTTTATGTTAATATCCCCAATTCTGTGCTTTGAGCAAAAATTAAAAAGAGTATAATAGATATCTGTAATTTTTATCACATAGTATTTATATACCTCATTCCTAGTATTAATTTCTATGTCAATAATGGCTATAAGAAACAGCAACTAATTCTGGCTAATTTAGGAAAAAGAGGATTTCACTGAAAGGATACAGATAGAGGCTACCACAAATGCAAGAGAAGGTTGAAGTAGGAAGCTTGGAAAATGTAGGAACTGTGTACCTCTGGGAATATGCTCTGGAGTCTCATTGAGGAATCAGGAAACTACCAAAAGCATTTAAAATTAGATAGGCAGGAGATTCCCAGAGACTTCCAAGAACTTCTGAACAGTGCTCTCGAAGCAGGCTAGTAACTTTCCAAGAGCCATATAGTGATTCAGTAGGTACAAACTATGGTTGTTTCATAACAGATTTGTCATTTAAAAAAAGCATAAGCCATTCCAAGTGCCAATGACCAAAGACACATTGAATGAGATTCTCAACTAACTGTTTAAATACATACAGATTTGTGCTTAGATTTAAAGCATTAACTGCTTTCAGGCTCTGTGAAGTATCTGAATGTGTGCATGCAGTCTTCTTTGTCTACCTGATAGACAACTTCTCTCATTAGGAGAAGACATGGAAATGAATGAACAGAGTAGGTCATTCCTTCCTCAGGCTTCATTCAGCTCCAGGTTAGGTCCTGAGACCACGAGCAAGAACTAACAGAGGGGGAAGAGACTCCCAGGTACGTAGCTAAAGTGTCAATCAGCTAAGTAGTAACATTTCTAGTGACAGGAAGAAGCGTGAATACATAAATACAAACAAGGAGCGACTCAATGTGTGACAAAATGAAGAAAGCATTATATCACAAGAAAAGGAGGAATTAAAAAATAATATGACTTTATACCTACAACATTATTTTTAAATTTATAGTGACTGACAGAGGGCGAGGTGAAGATTTTTAACAAGATAGTGGAAAATAAAGCCAGCTTTTCACATTTGGTTGAAAATAGCAACATGCAGTCTTGATATGGGTTTTACCAAAAGGAAGATTGCACAGAGAACACCCATTAGTCTACAACTGCATATACATTATTAATGTCATGTTCTGTGCAACAGGTATTAGGCCTTCATCATGGGGGGAAAATGATCAGAAAACAAGTGGTTTAGGATTCCATATGGCTATTCAATTCTCTACACTTGATCAAAATTATCGCAATGTTTCTAAACTTAGTTTCCTACTATAAAATGTAAGTATTTTAAAAGGTAAACAAAAGAGGGGCACCTGGATGGCTCAGTCGGTTAAGTGTCCGACTTCTGCTGAGGTCATGATCTCATGGTTCGTGAGTTCAAGCCCCGTGTCGGGCTCTGTGCGAACAGCTCAGAGCCTGGAGGCTGCTTTGGATTCTGTGTCTCCCCCTCTCTCTACCCTCCCCCCCTCTCAAAAATAAATAGACATTAAAAAAAATCATTCTCATAAAAAATGTAAACAAAAGTAATAAACACCAAAGCTTCTCAAAGTCAATTTATAAATTTGCAAAATGCTCATCTCTCATTTGGAAGAATGTTACCAGCTTCTAGTAGGTGTTCCTTAATACAACCATGCACATCCCCCACGCTCCCCCCCCCCAACACACACACTTTCTCTCTCTTAGATATACATTAAGAGTTGGCAAACTTCTTCTATAAAGGACCAAACAGTAAATATTTTTTGGCTTTGGAGATCAGACAGTCTCATTTGTAATAACTCTGCTGTTACAGTACAAAAGCAGTAAATGAAGGGGCATGGCTGTGTTCTAATAAAACTTTATTTCCAAAAACATGCAGCGGGCCAGAGATGGCCCACTAGCCATAGTTTTTGCCTGTTCTCAACATATGCGATTGATTTTCATGCATCATTTAAAAATCCACGTATTTTGGGGGGCACCTGGGTGGTTCAGCTGGTTAAGCATCCGACTTCAGCTCAGGTCATGATCTCCCAGTTTGTAGGTTCCAGCCCCACGTGGGGCTGTCTGTCAGTGCAGAGCCAGCTTCTGATCCTCGTTTCCCTCACTCTGTGCCCCTACCCTCTGCTCAAAAATAAACATTAAAAAAAATTCATGTTTTCAGGACACCTGGGTAGCTTAGTTGCTTGAGTGACTGACTCTCGATTTTGGCTCAGGTCATGATCTCACGGTGGCAAGATCAAGCCCTACAATGGGCTTCAAGCTGAGTGTGGAGCGTGCTTGAGATTCTCTCTCTCTCTCCCCTGACCCTACCCCCCTTCTCTCTCTAAAACAAATTTTTTTTAATAAAATAAAATTTCATGTTTTTGACATCATGAATAAATGTGTACACTCTCATTTCATAACTGAAGAAAATGTGCTTCCAGAACATTAACTCCAAGTCATGTTGACCTGTTTACTATTACTATTACCCTATGTGCTAGGCTTTATTCTAAGTACTCTACATACATGTTACCTCAAGGACTCTATTTATCTTCCTATTTTATAGAAAAGGAAACAGAAGTGGTTTTTTTAATGTTTATTTATTTATTTTGAGAGAGAGAGAGAGAGAGAGAGAGAGAGAGAGAGAGACTGTACGCCAGTGGGGGAGGGGCAGAGAGAGATTCCCAAGCAGGCTCTGCACTGAGTGTGGAGCCCAATGTGGGGCTGGATATCACAACCATGAGATCATGACCTGAGCTGAAGTCAAGAGTCAAAGGCTTAACTGACTGAGCCACCCAGGCACCGCAGGAAACAGAACTTTAAACTGATTCAGTCAACAAGAGCGCCGAGTTAGAGCCCCTGAATCTCCTGAGAGTCCATTTATTCAAGAAACCATGCCAAGATTGCATAATCCCCTTTAAATAGTCCTTATCCCTTATCCTTAGTCTTCTGCTAAAGCAAGTCTTGTCTCAGGATACTTGAAAATTCTAGCATTAAGCTTACATATCCCCCGACAGCATAGAAAATCTTTCTACTTACTCTGTCTTGAATCCAAGATTCCCCAACCCTTAGAGTTCTGCATTCTTCTAATCCTAAAATCAACATCTAAACTACAAGACCCTTCTTCCACCAAATCTCAATGTCTAGTGTGAAAAAATCAGTTACGATCATAAAATTATTGTCTTCTCCATTCCTACAAAAGAAGCAAGAGAGGGTCTGGAACCAAATGCGCAGGCTTATTTTGCTATTTCAACTTACACTCTGAGAACAATGAATCAAAGGGTCTAAAGTAAAGATCTATAGTTAACTAAGTAAAAATTTATTCTGGCTCTCAACAGAAATTGAGCAATACCTTGAAGAGCTCTCAGGCTACAATGTACCAAATAATATTTGGAACATTTCAGATGTTGCTTGCATGAGATTCTACTGACTAATCTATTCCTTATGTGTAAAACATAAGCCTAGGGATATGCATTTTCCTAGAGTTCCATGCCACAAAAAAGCATCAATAAATAAGTTTCCTCCCACAGCCTAAAATATGACCAGCTGGATTCACATTCCAGAACTTTCATTTCTGGTTAATAAATAATCCATAGGTGAAGCATATTTACTATTATCTTAGGATAAAACACACAAAAGTCAATCTGACGCATTTCATCAGTATACTTCTGGTATTTAGGCATATGGCGTAGTGTACATAGCGGATTATTCACACAACTAAGCCAAGTTTTTGTCGCTTTAAATAGTCCTTCATTAATTTTAAAGGTATTGGGGCACCAGGATGGTTCAGTCAGTTAAGCATCGGACTTCGGCCCAGGTCATGATCTCAGTTTGTGAGTTCGAGCCCCACGTCGGGCTCTGTGCTGACAGCTCAGAGCTTGGAGCCTGCTTCATTCGGATTCTGTGTCTCCCTCTCTCTCTGCCCCTCCCCCACTCATGCTCTGTCTCTCTGTCTCTCTCAAATATAAACATTAAAATTTTTTTTAATTTTACAGATACTAACATTGCTATTCATCAATTGCATGTATATAGTTGATATAATTCTTATTGTGTATGAACGTTTAATGTTTACTCAACACAGATGCAAATGTCCTGAAACAAGTCCAATTTCAAAGGTCCAGGCTCCACATCCACAACAGCTGAGGCATTCTCTGCCCCTGACCTTCAGGCTCCAATGGCTTCAGGCTGAGTCCAACTGTGTCTTCAACCCACAAACTCTAAGGGTCTGGCTTTTGATGGAACACTAGTGTGTTACAAAGCCCAGCTCTTTCATTTGGCTGGTCTTGTGATCCTGGGCAAGTTTCTTAACTTGTTTCTAAGGCTTTGTGTCTCCATCTCTAAAATGGAACTAATGATATCTACTGGAAGATTAAATGATATAATTCATGTAAAATGCTTACCACACTATTTGGCACACAGTAGGGTTCAGTAAATACTGGTTATTATTACTGTTATTACTCTTGTTGTTATTTACTGGGGAGGCTAAAAGAAAATCAGAATAACACAAAACCAATGAACATCACGGTAAATAGCACAGCAATGAAACTTAAAATCCACTGCCAAGGGATGATTTATCCATCTGTCTTGGCAGAAGGAAAACAGATGGAAGTTCAATGTTAAGCAACTAAAAGGACTCAGAGGTTAGAAGACATAACCTAGTTTAACCTTTGAACTAAACACCCTCGCTTATAAAATAAGGTAACATTTAAAATGGTGGTTTCCAAACTTCAGAGTAAATCAAAATGCACTTGCAGCATTAAAATATGGTATGCCTCTTCCTGGACTGAGGCATGGAAGTTCTGGACCTAGGAATAAATAAGGCACCGTACCTCACCCCGAAGAACGCAGATGAGTCACCTGTGGAGGGCCACGCAGGATGTGTGGAGGTGACCTCAGAGGCCCAGCTTGACTTGTCAGGCAGTGAGCTAGCTAAGACCGGGAGCCTGGCCTTTCCCCAGCAGGAGTGGCTTCACCCAAACCCAGCTGTCACCAGGACTGTGGCCCTTCCTGGCCACAACTTCAAACAAGGCCCCAAGGTCTCCAGGTGCTGCACACTTGCTGTTTCCCAGCTTGGTCTAGTCGGTGCCTGACTTCACAGTATGTGTGCATTATAGAAAGGCCGAGTGGCCTGGGGACAGGGCCCACCCTATGGAATAGAAACATCCTACATGTCAGGCAGCTTCATGCTCATGCCCAACTTGTAGGATAATGAGGAATGGAAGGCCCTGTACCTTCTTGCTGGGCCTTCCCACCTATGGGTCTCTAGTAAAAGTGTTCCTTAACCCATCCATACTTGGGATTCACCTTCACCCCCCTCACCACACCAGAGAGACGAAAACAGAAAGGGCTGTAGAGGCCTTGCTGGAAGCGTGTAAGATGAGGGAAGGCTCCAAGCAAGAGAAGTTTTTGTTTGTTTGTTTGTTTGTTTGTTTGTTTTGGTTTTTTTTTTTTAAATTTTTTTTTCAACGTTTATTTATTTTTGGTACAGAGAGAGACAGAGCATGAACGGGGGAGGGGCAGAGAGAGAGGGAGACACAGAATCGGAAACAGGCTCCAGGCTCCGAGCCATCCGCCCAGAGCCCGACGCGGGGCTCGAACTCACAGACCGCGAGATCGTGACCTGGCTGAAGTCGGACGCTTAACCGACTGCGCCACCCAGGCGCCCCTGTTTTGGTTTTTTTTAAGTCACTGGAAGAAGAAGTTTAGCAGTTGGACCTTCCCTTTAGAAGGTACCAGCTTTTGCTTACACCTCCCATTCCCAAAATTCTGGATGGGAAGGGAAGACAGGCCTGCCATCAATCACCTTGACCCTTCTCCAGAAAAATTATTATCACACTAGGACATAGGGCCCTCAGAGAAGAAAACACCTGCCCTATGAGAAACACATACTTCACATTAACAATCCCTTCTGCCATGAGAGGCATTTTAGGCCACACAGATAAGATGCGATTCTCAAGGACTCATGGTCTAATACCGTAAAATGTCCGCCTTCTTGCAGATGTGGTTTTAAGTGACTAACTGAATTGGCCAAAAGTAACCTTGGAACAATTGTCTGAATAGACTACAGTATCGTTTTAAGTAAGTGTTCTCTTTGCTACCTGTTGTACTATCATCCCCATGAAGGTCCATCTCCCAGGAACCCCCAGACAATGTAATTGAATAACTGTTGCTAGGCTCTATCAAGAAGAGCAGTTTTTGCTACAAAGCTAAACAAATTGTCATATTATATAGGTGGATGTCCTTTTAAGGACCGCCAGGCTAAGTTTTATGATGAAATTTCCGTTCACATAAGCTACCAATAAAGATTGCAAGGGTCTCCCCAAACGTATCCTAGATTCTACGAGTATGGTTGCTTTGCTGATGCTAGCGTTCCTCCCAGCCCCCCTCCCCTATCCATACATCTAGAGGCTCATAAAGAACACACTGACTCTTGGCTACTAGAAGTTTTCTCTGGCAGAGGCGAACACATTTGTCCATATGCTCAACGGAGGAACACTGGTGACGTGGAACAGTTACAAGTTGTGAAAGATGTTTCGAATCTCAAGAACTGGGAGAGAGAAGACCTTTTAAGAGGTCACTCCCACTCTCCAAAAACCTTCCCAGGGACCCTCCAGAGGCCTGGCTTCAGTCAGGAAACCTTAGACTACAGATGGGACAGATACATAAAAGAACCAAAAATGTCCAGATAAGCCCCCAAATTCTCACAGTTTTCAAACTCCTCCCTGAGTAAACATTCTCCCAGAACTGCTGACAAATAGCCAAACCAACTTCCTCTCCTTCTCTGTGTTCCCCTTTTGGAAATGACATTATCTAGCAGCAAAACACCCAAAATGGAGCGAACAGGAAGACAATTGAAGAGATTCTCTCTGGTTAATTAACCATGGAAACAATCAAATCATTCTGTCCCATAACAAACAAAATGGCTCAACAAACCCTGGTGCATCGGAACGGTGATTTGTAAGGAATTCCTGGCCCTAACCGCTACACCTTCCCTTGAAAGGTGTAATTAGAAATTATAATGAGGCCCTGAGTAATCAGACTCTGCCTTCCTTGGCTTCACGCCCTCATTAGTGCATAGTCAGCAAGTGGCAAGCAAGTAGACAAATGTGTTGGCTCCAGGCCCAGCTTCTTAGATTTCATGGATGCTTCTCAATGGGTTTAACTGGAGCTGCTCTCTTTTGTAGTCAACACAGGCGAAAGAGAAAAGTCGCATTTTGATATCACAGTTTCTTATCGATACTTGAGTACAAAAGTTTTGCTGCATTTGTACATGTGCCACCCATTTTGAAGAATAAAAGACTAAATTCATGCTACATTATCTGAGAATAAAACCAACTTTTATTTGGATTTATTCCTATTAGTTATCTTTATGGTAAGATGCAGTATGAAATCAATGCCCAAGTCACTAGTGTAAAGTCAACACAACATGCCCTGAAATATAAACTTAAACCATATTACCAGTGTGAGAACACCTGCCTTCTTGATAACCAAAGATAGCTCCCATTTCCAATTTATGGAGAACGGAGGGGGAAAATTGACAAAATGTACTGAACATGTGACATGAAAGATATTTTTTAGTTGAGCTATGTAAGTACAAAATGCTTTGCAACTTTTCCAAAAGGCTGCCTCTTAATTATCCCGAAAACAGCTTTGCTTAAACAAAGAGATGACTTTTATGCAGCTTTGGCTCTCTCTGGATGGAGGTGTTCCTTGGAAAGTCATCAAAATCCGAGTGATACAGAAATCATTCTTTGCAATTTGAACCTAAACTTGCCATTTCAATCGTATCTTGAGAGTTCTATTTTACTCTATCTCTGAGGGAATCCTGAACACCAGAGGCATATCTTCCAAATCAGAGGGTGGTGAGGGGTAGGAGATGAAGGAGGAAGTATCTGGATACAGAACATGTAACCACCATTATGGGGAGGTTTTCGGGAGGAGTTATGTAGAAAGGAGCAGAGTCCAAGATGCATACCAATGTCTCCTAACCTCTCCTATGCTGTGTCTTTCTTGTGGCTTTTCTGTAGACACTTTCTTCTTCTCTGTATAAGCTCCCTCTCTGAACTTTATTTCTTCTAAAATTATGGCTTAATCACATTGTACTCTACTCAAAAAATTTTCACTGATTTTTCATCGAGCCCAAATTACTTTTTGCAGAAGACATTGCGCTTATCTCCCCAACACTCAATGAACCTTTCTCCAAAGTACAACAGCTGTGATCTCCCCTTTCCCCCCAAGGGGACCCAAGGCAGGCAGGGTAAAAGCATCCTCCTTGATGCCACAGTATCACAGATGGGTAAGCCCAAGGCCCACCAGTGAAGAGCTTTGCTCTGTTGTAATATCTTGTGAGTCTGTGAGTTAAGATGGTACCAAATCATCCAAGCTCAAGACGTTTGCTGGTAGTTGATGGCAGCCAAATCCAGTCTTCGTTTGTTCAGGAAATGGTGAATATTAGCAAACTGCATGTTGAGGATTTTAGGGGAAGTATATTATTGTCTGCAACTTAGTCCAAAGTGCCTAAGAACAATAAGATGAATTGATGGTTGGACAGAAAGACGGACAGAAGGACAGTTAAGTGATAAAGCAAGCATGGTAAAATGTGAATTGTGGAATCAAAGTGGTGGAGATAAGGTGTAAAATTCTTTAAACTTTCCTGTATGTTTGAAACTTTTCATGATAAATAGTTGGCAGGAAAAAGCTCTAGTTGAGTCTTGTTCTTTCTGTTTGGATATTCTTAAAATACTTTTGTGATATCTTTTAGCTCTTAGAAGTATGGCAGCAGGACAAGTGTCCTTTATTGTGGCAGCCAAGGTCTGTGCATCCTCCCCCACGATAGCTTCAGTTCTACCCACTGTTACATTTGACTGTCAGATTCTACAACCAGTCATTAACAAAATCAGTTCTGGGGCACCTGGGTGGCTCAGTCGGTTAAGCGTCCGATTCGGCTCAGGTCATGATCTCGCAGTTTGTAAGTTCGAGCCCCACGTCAGGCTCTGTGCTGTCAGCTTAGAGCCTGGAGCCCACTTCGGATTCTGTGTGTGTCTCTCTCTGCCCCTTCCCTGCTTGTTCTTTGTTTCTCTCTCTCAAAAATAAACATTAAAAAATTTTTTAAAAATCAACTCATAAATGTGAAGGAAAATGAATCATGCTTATGCATTAGATCATACTGCCTTAAAACCTCATCCCCTCAACTGCTTTTTGTAGTCAGTTCTCAAGAAAAAAAATAGTACAATAAGTAGGAGCTTTGGTAAAGTCTTGCTTTATCTACCTTATTGTAGTTTAGCTAAATGTAATATAAGGCGCTCTCTACACCTCAATGTAAAACAGTCCTATATCATCACAGGATTAACCCCTTGCTTTTTTCAGTGCCTATATTCTGTGAAAGTCACTTTCATTTATGGAAAAGTTAGAGAGTAAAAAGGTGAGTAGAACTTTAAAAACAACTCGGTGAAAAGAAGATCCAAGTTTACTCCATTCTTCTTTTCTCCTAGGGAAGAGAAAAGGAATCGGGAAGCCAAACAGCACTTCTACAATCCAAGTAATTCACACTTTAGTGTATTCAATGTATGTGCCTGAAAATAAGTGTGCAAATCTTATAAGAGGATTGCATTTTAAATAGCAAACTAACTCAGGATACACAAAAGAAATATGTGCTAAACTCTTCTTTAACGTGAAAAAAAACACATATATATGAACTTTCGTATATTCTTGTATGAAGAACAAGATAATATCCTTTTGCAGAGGACGTGGAGCTTATCTCCAGAACACTCAATGAACCTTTCTCCAAAGTACAACAGCTGTGATCTCCCCTCTTCCCAAGGGGACCCAAGGCAGGCAGGGTAATGGCATCTTTCTTGCCACAAGTATCACAGATGGGTAAGCCTAAGACCACCTTAAGAATGGCACATAATTCTGTATCTCTACACTGTCCCCTTCTGAATCCCCCTTGCTTTTTCTGTCAAGACACCACTCACAGAATAGCCTTTCAAAATTTCACAGCTTGTTAGAAATGGCCAAGCTTCACACATAATAAAATGCAGTGACTAACCCAACCCTAATGAAAACAGGATAGCATGAAACGAGACTTTCCCTCATAAGGAGAGAGTGCTCATCAGAATGCTCATTTGTTTCTCACTCTTTAAGGCAAGATGAGAGTAGCTGCCGTGCTGGGACTGGTCCTCTGAATCCTGCCTGATCTCCCCACAAAGCTCCAGGCTCAGTTCTCTGTGGCAGTAATGGTTTTGCCATCTCACAGAGCTGGATGATCCAATCGGGCCAACATGGAGGTGGGTGCTGGGCCACAGCTTTCTCAGTGAAAGGGATCTCTGGGGGCTCATGGGTGGCTCAGTCGGTTGAGCGTCCAACTTCGGCTCAGGTCATGATCTCACAGTTCATGGGTTCGAGCCCCGAATCAGGCTCTGTGCTGACAGCTCAGAGCCTGGAGCCTGCTTTGGATTCTGTGTCTCCCTCACTCTCTGCCCCTCCCCCACTAGCGCTGTCTCTCCCTCAAAAATAAAATTGAAAAAAAAATTTTTTTAATTTGTTAAAAAAAAAGTAATCTCCGGGTAAATATCAGAATCAGAAGTGGGTAGATACAAGTATCCCCAGGAGACTATGTCGTCACCATTAAAACGAGTAAGCGAACCACCACCACTGCCAGTAACAGAGAGCCACAAGTCACAGCTGAGGGGTAAGAGTGGAGAGATTTGAGACTTTCTCTGATGACACTAGCTGCTAACTCCCTCCTCTTCTTACCTCCTCTGCAGCTGCCATGGGCTTCCCTGAGCTGGAGAGCCCTGGCATGTGTCCCCACTGGCCACACCCTAGCAACAGCTGTTAATCTGAAAACCACAGATACAAAAGAACATCTTGTCCCACACTGCTGGGTGTGTTTTCTCTTGTTTCATCTCATCTCTCCCATCCACCTTTAAAATTATTCCAAAAGCCACCAAAAAAAAAAAAAAAAAAAAAAAAAAAAAGTGATTCTTTGTGCAGACCTGAGTAGGTAGGTCAGTGTTCTCTCTGAACTCTTCCAAGATGGAACCATCGCAGCCAGCCCTGAAAAAATAGCTCCCATGGCCCCTGCTGGCATTGCCACCAGGAACAGCTGTGTGCAAGCACGCCGTCTGGCCTACTAAGTCCTCTGCCCCCAATCTGTCTCCACTATTGTCCCTCAAGTATATAATGATCCACAAAAAGAATCACTGACATAAGCTTCCAAGTTTGGTTAAGGCTGATAAATACTGGCACAAGGATCTCGGATCTAGACTCCACTTGTCTGTAGTAGACAATGAGGGGGATAGAAAAGTGCGATGACCCACTGTGTATAAAGAGGGCTGATCGTCGTTTTTCTCAGTCTTTTCCTAATCACTAAACTCCTAGAAACCAACAATTTAAGAGCCACTACTTACTAAAGGGAAGTGAATTCCTGATACAAATGAATACTGGAAATAAGAGGAGAGAACGATCCTCCTTCCCCTTCCATTCACTTCTTTGGAGATGTATTTAACTTACTTTCAGGTTTATTGATTCCAAAAGATGGAAGCCATAACTGAAATATCAGCACTGGCTTTTGAGGAACACAAATATATTACTCAAACACAGCTAACAGCAGTCATTTCAGAAAAAGGTTTACATATGAATAAGTGCATAAAGATATAAAATAATTCCATAATCGTTTATTGAGCACTTACTAAATGCCTTCTATTTGCATGATGTTTTTTGCAAGTGACAGAGTCCCTTCATGTGCTCTCTCCAGGTTACAAAACGAATCATTACCAAGGGTTTGCTATGTACCAGGGTTCTGCTCCCTGCCCTCACATCCCGTTTGTGAAGCGGAAAACAGGTTCACAGGAACAGGGTCTGTATGTTGGAGGAGCCTCCGATTCAAAGGCAATTTAACACCCTACACTAGGCTTCTCTGCATTGATTCCAAATACAGTGACTCTGTTTCCTACAACCCCCTCCCCCTTCTTTTTTATGCAAACAGGCAATAATTTCCTGACTCCAGGATATCTCTGCTGTTTTGAAGAATACAAGAAAACAAGTGTTCTCCTTCTTTTTGGATCTCTAGACTTCAGTAGTAGCATCTGGGGGGTAGTTTCCGGCTATTCCCTTCATCTACAGTGTCTGCTAGAGCTAAGCTTCCATAGTAATGGCTTCCAGTAGGGCTACCCCCTAAGAAAATCTCCAGGCCAACCTTAAAATTCTTTGTGTTCAAATGCAATGAAATGGACTCTTTGTCCTTTTTCTATTCGGCATGCTCTAAATTCCTCACCTCTTGTTTATTATAGCTTGATTTTTTTTTAATTTTTTTTTCAACGTTTATTTATTTTTGGGACAGAGAGAGACAGAGCATGAACGGGGGAGGGGCAGAGAGAGAGGGAGACACAGAATCGGAAACAGGCTCCAGGCTCTGAGCCATCAGCCCAGAGCCTGACGCGGGGCTCGAACTCACGGACCGCGAGATTGTGGCCTGGCTGAAGTCTGACGCTTAACCGACTGCGCCACCCAGGCGCCCCTATTATAGCTTGATTTTTGTTCGATGAGCTGATTTTTACTTCATACCTGCACACCGCATTAACGTTTGCCAAGCAAATTCAGGAAGCAGTTCAACACTTATTGAACGTGTTTTTTTGAAAAAGGCAATAAATAGCAAGGCCGTGAGAGTCTGGAAAGACAGTCTGTTATAGCAAAAAGGCAAATACATCCAACAATCTGAAAGAACTACAATTTCCTACAATCTGGCTAAAATTCATTGCTTAGCAAATTGCTTGTAGGGAACCAGCATTTAGTGATTGGATGAGATCGCTGTAATTAGCATATTTAGTCTAGGTAGAGGAGCATAACTGGAATGCTTGAAACGTTTTCTCTCTTAATTAAGCATTCCTCATCACCTTCTTAACTCTCCTCCCCACCCCACCTGCATCCTCACAGCTGGCAAAGTAGTGAACTGCAATTCATCTTCCCGTTAAAATGATTACAGGTTCAGAATGGAGTTCTAATTAAGTTTTCAAAACCACATGGCAAGGAAGACCCGGTTCAACAGTAGAGGAAGTGACCACTCTATCTTGTGAAAACATAAACACTTCTAGAAATACATTGAAGTTTTCCCAACAGAATGGAAAAGAAATCATTTGTCTGCTTATGTGTTTGCAAAAAGTAGTCATGCTGGAATGTGACAAGTCTTATACACATGATTCCGTTTTACATTTGTCTCATCATTACATTTTGCAACCCTCTAAATTACTAGTTGAGGACATCATTAAATTGTAGTCTAGCATCCTAAGAACAGGTACTTTCAGTTCTCCCACTTTATGGCTGGATAACCTATAGCCAGTTGGTTTAAATGTTTGGTTTCTTAGTTTTCAAATTTGTAAAATGTGGGTGATGCATATCTTCTACATAGAGCTGCTATAAAGATTAAAGGCACATATATATACATACATATATATATATGGCATATAAATGTCTACAGATATATAGATATCTCTCCATCTCCTTGGTAGGTAATAAATGGCATATAAATGAGTATTATTGTTATTATTACCACACCTACCATTACCACAAAGAGGACAGTAATATTATTGGGGATTCTTTATTTAAACGCTCTATCACAAACTACTTTCTTGTTAAGTATCTCTGCGATTATCCTAGAGAAGAAACATGAGGTGTATTTTGCATGTCTTAATTAGTGTCACAGTTATGACGGCAGGGACAAATTTCAAGACAAAAGACATAAATAGAACACATAAAAATAACAAATGATTTGAAAATTCATAATATGAAACCTTACTCATGAATGATTTATATATGGTTAATTATCTTCAAGTTAGGAATGTTCTAAGATTTTCTTGACTATGGCACCTTTTCTGTTTTGTATCAAGAAAAATACTATAAAAATATATATGTAAAATATCAGTTCTATCTGGTGTGGTAATAATGTGTTATTGAGTTAGTGATAAATATCACTACATTCTTTGGTCAATCAGAAAAGCAAAAGTTTATGTAAATACATCTAATATTTTGCCTTTTATCATTCTTTGATAAAAATTTTCATCCAAATCTGTTTTGTAATCGTTTTATTGAGATATAAGTGACACACCACATAGTTCATTCATGTAATGTATATAATGAGATGGTCTTAAGTATATCCCCAGAGGTATGAAATCATAACCACCATCAAGTGTAGAACATTTTCCTCCTCCCTAAAAGAAACTCTAGAACCATCAGCACTCGTCTTCCGTTCTCCCTCCCCACTGCTGCTGGCAACCACCTTCTTTCTACCTCCATAGATTTGCCTCTTGTGGACATTTCATATAAAAGGAGTCATACAGGGGCGCCTGGGTGGCGCAGTCGGTTAAGCGTCCGACTTCAGCCAGGTCACGATCTCGCGGCCCGTGAGTTCGAGCCCCGCGTCAGGCTCTGGGCTGATGGCTCAGAGCCTGGAGCCTGTTTCCGATTCTGTGTCTCCCTCTCTTTCTGCCCCTCCCCCATTCATGCTCTGTCTCTCTCTGTCCCAAAAATAAATAAACGTTCAAAAAAAAAAAGAAAATTAAAAAAAAAAAAAAAAAAAGAGTAAAAAAAAATGTGGGCCTTTGTGTCTGCCTTCACTCAGCATATTTTCAAAGTTTATCCATGCTGTAACATGTATCAGTACTTTATTCCTTCTTAGGCCGAATAACATTCCATTGCATGGATACACCATACACTGTTAATCCATCCGTCGGTGGATGGGCACTTGAGTTGTTGTTTTCAGCGACTGTGAATAATGCTGCTGTGAACAGTTGTGTATCAATTTTTATGTGGACATATGTTTTCATTTCTTTTGAATATATGCCTAGGAGTAAAATTTCTGGGTCATATGTTAACTCCATGTTTTATCTTTGAAGAAACGCCAGACTGTTTTCCAAAGTGGCTGTATCATCTTACTTGTCCACCAGCAGTGTTTCAAGGTTCCAATTTCTCCGTGTCTTTGCCAACACTTGTTACTATTTCACTACAGCCATCCTGTTGGCATGAAGTGGTATCTGAATGCATTTTTAAGATGCAAAACCGGGGGCGCCTGCGTGGCTCAGTCGGGTAAGCGGCCGACTTCAGCTCAGGTCATGATCTCGCGGTCCGTGAGTTCGAGCCCTGCGTCAGGCTCTGTGCTGACAGCTCAGAGCCTGGAGCCTGTTTCCGATTCTGTGTCTCCCTCTCTCTCTGACCCTCCCCCGTTCATGCTCTGCCTCTCTCTGTCTCAAAAATAAATAAATGTTTATAAAAAAAAAAAAAGATGCAAAACCATAAAAGCACATTGAACACAGAAGTAAATCTTTTATGAAAGGGGAAAGAATGAAGACAATAGGGAAAGGACACCGCAGTCAGGCTGGAAAAGGAAGTTTTAATTCATTTCAGGTCCTTATGCAACCAACTGCCTTTCAAAGTGTCAGGATTGAGGAGTCAGCCCTCAATTTCACATCTGGAGCTTATAATAATCATAACAATGATAACTAATCTTGGTTTATGGTTTATTTTACAAAGTTCCCTCCCATATTGTAGCCCATTTGATCCACCAACACAAACCTTATGTGGAAGGGTATTATTGTTCCCATTCTGCAGGTAAGAGCACAGAGGCCCAGAGCGGCTGACTTGACCAAGGGAATAGAAGTTTAAATATATACATATATATGTGTCTAATAAACATTAAATATTATAATATTTCATAAATATTAAATAATTAAGATGCATAGAGCTGGGCCTGGAACCCGAGTTTTTTTTATCTCAAATCCCAACCCTTGGTGTCCGCTTTCCTTACTGCCTTATTGCTGATGACCAAAAAAGCAGTGGAAAAGCAAAAGACGGCAAAAGGGAGTTGCGTGTCTGTGAAGCAGTTAGAGGCAGGAAGCCTGCACATCGTAAAGTCCCCACAATCAGACTGTGAAAAGGCATCTAGGGATGTATGAACATGTTGTGACAGTGACAGCAAGGATGGCATTCCCACCCCTTCATGAGAGGTCCCTCCCGTAATGAAGAAGCCAGGGCACACTTAAATCCCTAAATTCTGGGGGCACCAGGGTGACTCAGTTGGTTAAGCATCTGACTTCCGGTCAGGTCATGACCTCGTGGTTCCAGAGTTCAAGCTCCGCATGGGGCTCTGCACTGATGGTGTGGAGCCTGCCTGGGATTCTCTTTTTCTCTCTGCCCCTCCCCCACTCACTCTGCGCCCCCCCCCCAGCACTATCTCTCTCTCTCTCAAAATAAATAAACTTTTTTTTTTAAGTTTATTTATTTATTTTGAGAAAGACAGAGACGGCGTGAGTAGGGGAGGAGCAGAAAGAGAAGGAATCCCAAGCAAGCTCCACACTGTCAGCTCAGAGCCTCAGGGCTGGATGCAGGGCTCCAACCCATGAAGCCATGAGAATATGACCTGAGCCAAAACCAAGAGTCAAATGCTTCACCAACTGGGCCACCCAGGTGCGCCCAAAAGAAATAAACTTAAAAAAAAAAAATCCCTAAATTCTGAATATATCATCTGTACTTACAGTAGAATAGTCATATGCACTGGTCATTCTAATACTTATTGAGTAATTACTACGTGCTAGACACAGTACTAACATGGTTGAGACTTCTAAAAAGCAGTGATTACGCTTTTCCAAAGTAAAATTAAATAGTGAACATCTTCTAAGCCTTTCACATGTGGCATCTCATTTAATCCTCACAAAATTCTTGTAAGAGATGTGGAAACAGGCCCAGAGAGTGAACTGACCCCAAAGTCACAAAATTATTAGATGGTGGAGGCAGAATAAGAATCAAGGCAGCCTGGGGCGCCTGGGTGGCGCAGTCGGTTAAGCATCCGGCTTCAGCCAGGTCACGATCTCGCGGTCCGTGAGTTCGAGCCCCGCGTCAGGCTCTGGGCTGATGGCTCGGAGCCTGGGGCCTGTTTCCGATTCTGTGTCTCCCTCTCTCTCTGCCCCTCCCCCGTTCATGCTCTGTCTCTCTCTGTCCCAAAAATAAATAAAAACGTTGACAAAAAAAATTAAAAAAAAAAGAATCAAGGCAGCCTGATTCTATACCCTGTGTCCTTAACCACCACCCAACCCTTCCTGCCAGATCTTGCTTGGCTCCAAGTCTTACGTGGTGACGCACAGAGACCAACAATACAGATTAATTCCAGCAGCCATTTGTTGAATGCTCATTAACACAAGAAGCTCAGAGGCAAATTCTCCCAACAACCCATTAAGTGCTTCTCTTCATTTCCACTTAATAGATGAGGAAACAGAGGCTCAAAGGAAGTGAACTGGCGCCTGCGTGGCTCAGTCGGTTGGGCGTCCGACGTCAGCTCAGGTCATGATCTCCCTGTCTGTGAGTTCAAGGCCCATGTCAGGCTCTGCGCCGACAGCTCAGAGCCTGGAGCCTGCTTCAGATTCTGTCTCCATCTCTCTCTCTGCCCTTCTCACTGTCTCTTTCTCTCTCTCTCTTAAAAATAAAATAAAAACAAAAAATTAAAATTAAAAAAAAAAAGAGAAGTGAATTAACTTGTCCAAGTCACAGAGCTACCATAGTCCATGCTGACATGGTGCTTAGTATGTACCAGGCAGTGTTCTAAGCACTAACTCATCTAACCCTCACAACACTCTGTAAGGTAGGCTCCATTATTACCCACCATTCTTAGTTAAGTAACTGGTTCAAGATCTCCCACTAGTAAATGGCAAACTCAAGATTCACTCTAAATGTCAGCCTCAAAAACAACTTCAGGGTAGTTATTGGCTACAAAGTGGCTGAGCAGAAATTCAAACCCAGGCCCACCTCCTGAGTGAGAGTGAAAGACGGTCTTTTTTTTTTTTTTTTTTTTAATGTTTATTCATTTTGAGAGAAAGAGAGACAGAGAGTGCGAGTGGGGGAGGGGTAGAGACAGAGGGAGATAACAGGATCTGAAGTAGGCGGACTCTATGCTGAACTCAAGAACCTCAAGATCATGAACTAAGCAGAACTCCCACACTTAACCCACTGACCCAGGCGCCGGGAGACAGTGCCTTCTATCTTCTTTCCAACAGGCTAAGCATGGCTCTCAAACCTGTTGCGGTGCAGAGGGGTGTTAGGAAGAGGGGAGTAACAACTGCTCTGGAGACCCCAGGGAAGGGGCATTTAAGCTGCATCCTGAAGGAGACAGTGCTTCCTGGACAAAGAGAGACACCCTGCAATTTATTATTTAAAAAGAAATGAAATTGAGGACTTTTAAAAAGGTGATATAATAATGAGGAGCAAATTATTCAAAAGCAAGTGTTTCAGATTGAATCTGAAAAGCTTTAATTTTTTTCAATTAGAAAATGCTCTTGATGAAGGAAAAACAAGCTTTTATTCCCTTGAATTTTGACTACATAGTAAAAAATCATCGAGGGACAGAAATGTGCAGTTTGCCTTTTGTAACGTTAAACTCAAACTGACTTCCAAAATTTTACTTCCTCAATCTAAGGCTGCAAGCAGGGTGGTTACTAAAAACCTTCAGGGATCTTTGCAAGAATCTCTCTCCTTCAGGTCCTGAAACACAGCTTTTTCAAACCAAAATGAGCCTAGAGATTCAGGCCAAGCATTAGAAGGAAGAGGTGAGCGCCTCATTCCAGCTGGGCCAGGGGCAGGCACGCAAGTTGTGGCCACAACGTTTCAGAGCCAGGTTTTTTTTCCCCTGGCAAACTGATTTATGACCACACCACGGGCAACTGCGGAACCGATCAGACCGTGTAAGTACACTTCTCAAACATGAATCCAAGGACCTGGATGGGATGCGAATGTTAAGGGGGAGATCTGGGGTTCACTGCCTGTCCTTGGCGCGATGGGACCCGTCAATTCCTAATTCTTGCAGCAGCCTAGGGCCAGTGGACTCTGTTCTCCAAAATGTGCGCGCTAGGGGAGATGGCACAGCAGCAGGGCATCGGAGCAAGGTGCCTCCACGCCCCCTTGCGGACCCGAATGACGATTGATAAGGATGTGCCAATTTAGTGATAGGTAGTTTTTCAGAAACTGGGGTTTAGCCCCCACAAGACCCCTTCAAGGGGGATCCGGTGATCGGCCTCATTTTACAGATGAAAACGCGGAGGGTCAGGGGAGTGAAGCAAGACTTGCCAGCAAAAAGGAAAACCTCAAGTGAAGGCGATCACTGGGTTGGCCCTTTCATCTTAAAGAGTCTGGGGCTGCAAACGGCTTGGGGCCGCCCACCCCTCGCTCACTGGATAGACTAGGGGTCGGCTGGCAGCCAGCAGGCCTTGGTAGTGCCCAGGTGCCCAGGAAGAGGGAGCGCGCTGCGGGTGCCTGCGCGTCTGCCGAGCGCAGGGCTGCAGCTGCGGGGCCGGGGCGCAGAGCGCACCACCGGCTCGCATGCGTCCGCCTTGGGAGCCTCGCGCCAGTCCCGCGTCGCCGGACGCCCGGCTGCAGCAGCAGCTAAGCAAGGGCGCAATGCCGACCGCCCACGCGCCCGCAGCGGTCCGGGAGCCCAGCGCGAGTCCCCAGGCACGAGGCACAAGCGTGTGAGCGCGGGACTGCTGCGGACACAGGCTGGCAGTGCCACCGCGCGCCCACCGGCACTGCCCCACGCCTTACCGTAGCTGCTCCCCAGTGACCAGGACCTCAGCCATGCGCTCCAGCTCCCTTTGCTGCGCTCCACCACTCCCACCGGTGCTGCTGTCGCTGCCACCGCTGCCACCGCTACCGCTGCTGCCCTCCTCCATGGTCGGGCCGCGCCGCTACTACCACTGTCTTCCCTAGACGCCGTGGGCTTGGGTGTTAAATCAGCCTGCCCTCACGGAGGCCTCCCCCGCCATCTTTGTCAGGGGCAGTCCCGTTGCTCAAATGCGATTGGCTAGAGAGGGAATCCCTGTGGGTAGGTTGAGGCGCTAGGCAAGTCCGCTCCAGGAACTCCAGCTTGGGGCGGTGGCTGGAGCCCCGCGTGGTCGGGGGGCGGGGCCAAGGGAGGAAAATATAAACATCTGGGCGGGGCGCCGGTTCTGCGTCGTGTGTGCTGGTGGAGGTTAGATAGGTGACCTCATTTTTCATTACCCACAGAGCTCATGCCCTGGGACCTTGGGGAAAGGTTAGGAGGTTGCCGAACAAGTGTAAAGGTATGTTTATTATACCGCCTGTGCCCCAGATTGGCAGAGTAAAAATATAATGAAATAGCTCGACAGTGAACAATGAGGGATATACTGATATACACGTCACTGCAGGGGTTGGTGAAATTAGGCGTTCTTCTCGTCCCAATGCCCTTCACCGAAGATAGCTTATTTACCTTATGGTGTAATCACTAAAGAACGCTGGCCAAGGAATCGCAGAGCTAGGATCCAGCTCCACGCCTATAAATTCCTACCAAAATGTGCTTAATCCTCAGTTTCTTCCTTTACAAAATAAAAAGAATTATGGCTACCACTTGTTGACCTCTACTGCATTAAAGATGCCTCAGCGGAAAGAGAGGAAGAAATTCTTTAATTTTTGCAACAAATCATAAAATGAGTATTGTCCTCATTTTGTATCAGGAAGCAGGCTGAGAGAGATGGGGTGACTTGTCCAAGGCAAGCAGGTGATAAATGCAAGAAGAATCAAACCCAGGACACTCTAGCTTCAGAGTTGTGTTCTTAAAAGATTGCTTCTTGAAACGAGGATATGATGGCATTGTCTACAGGGAGGATGGAAGGAACTTTGACTAATACCAAATAAATGTCCTGTTATTCAGTCTCATGCAAGGTCAGAGCCTGGTCTGGAGGAAAACAGTAATGCTAATGGTAGTGGTCATTGTACTAAAGGGATATTGTTTGTTGACGGTTTTTGCAACTTTTTACAATTTTTGCATATATACAGGTCTCTGCGCCCTTACAAGTAAATGTGATTTTTTTTTTTTTTTAGTGAATACTGTATGGAAAGACAATCTTTCAACTGAAGATTTGTAGTAAGTTTACAGAATAAAAATGAAAATGAGAGGTCTGTCGAATAACAAATTCTCTTCATTGTACATTTTATACCAATTCTGGTATTCAAGAATATTTATACTCACAATCCTGCAGGTTTATTATATTTTATTGTTCTGTTTTCTTGTCGTTTGTTTTTAAAGAAGATAATTGTAGCATTTTCCAATATTCTGCAAGTTCATTACCTAACTTACACAATTCACTGAACATTTATTCTGTGCTTTACATGGTGCTAAGCACTTTGTTTATATTATTTAATTGACCCCTGAGAGTTCGGTATTCTTATTGTCAACTTACAAGTGGAAAAGCTTAAGCATAGAAAGGTAAAGTAATTTGCCTAAATTTCATACCTGGAAAGTCAGTTAGGCAGCCCTTGAACCCTGGGTCTGTAGATCCTCAAGGTTATGCTGAGCCGTACTCCAGAAAAAGAACAATTATCCCACCACCTTGTGCATTCAACACCAAGGTATTAGGTAATTCTTTCACCAAAAGAAATTACCTAATTTTCTTAACTTTTTAAATAGACCATGACAAAAATGTAGATCAAGCAAGACATAGTTCTAAGTGAATGTGATTCTAAGAGCTTCATTTTGCATAAACTATAAAAAATAACTTAACATCAGCAGTAGTCCCAGAATTAATGAGTTTAACAGCTGGCTGTCACTCATGTTTTAATCCTATATTATAGAATATCAAGAGTTTGCATGGACTTCACACTCGAACATGCGGTTTCTATACTGATTCTGTCATTTATTAACTCTGCAACTTTATGCTGGTTACTAGTTACTTACTTCTCTGGGCCTCAATTTCCCAACAAGAATAATAATTCTTACCTTATGGGGATGTTGTGTGCCTTACTAATAACATTATGTAAGGTTTTCATGTACATGATGTGTGTTCAATAGCTGTTCTTTTTAATGTCTTTACTGCTTTTAACAATAAGAGGAAAAAGAAGGAGGAGGAGGAAAGAGAGGAAGGAGAAGATATTCTTACCAGATACTTTCCATGAGGAGTTTTTGGTACAAGGCAAAACACTTTTTCTCAAGTTATCTCTAGTTATTGTTTTTAATTCTTAGTGGGCCTTTAAAATGAAGAAAAGTGGGGCTCCTGGGTGGCTCAGTTGGTTGAGCATCCTTCCAACTCTTGATTTCTGCTCAAGTCATGATCCCAGCATTATGGGATCAAGCCCCATGTTGGACTCCTTTCTGAGTGTGGAGCCTGTTGAAACTTCTCTCTGTCTCTTTCTCTTCTCTCTCTTCTTCTGTCCTCCCTGGCTCACACACATGTGTGCTGTCTCTCTCTCAAAAAGTAAAATGAATCTTAAAAAAAAAATGAAGAAAAGAGAAGTGCAGAACTGACCTCCCTAAATCTGTTTTTATATAATGTTTTTAATCTTTTTGAAAGTGCAAAATGGAAAAAATTATTACACATTTCTAAGTATCGAGTGTTCAACACTGTTTTATCCAAAAACTCTCACTCCGTGTTGTAAATTGTATCACTATTGTGATTGCCTTTTGTTTTTTCTTCCTATAAATCTAGCTGTGTTTTCATTTAAATTCAGGCAACTTTCTTTATCCAAAAATTAAAAATTAAAAGAAGTATATTTTTGTAAAATACTTTATTGTTTAATGATTTATGATAAAAATTATGATAAAAACCTTTTATCATGAAAGTTTATGATTAGAAAAACACCTTGACATAAGGGGGAAAAAAATTCAAGTCAGGAAAATACCTCATACCACTCCAGTGAGATACAGCAGAATTTATTTCTTTTGCTCAATGAGAAGGGTTTTCTGTGTGTGTGTGTGTGTGTGTGTGTGTGTGTGTGTGTGTGTACATGTCTACGGGAAGTGGGAACTGGTTTGCTATCATTGTTTCAACCTTTCTTTTGACATATGAGCTATACCGTGCTCTATTGGGCTAGACGACAAACCTTTTTTCCTAACTTAGGGAAAGATTGGTCCTGCTCCTGAGGACATGTGAGCACCAGTGCTGAGTCTGTGAGCTCTAAAGCAACTGGTTGCAGAATAGACTGTGATCTCTAGGTATTGCTAGACGAGAGATGGGCACTGACATGGTGATTAAACCAGTGTGAGGATCTGAAAAGGGCTGAAAATTCCAACAGACCTCGGTTTGATTCCTGACTCCATTGGGGCAGGTTCATTATCATCCCTAGTTTGGGCCCCCTTTTGTAAAGTCAAGATCACACGACTGGTCCCATTGGGTTGTTGGGAGGACTAAATAAAATGTAATGAGCGCACTTGTTACAGTTGGGAGCTATTGAATATAGTAAGCCTTCTCCTCCAGCCTTGTCGTGCTCACCTGCTTCGTGCCTTCTGGCTGTTTCGGTGCTCTGGAGATGGTGCTTCTCAAACTTAAGGTAGATGCGTGCGCGCGCGTGTGTGTGTGTTCAATCCATTGAAGATGGATAGTTTGGTAAAATGCAATAGAAATGAACATTTAAAATGGAAAAAAACACAGCCCCACTTTGTGATTGTCGTGGTCAACAGACAGAAAATTGGCCAGTCGTTATAAACATTTCACTCAGTGTCTGTATGTCTCAATGTCTCTCGGTGCAGGTAACGGTCCCCAGTTGGCAGACCACACTTTTAGCAGTACTGGTTAAGGGTAAGCAGCAATGTGAGAGGATGAACTTGAATAAAACATGTGGAAGAATATTGTCAACTCTGAATCTTAATAACATGTTAGCTATGAGTACTGTTTTGTTGCCTTTCAGTATACACCAGTATTGTTCCCACTTGATCTTAAAGATTAACTCAGGCTCCACCTTCCCTGTGGTATCTTCTTGTACTCCCTGACAGGTGCGTTGTTTCCTTTCCTGCGACTTGACATGATATCAGAAGTCTTACGTTACTTTTAACCATTAATGGGAGTCTCTGTTCCCCAGATTTTGTTCTCTTACCGTGAATGGAAGCAAACTGATGGTTTAGTAATATCCTGTCTAGATATTTCTGCTGACTGACCCTTTAAGAAGGGAAAACTAAATGTAAAAATAGAGGAAAAATAAAATTTTCATGTCATTATTCACATCTATTTTTAGTATTTTTGTCGTGTTTGATTCATCTTTTTTGTAGTGATAGAAATCAAACATCATAAATAAATGTGAAGTTCTCTTGTCCTCCAGTCCCAGTCTTGCTTAGGTCCCAAGGAGTTCTCAACTGCTGGAAGGGCATCAAAACTAGTTAATACTTTGGTATATGCTGCCACCTAGTGACTGATTTCACAATGACACTAAATGATAGTGGGTCTCCTATAGGAAAAGGACTAACTCCAAGGGGGAGTTTTTGGAAATTTTGGGTGGGGATTGTGGTGTGTACTGTTGTTGGGACTGCTCCTGGCTTTTCCTGAGCAGTAGATGCTAGATATTTAGGGATGCTAGATATTCTCATTTTCTTGGGACAGCACATCCTAAGGAATTGTCATAAACCCTGAATGTCTTTCCTAGGTTCTGTGGGATATTCTCATAGGTGAAAACCCTCTTTGCTGATCTCTGAGCTTAGAACCCAATTTAATTTTATGTAGAAACACAAAATATTTTTTTGCACAATTTTAATATAATTATGACTTGTCCAGGAATGCAATTATTGTCTACATTGAGGGAAAAACTGCACTTTTCTCAGAACTTTACCAGGAAAGGTTCATCATGACAGAAAATTGTTCCACCTGTCGTGTGTGGTACACACACTATGAGTACAGCATCCCTTTTTCAGTCAGCACCTGTTAGCTCTTGCATGTGTGGTGATTCTGTGTGTGTTTCTATAAAGATATATTATTTAGCCAAGTTTTAAAACACTGAATATAAAAAAGAGGTGATGGCAATATTCAGGAAACTATTGCCTTCCTTCTGTTATTCTAAATTTCTTCACTCTCAGGATGTGTGGGGCTCAGTAGGTTAAGCGTCTGACTCTCGGTTTCAGCTCAGCTCATGATCTCACCATTCGTGGGTCCGAGATCCACATCAGGCAATGTGCTAACAGTGAAGAACCTGCTTGGGATTCTCCCTCTCCCTCCCTCTCTCTGTGCCTCCCCTGCTCTCGCTCTCTCTCTCTCTCAAAATACATAAACATTAAAAATAAAATAAGATAATAAAATTATTCATTATAACCAGTTGTAAACATCTGACCACCTCACTAGACCTTCTGTAGTCATTTAAATATTAAAATGTGTATTATTTTGTTATAGATTATTTTCTTTTTCTTCTTGATACTCCCAAGTATAAGGGCATTATATTGATTTTTTTTTTTTTTAATATGCTCACCAAAAGCTTATATTGAGAACATTGGCAGATTTTGAACACAGGAGTGTTATGATCTGACTTACATTCTTGCAAAGATTGTGTGAGAGAAAACACATAGGATACTCAGTTCTGTGCTTGCCTCAGTAAATATTTTAATGGATATTCCTTCTCTTCTCTGAGGTAGGGAACAAGGCACAGCAGGCCACTCTCTGAAACGTGGAACAATACCGCCCTCTAGTGGGGAAAATCCAGATTGTGTTATAAGCAAAGCCTTTAAAGTTTACTTGACAAAGGACGTGCAGTTAAAATTTAAACTACTGCATTTTCTAGAGAATTACACAAGTCTTGGTGTAAATCAGAAATTCATTACCTGAAGTGCTTTTAAGTAAAAACAGGATAATATGGTTTCTAAGACATACTTTATTCTATTTCTCCTATCCCATGAAATTATTACCCTGAGGGAAGTTTCGTTTTATCTATCTATCTATCTATCTATCTATCTATCTATCTATTTTAAGTAAGCTCCTTACCCAACATGGGGCTTGAACTCGAGAACCTGAGATTGACAGTCACAAGACCTACCGACTGAGCCAGCCAGGGGCCCACAAGAAGGTATTTCTTTCAAGGCTTCCACTTCAGATGGCGAGGTTTCATTTTTTTTTTTTTTAAGCCCAGTTTTTAGTTGTCAGTCACTGATGGGGTTCAGGATAGGCTGCCCTAAAATATGTCACTTTGGCATACTGATTATTTTGAATTAAAGTTAACTTAAGATGGTGCTAGAAGGACACTCTGACCCTCCTTTGTTTCCCGGAAAGCAAGAAATAAATCTCCCTTGTGAAAGGTACCCTTCCTGTATCAGGAGGTAGAGAGACACCCTAATCACCAAAGATAGGGAGTTCAGGGCCAAGAATGCTGTATAAATAAACTTATCACTTCTTCACTAATTTACTACCCCAAGCCCAAACTTTGTCATGTCAATTCTTCACACATTTACTGTTTTCTTGTCTAAAAGGTTAAAAAAAAAAAAAAAAAAGCTGCCTGCTTTGGTCACTTCTGTGAGTCTCATATTTCTATGAGCTGAAATATTATGAATTAAGTTTGTTTTTCTCCTGTTAATCTGTCTTGCATCGATTTAATTATTAGACGAGCCAAAGAACCTGGAAGAGAAGAAAGGAGAACATCACACTCTCCCTGGGTAATCTCATTTATAGGCACTCTTATAATCACCATATATGTACGTATGTTTAAAAGTTTTATCTTTCAGCTCCTGGCCAGACCTTTATTCAAGATCCAAGTTCTAAATCCAACTTCAAGGCATGTCCTCCCTGTATATTCTCACAGGATCTCAATCACCACAAATCAAAACCAGTGCTGGTGTCTCCCCCCCCCCCCCCCCCGCCCAATTTGTCCCGCCCCTTCCTGCAATATGTTGTAAATGAGAGGAAATGCAGTTGCACACACAAGAACCTAGAGTTCATCCTCGATGTTTCCCCTCTTCTTACTCCTCAGGTCTAATCAAGTAGCTACCCTGTCCATTGTATCCCAAAAATTATTCTCAAACCCAGCCACCTTTATGACTCACATGGGCTCTTAGAGACCAAAAAAAAAAAAAAAAAAAAAAAAAAAAAAAGACAGGGTTGGGGAGAGAGGGAGAGACATTAAGTAATCATACAAAGAAATGTAAAATTGCAACTTACTTAAAATCTGGAAATGAAAAAAAAAATTTAAAAATTAAAAAAAAATCTCGAAATGAGACACACCTGCTGCCATGAGTGTATATATTAGAGAGGCTTCACCTGATCAGGGAGGCCAGAGAAAGATTTCTGAGACATGATTATTGACCTAGGCAAGTGATCCAATACCATACCCACTGCCCACATGTGGCTACTTATGTTTAAATGAACTAAAATCAAATGAAATTTTAATTTTCATTTCTCATTCGCATCATCCATATCTCAAGCACTCAAAAGCCACACACGTGTGGCTCGTGGCTACCAAATTGGATTGTGCAAATGTAGAACATTTTCAACATCTCAGAAAGTTCTGCCAGGCAGGCCTCAGTGAGAGAACGAACGGGTGTTAACCAGGCAAAGAAAGAAGGGAAGAACAAACCAGGCAAGCAGACCCCCAAATGGGAGGAGGCATCCTGGAGAGAGTAAAGACCTTGCAGAGAGCCAGTGGGTCCAATGCTCCCAGGAGGCATCAGAGAAGAAAAGAAAAAGCAGCAGCAGAGGAAGCAGGATAGGATATATCTTCTAAAGGCTGGAGGGGGAAAAAAACAAGCAAAATCAATTCAATGAAAGATAGTGAAAGAAAATAAGAAGCAACAAAAAAGACTCAGTAAGTAGAGAGAGAAAAGAGGAAAAAAAAAAAAGATAGTAGAGATGAAGTTAAATATATTAGATCTAAATTTGGATCCCGTGTACGGAGACTGTGTTGTTAATCTGCTTCAGGAAAGATACTACATTCATTCAGCATAGCGGATGCAGGGGCCAGACCAGTGAGCTAAATGGGCAGATGAGGGAACCATTCATGCACCCTTAAGTCTTTGAAGGTCCCATTCATTTCTGTCATATTCCCAGGTGTGTGGTGCATTTTTTTTTTTTAATTCTGTGGTGCTAATTTTAATTTCTGTGACAGTTTCAGGGCTTCTATTTAGCTTTTTCGGGAGTAATTCTGACTCCATGAGTGAAGGAGCTAATTTGAGAAGCTGCAACTAAATATATCATTAAAAATCCGAATGACATTTGGAAAACAGTGAAAAGACCTTCGATGTCTGGTTGCCTGCTATGTATGAATTATCGCTCACCTCTGAAAATATTAATCATACTTATCATAAAGTCTTGGGAATTTTGTTCTATTACCTCTGCTTCCTTTGGTCTTAACTCTTCCCTGATGACTTTTTATTTATTTATTTTTTTTT
>NW_024412417.1:29134573-29286707 GCF_014898765.1 Herpailurus yagouaroundi | reverse complement strand
CCCCCCCCCCCCCCCCCCGCCCAATTTGTCCCGCCCCTTCCTGCAATATGTTGTAAATGAGAGGAAATGCAGTTGCACACACAAGAACCTAGAGTTCATCCTCGATGTTTCCCCTCTTCTTACTCCTCAGGTCTAATCAAGTAGCTACCCTGTCCATTGTATCCCAAAAATTATTCTCAAACCCAGCCACCTTTATGACTCACATGGGCTCTTAGAGACCAAAAAAAAAAAAAAAAAAAAAAAAAAAAAAGACAGGGTTGGGGAGAGAGGGAGAGACATTAAGTAATCATACAAAGAAATGTAAAATTGCAACTTACTTAAAATCTGGAAATGAAAAAAAAAATTTAAAAATTAAAAAAAAATCTCGAAATGAGACACACCTGCTGCCATGAGTGTATATATTAGAGAGGCTTCACCTGATCAGGGAGGCCAGAGAAAGATTTCTGAGACATGATTATTGACCTAGGCAAGTGATCCAATACCATACCCACTGCCCACATGTGGCTACTTATGTTTAAATGAACTAAAATCAAATGAAATTTTAATTTTCATTTCTCATTCGCATCATCCATATCTCAAGCACTCAAAAGCCACACACGTGTGGCTCGTGGCTACCAAATTGGATTGTGCAAATGTAGAACATTTTCAACATCTCAGAAAGTTCTGCCAGGCAGGCCTCAGTGAGAGAACGAACGGGTGTTAACCAGGCAAAGAAAGAAGGGAAGAACAAACCAGGCAAGCAGACCCCCAAATGGGAGGAGGCATCCTGGAGAGAGTAAAGACCTTGCAGAGAGCCAGTGGGTCCAATGCTCCCAGGAGGCATCAGAGAAGAAAAGAAAAAGCAGCAGCAGAGGAAGCAGGATAGGATATATCTTCTAAAGGCTGGAGGGGGAAAAAAACAAGCAAAATCAATTCAATGAAAGATAGTGAAAGAAAATAAGAAGCAACAAAAAAGACTCAGTAAGTAGAGAGAGAAAAGAGGAAAAAAAAAAAAGATAGTAGAGATGAAGTTAAATATATTAGATCTAAATTTGGATCCCGTGTACGGAGACTGTGTTGTTAATCTGCTTCAGGAAAGATACTACATTCATTCAGCATAGCGGATGCAGGGGCCAGACCAGTGAGCTAAATGGGCAGATGAGGGAACCATTCATGCACCCTTAAGTCTTTGAAGGTCCCATTCATTTCTGTCATATTCCCAGGTGTGTGGTGCATTTTTTTTTTTTAATTCTGTGGTGCTAATTTTAATTTCTGTGACAGTTTCAGGGCTTCTATTTAGCTTTTTCGGGAGTAATTCTGACTCCATGAGTGAAGGAGCTAATTTGAGAAGCTGCGACTAAATATATCATTAAAAATCCGAATGACATTTGGAAAACAGTGAAAAGACCTTCGATGTCTGGTTGCCTGCTATGTATGAATTATCGCTCACCTCTGAAAATATTAATCATACTTATCATAAAGTCTTGGGAATTTTGTTCTATTACCTCTGCTTCCTTTGGTCTTAACTCTTCCCTGATGACTTTTTATTTATTTATTTTTTTTTCAACGTTTATTTATTTTTGGGACAGAGAGAGACAGAGCATGAACGGGGGAGGGGCAGAGAGAGAGGGAGACACAGATCGGAAACAGGCTCCAGGCTCTGAGCCATCAGCCCAGAGCCCGACGCGGGGCTCGAACTCACGGACCGCGAGATCGTGACCTGGCTGAAGTCGGCCGCTTAACCGACTGCGCCACCCAGGCGCCCCTCCCCCCCCCCATGACTTTTTATATCTCTTTATGTTGTTGGTCGTATATAAATGGTGATTCTTTTTTTTTTCTCTTTTTAAAAATTTTACTTATTTATTTTTATACATGGTGACTCTGGTTTGTCTCTCTTCAGTTTTGTATTTGAGAATCTGTGTCCACCATTTCTTCACCCTCTGTTTTGCATGGAAGGAATAAGAGTGCACTTGAGTAGGGAGTTCTGTTGGTACTTTGTCTTCTGGCAGCCTGGCTCCCCACTCCGGGAATTCCTCAGCCACAGGGCATTTCCCTGCCCTTCTGTGACCATTTCCCACACCGCGTCAGCCCATGGGCCGGGCTGCTGCTAGCTCAGCACGGCCCGACAGGAGGAAGCTTTGCTAATCCATCACCTTGATACACGCCCCAGAGCCACCTCTCACTTCTTGTATCTGAGCTTGATGCTGTCCTGAGCCTTTATCCACTTTACTCAGACTCCTTGGTAACATTTTACCCCAGTGTTTCCATTTCCCATTTTCTGTCCATCTAATGAAAATCCTTTTTTAAACTTTTTGGGAGTAAGACATCATGCTCTTTTGCTAAGTATTCTATGTGTATTTCCTGCGAAAAAGGACATTCCGTTATATAACCACAGTATAATTATCAAAAGCAGGAAATTTAACATTGCTTAAAAAAAAAAAAAACTCTCATCAGGGTGCCTGGGTGGCTCAGTTGGTTAAGTGTCTGACTCTTGGTTTTGGCTCAGGTCATGATCTCATGGTTCGTTCTTTAGAGCCCCAGTGACAATGCACAGCCTGCTTGGGATTCTCTCTCATTCTCTCTCTCTCTCTCTCTCTCCCATTCTCTCTGCCCCTACCCCACTCCCTCTCTCTCAAAATAAATAAACACTTTTTTAAAAAGAGTTAAAAAAAAAACCTCTTGGATATAATAATGAAATCGTAATCCCTATTTATGGATTCCATAATGAATTTCCATAATTAATGAAATCATAATCCATAGTCAGATTTCATTAATTGTCTCAACAATATATTTTATAGCAGTAATTTTTCTTAGTCCTGGATCTAACCTAGGATTACACATTGTATTTAATAATCATGTCTCTTCCCTATAATCTGAAAGACTTCCTTGGTTCTTGCCCTTCATGACCTTGCAGTTTTTGATGTATCAGCCAGTTTTTTTACAGAATGTCCCTCAACTTGAGTTGCCTGAGGTTTTCCCTGTGTTTATATTCGGGTCATGCATTGTTGACAGGATTAATTCAGTATATCGTATCAGAAGATACAAGATGCTCGTCCCAGTATTGGTCATGTTAGCCGTGATCACTTAATTGAGGTAATATGTTCTGTTGATTTGCACACTGGCCCCCTGACATGGTGTGCAAGGAGAGACCAGAGAAAGAGGCACACCATTCCAGGTTGGTAGATGGCACTTTTAATAAGGAAGGGAACTTTCTTTTTTTTTTTTTTTTTAATTTTAATGTTTATTTCTGAGAGAGAGAGACAGACAGACAGTGAGCTGGGAAGGGGCAGAGGGAGACACAGAATCCAAAGCAGGCTCCAGGCCCTGAGCTGTCAGCACAGAGCCTGACACGGGGCTTGAACTCACAAACTGTGAGATCATGGCCTGAGCCGAAGTTGGATGCTTAACGGACTGAGCCACCCAGGCGCCCCAATGAAGGAAACTTTGTTATGAGGGTTGCCTTGGGCAGCAGCAAGAGGAGGAAATATCTGCCCCCCGCATGCCAAAACCTTAAGAATTTATTTTACAGAGGCCTCAACAGGGTTCAGTCACACATACCATCCAGATGGTTTCTTTTCTTTCTTTTCTCCTTCTTCTACTTGTTCTTCTTTTGACATTTATTCATTTTTGAGAGACAGAGTGCGAGCAGGGGAGGGGAAGAGAGAGGGGGAGACACAGAATCTGAAGCAGGCTCCAGGCTCTGAGCTGTCAGCACAGAGTGGGGGCTCAAACTCACAAACACGACATCATGACATCATGACCCGGACCTGAGCTTGAAGTCAGACGCTTAAGGGACTGAGCCACCCAGTCCCCTGAGGCACCCCTCATCCAGATGGTTTCAACACCTTACTGTCTCCAGGCTACATTCTCAGAACAGCTCCCATAGTGGAGATGGGGGGGGGGGGGGGCGGGTGGCATTTACATTCCAAGGACAAGGGAGAGGTGAGGAGGCTCCAATCCAGCTTGAGGGTCAAATGAGGGTCGTGTCATCTCAGTGACTTCCTCCAACACACTCCAAGTTCTTAAAAAGTTACTATTTTTTCTTTTGTAATTAACAATTTTTAGATAGATACATTGCAACTATGTGAATATCCTGTTCCCCCATCAAATTGTCACCCACCCTTTAGTTTTAGTAAACGATCTTTTAAAAATCTACATCTGATCGTGATACTCCCCTACTTTAAATAATCCACACCTTTTAGGGAACGAACACCTTCCCCATCACCCAAGCCACGCTTCTGACAGTCTTTCTCAGCTTCTCCCCCTTTCTCACTCTCCACATTGTCAAGAAGGTCCATCCCTTCTACTTTCTGAATATTTGTTATTTCTCCTTCCATTTCTCCTGATGCCATAGAATCAGGTCCATTAGTTCTGACCTTGTCTATTTAAATTTTCTGCCTGCTCTCATTGGGTTAAGCCTGGGTTCCTGAACTGTCCCCCAAACTGCTACCTGAAAGATCTTTCTAAAGTCAAATTTCTGATACTGATGTTTTCATGTATGTATTAGAAAATCATGTAGATATGAGAAAATCCAACTAACAGGTTTCAGAAATATAGAACAGAAAATGTGGAGGCATGGAGAGGGGATATTGTCAAGGAAATCATATAAGAAAATTCCCTGGAAATGAAGAATATGAATTCTTCCTTCCTCCTTCCTTCTTACACTGAGAGGGCCTAGCACAGGTCTGGAGAAAACTAGGTAGAAGCCACGTGTGCCAGCTCACCATTGCTGAATATGAGTCCCATGTCTCCAGATACACTGATTTTTTAAAAGAAGAGGGGTGACTGGGTGGCTCACTTGGTTAAGCGTCTGATTACAGCTCAGGACATGATCTTGTGGTCTAGGAGTTCAAGCCCCGCGTCGGGCTCTGTGCTGACAGCTCAGAGCCTGGAGCCTGCTTCGGATTCTGTGTCTCCCTCTCTCTCCACCCCTCCCCCACCTGTGCTCTGTCTCTGTCTCTCAAAAATAAATTTAAAAAATTTAATAAAAAAAAAAAAGAGGAAAAATCACAGTGTTAATGGAAGCTCTCCTATTTTTAAATTATGGCTAAAATAAAAAAAAATACATGCATAACACTCAGAAACATGAAAGTAAGGAAGCACAGGGGCATTCACAGGTTAGTCTATAGTATATACAAAAAGCACTTGGGAGTGTAGAATCTGGAAGAGCAAGGTGGACCCAGCATGAAAAGTCTTGAAAGCCAGCAGAAGTATGAGCTTTATTTTCAAGGGGGAGGGAGATGTTGATGATTGGTGAACAGAGGGTAAGGCTATTAGAGAACTTAATGTTTTGAAAATTAACTGTCTATGGTATAGAGATAGATGGGCAACGGGAAGGGGGATGGAAGGTAGAAACCTGGGCCTGAGGAGGCCACAGTAATAGGAAATGACCAAGGTCATGGTTATAAAACATTTTAAGTTTTTTGAATGCCTGGAAGCCACCATGCTCTTCATGAAATTAAAATAATAATAATAATAAAACAAGGAAGAGAGGAAACAAAAAGTATTCATATGTAATTCTTATGTGAACTATGATTTACTAGATACAATTCCTATTTCACACTATGAAAATAATATATGAACACTATAATCAAGAGAACAGGGGCACCTGGGTGTGGCTCAGTTAAGCATCCAACTCCTGATTTTGGCTGAGGTCATGATCAGTTTGTGAGTTCAAGCCCCACAGTGTGATCAAGCCTGCTTGGGATTCTCTCTCCCAATCTCTCTGCTCCTCCCGTTCTTGCTCTCTAAATAAATAAATAAATAAATAAATAAATAAATAAATAAATAAATGTATGGTGTCTATGAAAGCAGTATTAATTTTACTATGGTTGGTTCTTTTGAAGTTTAACTGTTCACTTACCTGTGAAAAGAGTTTTCTTTCTTCTTTGTTATCAGGTGAATGAACAAGCTTCAAACAGTTAAGAAAAATGTGTAGAAAAGAATTTTTTTTACTTTACAAAAATGTATCTAACATGCTTTAAAAATATGAATTAATAAAAACTATCATTCTGTTTTAAGAGAGGAACTGAGGCCCACTTTCCTGTCAGAATAGCAAAATCGGATATCATGTATTAATCAATAATAAAACTAATGACTTACATACAAATAATAATTTGCTATAAGCAATAATAAATAACATTAACAAAAGGCTGCCATTTATTAAATACCACCTGCTTGTCATACATGTTAGAATGTAGGTATTATTATCTTCTTTTTACAGATAAGGAAGTAGAAATGAAAGAAATTAAATGAACTGCTCTAGGTCACAAAGCTAGTGGGAACTGGGTTGAGATTTCACGGGAGGCTGGTCTGATATAAATATCATCATTCTTCTTACACTAAGCTGCTTCCAGTTAATAGAGCACCTGCAATGGTTGATTCTCTTCCAATTCATACATCTCATCAGGCAACCGTCTTCATACCCAGCATTTTTCTCCACCATAGTCCTTACACGTTCAGGTGTATTAAAAAAAAGGTCAGTGAAGAAGTAGGTCATAGGAACCAACTTTCTACCACCAACTAAAGCACCATCCAATGCCCCTGGGATGCCCTACTCTGTAGTTTCCTATAATTTCACCCAGAAGTTGAAAGAAAATGCCTGCTCATTTCCTTTGAATTCAACCTCTCACTCACCTGTCCATCTACTCACCCACCCACCTCTTTTTTACTTTGACCAAGTGGAATGTTCCTTCCAGGCAGACTCAGCTCTCATGGGCAGCAAGAATCCCAGACAGACTGCAGGGTCCCTGGGAGAGTTCACATCAGGCTCTTAGGAGCTATTAATGCACGGACGTATACGGATACACCTCTCTCTTGGAACTTTGTATTCATTCAGGCCACTGTAAAATTTGGCCCAGAAGACACTTTAGAGAAAGCTGAGTGAGCAGTTTGCACATCCTGCCGTGGCGAGTTTGTCGGTCTCCCCAGGAGACTGAAGACTCTTTCCACCCTAGGAAAGTTGCTCTGCTCTGGACACGGGCCTCGGCCCCTCTCCTGACACCCAGCTCACACTAGGCACTCAATGAAGGGATGGATCTAGTCCAAGCCACTGTCTCCCAGATAGGACGGTTCCCAGGCCCACAGGAGAGAGATTCCTTTTCCAGTTCTACCAGGGCCTCGCTCCTGCTCCAAAGTGTTTGCATAAAACCCGGCTGCTTATTTTTAGAGACAGAGCAGACCGCGCTGGAATCAGACTTTACTACCTCCTGCTGTGCCACCGCAGGCAAGGAGCTTGCCTCATTTGCAAAATGGGGCGAAAAAGGGACCACCTTAAAGGGTTGGAGTGAAGGATTTAGAAAATTATGCACGTAGAGTCCTCATCACAAGGCCCGGCCCTGGCGGAAAACTGGACTGTTTCGCCGGCGAGGAAGCGGGGGTGCTGACGGGAAACCGGCGGAGGAGCAGCGGAAGGGGTGGGCGAGGGCTCCGCGTGGCGCCCCGCGGGGTGGCAGCGCAGCTCCCGCGAGGTCCCGCCGAAGCCGCCCCGCGGCAGCCGGGCTTTCCTCCCGCGGCCCGAGTTCTGCCTCCGGTGAGCGGCCGCGGCGGAGATCGCGCAGCGACGGCCTTTGGACCCCCGCCGAAGGCACGCTCCGCCCCGGAAACACGCCCCCTGCCGCCTTGGCGCGCTTTTGAAAGTCTCTTCCCTCGCCCTGGTACGTTTCGCCGGCTCCCGGCTGCTCGCCGAGCGGGTGCTCTCGAGCGCGCCCACAGGGCCCTCCGGGACGCGGTGGGAGCCCCGAGGCCGCACAGCGATGAGGACCCGCGAGGAGGTGGACGCGACGCTCCAGATCGCCAAGCTGAATGCGGCCGAGCTGCTGCCGGCCGTGCACTGCCTGGGCTTCGGCCCGGGGGCCGGCGCCGCCGCCGGTGACTTCTGCCTGCTGGAGCTGGAGCCCTCGCTGTGCCAGCAGCTGGAAGCCGGGCACAGGTGAGCCGCCAGCCGCCGTCCCTTTGCCCCGCGGGGAAGCGCAGGACCGGGAAACCGGGCCGCAAGGTGCATTGATTTGAGCAGGGGGCTGGCCGCTGCCCGGATGCCTGGTCCCCGGCGCGCTGCCTTTTTCCGAGGAGTCTGCACCACCACTGGCGGTACACTTAGCTGGACTGAGGTGATGCTACAGGACTGTTCCATCTGATCTGGGAGGCCTGCGTCCGCGGAAGCCAATCAGGAAACATAACCTCAGTGACGTTTTGCCGACCTTCACAGTGATGCCGGGAAGTGCACTGAACCCTTGCCATTCTGGCTTAAAATCCAGGGCTACTGTCTAATATTTATAGAGTTCTCCTTGCCTTCTACTTATATTCATTTCGAGACAATCGGTAGGACTGTAGAGAGTAAGCTGAAAAACGTTTTACCGAGTTGCTGATTGTGAGAGGCCCTCCAAAAACAGACCTGCTTGGGGTCGTTTAGTGGGAATCTGAAGCTGTTTCTAATTTTGGGTCAGCTACACACTTGCTGCAAAACCATGGATTAAAAAGCACAGTCCGGGAAGGAGTCTAGAGAATCATTCTCTCAAATGTGTGCCCTCCCAGCTCCTGGAAATTAGGAGTTAGGGCTCTGGTTTGTTTCTTTTCTACACCACCCTTCTCCCAACACCTGTGTTTCATTAGGTAGTTTGTTCTCTTGTAGATTCCTTTAAATTGAACTCCTCAAGATTTCAGTTTTCATATTTACTCATCTGGCAGTATTATAGTTAACTGGCCAGCCTCCAGCTGCTAGCCACAAAGTATCTTTAAGGGAACGGGAGCCTCACTCCTTGGTTTTCATCCCCACTGAGTTCTTGGCGAGCTCAGAAGGAACTTCAGGTGTGTGGACCTTCTTTTTATCCAGTTATTGTTCATCCACCTGGCAATCCAGAATGACCCGGAAATGTGTGTTGTGAAAACATTTTTGCCAAGGACGGATAGTTGTTTTAAACAAAATATTGAGGCCTGGATAGTGCAATGTAGAAGTAGATGTTGAAGAGTGGGTACTTGGGACTCTTAAGTGTTATTAGCACTGGGAGGCTAAAAACAAGAAAAAAAAAAACATGCATTCTTTTCACTTAAACTGAGTCTTTCTTTTAAAAAGTGCTTACACATTCTTCTATTTCAGGTTTTATTTTTGTTATTTCTTTAAAAGAAGTGAATAGTGTACAGGAGGGTTAAATGTTTTATAGACAAATCTAGGAACTGCTCCTTTGCTGTCAACCCATCATTTTTTTTTTAAGATTTTAAAAAATGTTTACTTATTTATTTTGAGAGAGAGAGAGAGAGAGAGAGAGAGAGAGAGAGAGAGAGAGAGAGATGGGAAAGAGAAAGAGGAGAGAGGGAATCTCAAGCAATTTATCCGGACGTGATAGACTGAGCCGAAATCAAGAATCAGATGCTGAGCCACTGAGCCACCCAGGTGCCCCCCATCTCCATCTTTAGTGTTTCCTCTTCTTCCTCACCTCTGTCCTTCCTCTCTTCTTTCTTCTTGCTCCTTTCCCCCTGTGAGCCTTTGTCAGAGCTTTACTGAAGTTTGTAAACCTATCTGTTTTATATTTTTTCATTCAGCGTTGCATCTCTTTTCATAAAGTCCCAATATCTTTGCAACAAGAGCTGATGGGTAGGCTAGGATGTGTCCTTTGATTGTTAGGGGATACTCAGAACAAAACAAGAAGAACCACTCCTAGGTGGATACCCGGACCACCAGGTGATGATGATCATCTGGGAACTTGTTAGAAATGCAGAATCCTGGGTCCTGTCCCAGGCCTGCAGATTGGGATTGTTTTTTAAAGAAGATTTTCTAAGATGCCGGTGCATAGGTTTGAGAAGTACTGCTTTAAGGTGGTTTAGGAAATTGACGTTGTGACTGAAGCTACTGGGTGCTTTGTCTTGTGCTTTTCCAAGCAGTTTGCATGCAGATGCCATGTGGTAACATTTGGACTCTTGGCCTCTTTGGATCTTTCTTGCAGGTTGAATTATTTTTCCTTGGTGAGGCCACCTGGTGCCCCTCTGTCTCTCAACTGGTTCTGCCATTGCTCTGTGGAGCCCAGCATTATGTGAGGGTGGTGAGAACAGGGGCCAGACACAGCCTCAAGACTTAATTTTAAATTCTACAGGCCTAGAGGCCTTCTTTATAATGAAGATGTCCATTGGTGACTCAACAAACCATGTATTTTCTCTTCCCGTTTTCCTGCAGTCTTGTGATTCGTGGTGATAAAGATGAGCAGGCTGTGCTGTGCAGTAAAGACAAAACCTTTGACTTGAAAATAGCAGACACTTCCAATATGTTGCTTTTCATTCCTGGTTGTAAAACTCCTGACCAGCTGAAGGCGGAAGAAACACATTGTAACATTATTCATACTGAGGTACTGTTATTTGTCTTCTAATTTATATTTGAATCACAACACACGTGCTAATATTGCCTTTAATTAAAATCTTTAGGTGTGAAATGCATAATCACAGGGAGCCTGAAAGGTTCTCTAATGAGATTTAAAATTTCTTGGCATCATTTGCTTGTTTGGAGTCTCGTGAGGTTGTCTTTATTTTCCCTATTTGGTGTTTAAGTCCTAGACAAGTTGACCATGTCTGTCTGTGACGTAGAAAGTTTGTTATGAGGTGACGTATTCCAAGCATTTTTACCTACTTTTAGTAAGCCTTGCTGTATGTATGTTTTGAAAGAAGACTCCCTCAAACCACAACTAGCACCTTAAGTAATATTTATGAGGCAGAGAAATGAAGAAATTGGAGTTTTTGAGGCAAGTGTGTGTGTCTCTCACCTTTGAAGTCCATTTAGTTCATTACTACCTCTAGCCATGTATGACAAAGAATTATTATGGAAGGCTACTTGTGGCAGATGGCAAATAGAAGTCTCCATCCTGGTTAGCTTATTACACATGTCGTGATCAAAACACAGCCCTTAATTCTCTCAGAATGATTTTAGGCCAACTACTGCCTTAGAAATAGAATTGGAATAGAAATAAGGGAAAATATTGGGAAATCTCTGACCCACAATGTTGCTAGAACAAAAGAAATTCAGGTAAATTTTGTATTTTGTTTTTTTTCGGGGAGGGGGAGGGTCTTTTAATGGTAATTAACTAGAAACATGGGCAGTTTAATCTTTTTTAGACCACGTTACTTTCTCATCGGTTACCTGTTCTGTTGGTGTTTTTGCGGGCTGTAACAATACGGGAGTACCTTTGAGCTCTCCTTATGGGAATTGTGTGCACTGAGACTGGGCAAAGCTTAACAAAGTTCTACCGACTAAAGTGTTTTTTTTTTTTTTTTTAATTTAATTTTATTTATTTTTGAGAGAAAGAGAGAGACAGAGCATGATCGGGGGAGGGACAGAGAGAGAGGGAGACACAGAATCCGAGGCAGGCTCCAGGCTCTGAGCTGTCAGCCCAGAGCCCAGATGCGGGGCTCGAACCCGTCAACTGTGAGATCATGACCTGAGCCGAAGTCGGACGCTCAACCGGCCGAGCCTCCCAGGTGCCCCACCAACTAAAGTTTTAATCTGAGGTTGCACTTCAGACGTCTGAAAGGGCTAGATAAGGAACGCGCATGCGCAAAGCAGGCTGTTGTTGCTACGTAGGGACCCCAGTCTCAGCAGGTAATAGAGGATGCTGGAGCCTGTGGCAAATTGAAGAGCACAGGCCCCACGTAGGTGGGCAGCCACAGCTTGGCCTTGTGGGAAAGCAAGCCCAGAACTGCCAAATCTTCCGATTTCTTGTTTTCAAGTAAACCTTGACATTTAGATCTTGGGGCAAAATCTAATTTGTCCACACTGGCAACTAATTTAAAATCTGTACTAATCCTCACTTCCCCACAACACAAAGCACACGCCAGCAGCTGTGCTTTGGATAGAGCCTGAAGGCTGTGAGTTTGTGGACACGGATGAAATCAGTCTTTTTGGTTTGGTCCTCACCCTCCTCTTTTGGAGTCCTCAGATTTATCAGCATCATCAGCTGGTCTGGGCCGTGTCTTTTGTCAGTCAAGCCTTGTACAAGCTTGAAGGAGAAGCATTCCCCGACCTTCCATTTCCGAGTCAGAGGGCACTCCATATGTAATCCAGTTCAGCATTTTTTCCTTATTTTGTGTGAACCACTTACTGGGCACCTACTAAGTGCCACACACTGGCAAGTCCCGGAGGTAGAGAGGGATAACAGATAACGTATCATTTAGCCACTGTCAGCTGGGTTTCTCAGAGTCATAAGCCTCTCACTAATTTCAACAGTCAAATAAGGAATTAGCTGCAATTCTAAACAGTAAGAAGTTCTTGCAGTGAAAAGAAGTGTTTCATCCTTAACTTTCTGCCACATTTTGACACCATGAACAACATAGAACAAGGATGCTCCCTCTTGCCTTTCACATCCCTTCATTATCTGAACACTGTGATCATGTCTCTTCCTTGTTCTCCATTTTCCTGCCTAAAAAGACTCGTTTTCTGTTGTTTCCATCAGGTTTGCAGAACAGTCACCATCCTGGTCATTCTTTTCCAGGCACACCCTAGTTCTCAGAACACGCTAGAGATATGGAGCTCGGTGATTGGTTCTATGTTGGCAGTTTTTAAATTTTTTTTTAATGTTCATTTATTTTTGAGAGAGACAGAGACACAGTGTGAGCAGGGAAGGGGCAGAGAGAGAGGGAGACACAGAATCTGAAGCAGGCTCCAGGCTCTGAGCTGTCAGCCCAGAGCCCCATGTGGGGCTTGAACTCACGACCTGTGAGATCATGACCTGAGCCGAAGTCAGACGCTTAACCAACTAAGCCACCCAGGCACCCTGGTGGTGTCTTCTTAATTGGGGTTTGGAAAGATGTTTCCTGAAGATACCCATCCATTTGCAAAGATGGCTGGAGGGTACCTTCTCAACAGAAAGCAGAATGCTCGGCTCTCTTGTTTTCTTAGACAGCAGATGAGTTGGTTGAGATTTGTGTGAAATTTTCGTTTAGAATAGCCCCTGAAAGGCTATAATATATTTATACTTTCTAGATCTTTGGTTTTTCTAATAACTATTGGGAATTAAGAAGATGCAGACCTAAATTAAAGAAGCTAAAGAAACTTTTGATGGAAGATGCCTACGAAGGACCTGACAGTCAAAAAGAGAAGGATTCAAATCAATCAAAAGTAAGACTTATTTTCATTCTTTTTTAATTGAAAAATAGAACTGTAATTAGAGGTACTTAATGGTGACATTCGTATTTTTAATGTTTGTATTATGAAAATTTCAAATACACGCCAAAGCAGAAAGACCCCATATATTTATCACTCAGTTGAACATTTATCAGTGTTTTGTCAATCTTGTTTCTCCTGTCCCCCTGCTGCTTCCTACCTTTTTTTTCACTTCTTTTTCCGGAGTATTTAGAAAAAAATTTTTTTAATGTTAAATTTGAGAGAGAGAGAGAGAAGGGAAGGGGAAGAGAGAGAGGGAGACACAGAATCTGAAGCAGGCTCCAGGCTCTGAGCTGTCAGCCCAGAGCCCGACATGGGGCTCGAACTCATGGGCCGCAAGATCGTGACCTGAACTGAAATCGGATGTTTAACCAACTGAGCCATCCAGTCACCCCTTTCTGGAGTATTTTAAAGCAAATCCTAGATATCATGGTGGCTACATAGCTAAAAGCTCCGCATGTTCCGAACTATGAAATACGTTTTTTAGAAGTTAAATTAATTTTTATTTAATTAAAAATTATAATTAGGAGCTCTTCAGAAAAAAAGGCATTATGAAAATGGAAAGTATTCTTATTCTATTATGAGAATTAACTAATTCCTAGAAGTATGGAAAAATATTTATAAGCCAAGTAAAGAAATGTTCAAGTTTTTGATGAAGTTCAATATCATAACTGTACTGGCATTCTGAAGGCTGTATTTACGTTACTTCTCTTTTTCTCCATTGACTTTTTTTTTTGGTAACCACTTTATTGAGATACAATTTGTATACCAGACAGTTCACTCATTCAGTGGTTTTAGTACATTCACAGAGTTGTATGGTCATCACCATGATGAAGTTTAGGACATTTTTATCACCCCAAGGAAACCCTGTATTCCTTAACTGTTGTCTTCTAAACTTATCTTTCCCTGCTTCCCTCTTCCACCCAGCCCCTAGCAACCACTAATCTTTCAGTCTCTTGATTTACCTCTTTTGGGCATTTTATATGAATAGAATCATATAATATATGACCTTTTCTGACTGGCTTTCTTTTCTTTCTTTTTTTTTTTTTTTCCCTGACTTGGCATATTTTCAAGGTTCATTCATGTTGTAGCATATATTAGTAGTTTATTTCTCTTTATACTCCATTTTATGGATATACCACATTTTGTTTAGTCATTCCTCAGCTGATGGACATTTGGGTAGTTTCCATATTTTATTATGAATGATACTTTTGTGAACATTCATATACAAGTTTCTAGGGGACCTGTGTTTTCCTTTATCTTGGTTATATACATAAGAGTGGAATTAATGGGTCATATTGTAACTCTTTGTAACTTTTTGAGGACTTGTCAGACTGTTTTCCAAAGTGGCTGCACCATTTTGCATTCCCATTGTATGGGGTCTCCAATTTCTCCACATCCTTGACAACACTTGTTATTATTTGTCTTTTTCGTATCCATACCAGTGGCTTTGAATTGGTATCATTGTGGGTTTTTTTAAATTTTTTTAACGTTTTTTTAATTGTATTTTTGAGAGAGACAGAGACAGAGTGGGAGCTGGGGCGGGGGGGGGGGGGGGGGGCGGCGGCGCAGAGAGAGAGGGAGACACAAGAATCCGAAGCAGGCTCCAGGCTCTGAGCTGTCAGCACAGAGCCCGACATGGGGCTCGAACCCACGAACTGTGAGATCATGACCTGAGCTGAAGTCAGCCGCTTAACAGACCCAGCCACCCAGGTGCCCCTGTATCATTGTGGTTTTGATGTACCTTTCCCTAATGACTAGTGATGTTGACCATCTTTTTATGTACTTCTTGACTATTTGTATTTCACTGAAAAAATGTCTATTCAGGAACTCCTTTGCCCAATTTTTAGTTGGATTATTTGTCTTTTTATTACTGACTTGTAGGAGACTTCTTTATATAATCTAATTACAAAGTTCCTTATCAGAAATATGATTTGCTTAGGGACACCTGGGTGGCTTAGTCAGTTAAACCTTTGACTCTTGATTTTGGCTCAGGAGCCCCACATCAGGTTCCCTGCTGACAGCACAGAGCCTTCTTGGGATTCTCTCTCTCCCTCTCTCTCTTTGCCCCTCCCTGGTTCATGCATACACACGCAAGCACCCTCTCTCTCTCAAAATAAATAAACATTAAAAAAAAATGTTTATCTTTTCTCCCATTTTGTGGGTTATTTTCGTACTTTTGATTTTTTAAAACAATCGTGATATACGTAGGATAAAATTTACAGTTTTAAACGTTTTTATGTGTACAGTTTTGTGGCGTTAAGTACATTCACATTGTTCTGTAACCATGACCACCATGCATCATCCATAGAAACCTTTCACGTTCCCAATATGGGACGTTCCCAATATGCCCCTTAAACGCTAACTCCCCAGTATTCCCTGCCTCCCAGCCTCTGGCAACTACTACCCTACTTTTCATCTCTATGAATTTGACTGTTCTAAATATCCCATACAGGTGGAATCCTGTAATATTTGTCCTTTTGTGTTGATGATATTTTGAAGTACAGTTTTGCATTTTGATGAAGTCCAATTTATGTTTTTTTCTTTTGTCGCTTGTGTTTTTGGTATTGTATCTAAGCAACGTATTGCTAAATCCAACATCATGAAGATTTTCTTCTAAGATTTCATATAGTAATCACTATACATTAAAAAGAGAAATTAAGGCTAAATTTTGCCTTAATCTGTTCTGTGTATTTATTCCCCCAAATTTCATAAGTCTTAAGAAAATATTTTTCAAAGCCTTTAAAATGTTTTTTGGTTTTTTATTTTCTTGTTTCAGTACACAACTGAAGATTTGCTTAATCAAATTCAGGCAAGTGAGGAAGAAATAATGGCCCAATTACAAGTTCTAAATGCCTGTGAGATTGAAGGTAACATTACTTACTGTGATTATTCATAAGAATGGAATTGGGCATCATGTGTGAGAGAGATTTATGGCCATCTTGATCCTATTGCACACTATTTACTTTTATTTTGGGCTTAAAGATGATGATATTTATATTTTGGGGGGTGGGGTCGAGACTGTGTGACCTTTACCTGAGGAGGTCAACCGTGACCAGTGACTCCAACCATTCCTTACAGGGCTTTTCCTTGAAGCACATTTGGTCCTAAGCATTGGAAATAAAGTTTTTAATGATGAATGCCTGCTGTTAACTACCATGGTATATGGGTACCAGGAGTGTTGAGGTTAGAAACCAATGGATTTTAATGCAGCCCTGTGTATTAGTCATTTCTTGCCTGGGGATGGGTAAGATTTTGGTATGTGTCAAGGGGTGCATAGATTATTCCTAGCATTGTTTCTGAGATTGACATCACACATTCCCTTTTGTAATGTTGCCTTGATTCTTTCGGAATAGCAATAGTAACATTCTTCCTTGGAAATGGTGGATTTGTGCTTGATTTGTTTCTCCAGGGATCGTGGTAGAGCCTTCGATTATAAGATGGCATTTCATGATCTTTTACCAGAATAGGGAGAGGTATCTTGATGCCCTGATTTTATCTTGCCACTGGTTCACATTGTACCTCTGCGTCTATTGACTCTTGAGTGACCTAGGCTTCTTTGTGAGCACGAGAACACTTCTGCAAGACGGCTGGGATGAGAATTAGAACCATGGAAGTGCCCCACTGCGGAGTTCAGCGTGTGGGATATCAAACCTACAGTCTTCACCTCCTTTGTATGACGTTCTAATGAAATCACTATTCCAGCTACAGGTTTCCACATTTCCATTTAGGTTGACAAGATTATTCTGAGATAATTGAGTGTTAAAGTACATGAAAAAAATCAGTGTTAGTCCTATGTAAGGTACTTTTTAAAAACTGCTTGGTTTCTCTTAAGACACAATTCATAATAATTAGGAGAAAAGCATAAAAAGAAGCATTGCTTATAAAGAAAGCTAAGACTTTAGTGTCTCTTTTTTTGTACCGGGCAAGAGCACGCTTCTTCTTTATCGATCATTTAGCCAATTAATTTGCTTAAGATGTACTTTGGTAAAGATTACATTTGGAATTTGTAGGTTATTGGAGGATTCTTGACTTTGATTATGAGATGAAACTTCTGAATCACATAACTCAGCTTGTGGATTCTGAATCTTGGTCTTTTGGTAAAGTTCCTTTGAATACGTGCCTTCAGGAACTTGGGCCATTGGAGCCAGAGTAAGTATTTTAATCGCTGTCCCTCCACATTTCCTTTAAGGAAAGAAAATTATTTTTCAGGGTGGCACTAAACCCAGGGCATAGGCTGTTTATAACTGGATATCATATAGACATTTAAAAAATATATAACCAGGAAGAGCTTAGGAATTTTGGTCGCTAGGCTGAGTAAATGTGCATCATCTCTGTTTTTTTTCCTGCCATAAAAAATGTAAAGAAATAATTCTATTTAAGCTATCTTATGATAGTAAGTGTAGGCTCACATAATTCATGTAAGAATGTTTAGCATGGGCCTGGCACATAATGGCTTCCTGTTATTTCTTAGTTCCTAGTGTAAAATTTTACGTGGCAATCAAAATCACTTAGAATTTGAGATCTTAAATTTATATATTAAGATTTTAGTTAGGAAAGGTGTTTAAGATGTAATGCATAAAAATGTGATAACTTTTCAAATGAGTATTTTTAAATTTTTCAGGGAAATGATTGAACACTGTCTTAAATGTTATGGAAAGAAATATATAGAGGAAGGTAAGATTTGAAAAGTATCTTAACTTGTGTGTGTTTAAAGTTGGTGTAGGTTCACCTGGGTGGCTCAGTTGGTTAAGCCTCCAACTTCGGCTCAGGTCATGATCTTGTGGTTCGTGGGTTCAAGCCCTGCGTCGGGCTCTGCGCTGACAGCTTGGAGCCTGGAGCCTGCTTCGGATTCTGTGTCTCCTTCTCTCTCTGCCCCTCCCCACTCATGCTCTGTCTCTGTCTCTCTCAAAAATAAATAAACATTAAAAAAAAATGTTTAAAGTTGGTATGCCTTTCTGAAGCGTGTGCCTGTTAAAAAGAACAACTCCACGGGCTTGTGAGTTGTGTATAATTTTTTTCTGAGAAATTGCATTGAGGAAAAGGAAATGTTAGTAGTGCTTTGAATTGTCAGCATGAAACCATCTGATCCCTTTTCCTTAGGTGAAGTTTATTTTGAATTGAGCGCTGATAAAATATGCAGAGCAACAGCACAGATGCTACTTCAGAATGCAGTGAAATTTAATCTGGCTGAGTTTCAAGAAGTGTGGCAACAGAGTGTTCCTGAAGGAATGATAACCACGCTTGATCAACTTAAGGTAAGGTAGCAGTCATGCTTGCTTCCATAACTCACCAGCTTATCGTTAACTGTTGGGTGAAATGAAATTTGTATTGCAACTGAGTTTGGAGCCACTTCATCTTCCCAGTCGCCATTTCCGCTAGGAGCACACCGCGCATTCAGTCCGTCACTGGCTTTAGAACACTTCTGTCACTTCAGTGAGATCCCTCAAGCCCCTGTATGGTTAAGCCTGCTTCCCACCCGGTGTATCTCATCTTGTTGCATCATCTTCATAATCTTCCCCGTAGCTTCATCTCTTCCCGCTTCTCTCCTGCTCACTGCATAGCAGCCTTCTTGCAGGTTTTCAAGATCACCAAGCTGTCCTACCTTAGAACCTTTACATAAGGCTTTTTGTTCTAGAATGGCCTTCTTTGTCGTTTCGCCTTGCCACCTCCTATTTATCTTTGAGTCACTTCATCAAGGAGGCTTCCCTTTACTCTAAAAAAAAATGCCTCCTATTTTACTCGGCCATAGCACCCTGTGTTTTTCCTTCATGGTACTTACTGCTTAGCCCTGGGAAAATGTTTAATTGTGTGGGTTTCCTACTCTCTATTTGGATAGAATTTTGTTCACTGTTGCTTATCAATACATAGCATACTGCCTGGTCTGTAGCATATGCTCAGTAAATATTTGTTAAATCGTGAAAGGATTTGCAGGGTATTTACAGAGTTCCTTTTATGTCTAGGCACCATGCTAGATGCTGAGGGGAAAACATCACACAACGGGCCATCAAGGTTCTAAGCCTGGGGTCTGGCAATGGGGGGGTGCACATCACCTGTATAAATCTCTTCTAATAATGTAGAGTGATCTGTGTCATGGGAAGGACATGTACACGATGTTATGGGAGCAAAGAAAAGGGACTTATTCACCTGCCTGGTCAATCAGAGATGATTTTCTGAAGGAATGGCTGTTTTAGCTGCTGGGTTTGAAAGAATGAACTGTTAACTCTCAAGATGGAAGGGCAGAGATGAGGATCCAGGATAGCATGTTCCAAGGCGTGGAGGGACACAAATTGGGGCGCCGTTAGTATGAAGAAGAGTTAGAGTAGAAGTTGCTGGTGAGTCAGTGAGGGACACTATGGTCTGTGCTAAGGAATTTCAGCCCTATTTAGAAAGCTCTTCTGGGGCCCTTTAGTGACATCAAAAGAGCTACCTGATGAATTTTGCCTTTTGGGAAGAACACTGACCTTGAAGATGGTTGGATGGAAGGTTGGCTAGATTGTGAAAAAGGAGAACTATCCAGGCTCTCTATACTTAAGTACTCCTGAGAAAGTACTGACTAAAGAACTAGGTGATGGAGCATCGATAGAGAAATGTTGAGGCCTTAAAATCTATAGGATTAAGTGACCACTTAGGTATGGGGTTTGAATAATGGAATCTAGGATAATGCCCAGGTCTCCTCATGTCCTAGGATAATGGGACTAGAGCAGGTTTGGGTGACAAACACAATGAGTTCATAGATAGGTTTGGATAGAGTTCTTGTGCCTGGAAGGGAGATTTGGGTTGAAGATATATATATACACACACACACATGAAGATATATATATAAAGATATGTATATACATGAAGATATATATATATATATATATATATATACACACACACACACACACCATCTAGCAAGTAAGTGGTGCTTATAGTTATGGGTTTAGTTGAGGTTGTTTGAGCCACCCAGGACAGTGACAGTGAGACAAGTCGAGGGGTCAGGGTAGAGGCCCAAGGAACTGCAACATCGAGGTAGGAGGAAAATGAGATGGTGGTGTCAGAGATAGAGATTCAAAGAGGTAGGGGTCAACATGAATAAAGAAAACAGGGCTAGCAAGATGAATCCAAGAAAGGGCCCACTGGATTTGTCAAGGACACGTTATTGGTAACCTCGAACTAGAGCTATCCTGATAAATTGTGCAGTAGGAGCCAATAAATTGCAGAAGGGAAAAGGAGAATTCACTGTTTAATGGAGATGGTTTTGTGAAAAAGGCTATTGAAGGTCTCTCTGTAGTTTGTGTGTTTCACATAACTGATATTTTAAATGGCTTGGGCTCCGGTGAACCTAAAGGTAAAAATGAGTTATATTTAAACATTAGACCATCATTCTAACTGCCCTTTTTCGTTTCATTTTTTCATAGGGTTTAGCCTTGGTGGATAGACAGTCAAGACCAGAAATCATATTTTTGCTAAAAGTAGATGATCTACCTGAGGATAATCAAGAACGTTTTAATAGCCTATTCTCTCTAAGGGAAAAGTGGACAGAAGAAGATATTGCTCCATATATTCAGTAAGTCGTTTGCTAAAATGGATTGTCTTCTCTGTCGTTCTCCACAACTTCCAATCCTGGGGTTGGAGAACATGTTGTCTTCCATCCTCATCCTGCCTCTAAAACGACTTCTCTGCCCTCCTCCCTGCAAAACTGCAGCTCTTAGAGGAATAGTAAGGCTACGTACCCCACTATGACTCTCTGACTGGCACCTCCTATCTTTCCTGCTGCTTTGCTTTAACATCTTGGTAGATGCCAGATTTCAGGGAGAATGATTAGCTCTTTAGTCACTGTTTACAGAACCTCAAGTGCACTAACGTTACCACCTCTTTACTTCTTACCTCTCATGTCCTCTCCTCTCTTTCCCCAGGTTGGATTTCCTGGTCCGGATCTCTAGCTTCTACTGTGTGTGCTTTTCTCCTATTGCCCTCTCTCCCCCTCTTGTCATACCTCTCTGGCAAAAATCTGCAAAGATTAAACCCAACTTTCTGCTTCCTCTATGCCTCTACCTGGGCAAGTGGAATTTCCTGGAGAAAAAAGACACAATGGAAGTTGCCAGTCTTACTTAAGAGCTTACGTGGTACTTGGCAGAGTTCTTGGCAAGGCACCGTTTCCTTATGAGACTTTTCTACCCTTGGAGCTCACTTTTCATACTTTTGCTTTTTGCATCATCAATACCTCCTTTTTCCTCCTCACCCTCAGCTTGTGACCTCATTTCTTGAGAAAATAGAAACGGATGAGAAAAGACAAGGACAACCTCTTTCCTACTGCCAAACCTGCCAGCCTCTGTGTGTGTTTGTGTCTGCATACACTTCCTTTGCAGTCCCTCCTCTACAACGCATGAACCGTCCCAGCTCCTAAGGCCAATCCTCCTTCTGCACTAGATCCATCCCTCTGGCCTCATTAAAGACGTATATCCTTTACTTATCCTTTTCCCCCTTGTGTTATTCATGTCTCCCTACCTGCTGGATTATTCCCACCAATATATGGTATGCTGTAGTATTGCTCATCTTAAAAAACAACAACAACCTACCGGACCCCATGCCCTCTGTTCTCCTTCACAAGAAACTCCTTTTAAAAGTACTCATTTAGGGGCACCTGGGTGGCGCAGTCAGTTAAGCGTCCGACTTCAGCCAGGTCACGATCTCGCAGTCCGTGAGTTCGAGCCCTGCATCAGGCTCTGGGCTGATGGCTCGGAGCCTGGAGCCTGTTTCCGATTCTGTGTCTCCCTCTCTCTCTGCCCCTCCCCCGTTCATGCTCTGTCTGTCTCTGTCCCAAAAATAAATAAAAAACGTTGAAAAAAAAATTTTTAAAAAAATAAAAAAATAAAAGTACTCATTTATATTACTTCGTCTCTGGGGCGCCTGGGTGGCTCAGTTGGTTAAGCATCTGACTTCGGCTGAGGTCACGATCTCGCAGTTCACGAGTTCAAGCCCCACCTCGGGCTCTGTGCTGACAGCTCAGAGCCTGGAGCCTGCTTTGGATTCTGTGTCTCCCTCTTTCTCTCTGGCCCTCCCCCACTTGTGCTCTGTCTCTCTGTCTCTCTCTGTCTCATAAATAAAAACACTAAAAAAACCTTTATATTACTTTGGCTCCCATTCTTTCCTTAAGCTGATGGCATCTTAACCTGATGGCATCCATTTGTCTACATGCAGTGGTCAGTTGTCTTGTTTCTTGGCCTCTTAGCACTGTTTGACACTGTGCAACTGCTTTCTACTTGAAACACACTGGTTTTTTCCCTTCTTTCCCAAGGTAGCTCTTTTTCTGTCTCTTTTGCTGATGTCTCCCTGTTCTTCCCAATCTTTAAATGGAGTGTTCCAGGACTCCATTCTTGGCCATCTTTTCTTCTATGTTTTTTCCTTGGTGCCCTCATCTAGGCTTGAATTTAAATTTAAAGACTTCCTAATTTTATCTTCACACTTGATGTTTTCCCTGAGCTCTAGTTTCTCTTATCTAGCTGCCTAATGAACATTTCCACTTGGATAGCTAAGAGGAACTTTAACCTGCCATGCTCACAACAGAGCTGTCCTGACCCCATCTTCCACATCTCAGTTAACAGCACTACCATTAATCCACTTACTCAAGTGAGAAGCCCAGCTGTCATTTTCTTCCCTCACCCCCTGGTTCAAACTATGAGCAAATCCTAATGGAGCATCTAGTACCTGCCTCTGAATTGGTCTCCCTACTTACACTTTCCTCTTCCCCTCTCCTCCTTTTCAACCTTGTTATTTTAGAAAACTTTAAACATTCAAAAGTGACAATATAACATAATGAACCCTCCCTCTACTCATCACTCAGCTTCCATAATCCACTCATTGCCTCCATTATTTACAACTCAGGTCACATTCTGTTTTTCCATTCATTAAAACCCTCCTAGGGACTTCCCTTTATACTTAGAATGAAATCACAGTTGCTTTCCATGTTCTTTAAGGCCCTGTATGATCTTGCCCTTGCTTCCTTCTCCAGCTCCTGTTCTTTTTTCCTTCCTTCCCTTCATGTGTTCCAGTCATAGCCTTCTCCTCTTTGGGGTACAGGAAAGGAAGTTCAAGTTGAGGGAGGGTAGGTAACCCAGGCAAGCACACATAGGTAGCCTATAATGCAGGGTCTCTGTGTCTAGATCTCCCTGTATTACATGGCTTATATTTCTAATGTGGAGGCCGTGTGATAGAATTGGGGCGCGCCCCCCCCCCAAGGACTCAGGAGCCATGCAGACCTGGCAGCAAAATTTGGTTCCATCCTTGGCTGCCTGAGCTAGTTTCCTCATATCTAAATTTTTTTTTTTTTTTGCATTTATTTTTGAGAGAGCACGCGTGCGCACACAAGTGGGGGAGGGGCAGAGAGAGAAGGAGACACTATCCGAAGCAGGCTCCGAGCTGTCAACACAGAGCCTAACGCGCGGTTCGAACTCACAAACTGCAAGATCATGACCTGAGCCGAAGTCAGACGCTTAACTGACTGAACCACCCAGGGCCCCTAGTTTCCTCATATCTAATGTGGGGTTAAATAATAAATTACTTTTACTCTTTCTGTGAAGGTTAAATGAGGTAATACATGTAATGTACCTAGTTCAATTAAGGCTTAGTAACCACTCCCTACCCTGTCTCTCCCACAAACACACATTCTTTCTTTCTTTTTTTTTTTTTTAATTTTTGTAACATTGTATTTTCTTTTTTTGAGAGGGAGAGAGAGAGACAGAGCATGAGCAGGGTGGGGCAGAGAGATAGGGAGACAGAATCCAAAGCAGGCTCCAGGATCTGAGCTGTCAGCACAGAACCCGATGTGGGGCTTGAACCCATGAAGGTGAGATCATGACCTGAATCGAAGTTAGACTCTCAACCAACTGAGCCACCCCCGTACTCCTCACATACACACATTCTTATGCTTGTTGGAAAGATGGATTTAGATGAGAGAGAAATAACTAGCACTGTGAATATTATGTTCTCTAATATTTTCATGCTATTAATTTATTTTTTCATTGTTTCCACAGAGATTTGTGTGGAGAGAAGCAAACCATAGGTACATTACTCACAAAATATTCTCGCTCTTCAATACAAAATGGTGTTAAAGTTTATAACTCAAGAAGACCCATTTCTTAAAAGAACAACAGTCTTTGGGACTCAAGTTGCTTCATAAAGTCGATGGATATAAGAAAAAGATTCTTTCATGTATTTGTATTCTAGACTTTAAAGAACATACTGCCTTGAGGCATTTTTCTCCTCATTCCTAAGCATGTTGCAACTACTGCTCTTTTTGCCCTTAAATGTAATAGGAAATTTCTGTATCTTTCAAGTTATGTTTGCATTATGCATACAGTGTAAAGGACAAAAGAGAGTGGTGTTTACTATATTTAGAATACCTAAGGAGTCTACACATTTTTATTTATAGAAAAAGAGTTTTGTCTTTTTTTATATTTGAAATTGCATTTAATTAGGATTTGATATTCTAATCATTAACAAATTTAAAGGCTTTTTCAAAGAACTAAATAGTAATAGTTTCCTGGAAGAGAAATTTATTCAGTTAAATGTCATTTCTCAAGGGGATTTCTCCTCTACTTTCAACATTCCACCAGAACAGGGAGTCGCTAGATGTTCTGTTATCTAAATTAGTTGTTTTCATGGATGAAATTGGCTTGGTAATAGCTCTTGTGTTGCCTGGCTGGTATAGACATATACTTTGGGATGAAACGGATTTGATATTCAATCTTTTGTGAAGAATGCTAATAGAGCAGTTTATAATCCTATAACGGGTAAAACTGACACAGCTAATACTAGAAAACGCCAGGTAATTTCTAGTTGGTTTTGGAATGCTTGATAAAGTTTGTTTATAGCTTTATTTTCCTAATTTGTATTCATTTAGACCAAAGTTCAAATTAACTTTTCCTTAGCTAATAAACTTGTCACCAGGACAGTTTGAGGGGTTAGGCCAAAGTTAAATCTGATCCAAGGTTAAAAAAAATGTTAATCTACAATTACCTGGGATTTAACTGTTACTGAAATTTACAATTGTTCTATTCTCTTGTACATGAACTGCAAGTTACTGATGGCTTCAAAATATTTGTCTTTCCAATAAATGTTTTATTATCAGTGTGCATTATTATTTTTTAAAGTACTGAGGCAACAGTACCTAGTAAGGACTGTGGAGTTTGAGTTAGACTACCTGGGGTCTAATTACACGTTTTCCAGCCCAAATAAGCTGGGCCCGGTGAGTTCATGGTGTCTGTTCACACAGCAAACCAGCAGGACCCTCCCACTCCTGGTTTCGTGTATCCCTGGCTACTAACACCCCCACCAACCTCCTGTCCCGTTCTTAGCAAGCCACTATCTATCTATGTCGTATTTCCTAAATTTTAACAGTTGCCTCCCACAGAATATATATGGTCAAAGAAGCGAAACCCTCTAGCGCTATCGTGCAAGCCCCGCCCTCTGACCCAAAGCTTCCGGCTTCCGCCCGCGCCGCCGTCCCACTTCCGCTGACTCCAGAGGTTAGAGGTGACAGGCAAGATGTCGGCTGACGGTGGCTTTGAGCGGTTGCTGAGAGGAGCATCTTCGTGACAAGCTCGGCGGAGGGGGCTGAAAGGAGCCGGATCGAGGGAGCGAGTTCGAGGCGGCGGCAGATTGGACGGGGCCGGGTGTGGGCGCCGAGGGAGCCCTGGCCGCTGGGCATGACTGTCGGGAGCGAGGGGGAGCGAGGAGTGGGAGGTGCCGGAGGCCGGTAATACCCCGCAGCCCCCGGGAAACCGGGAAGCCAAGCTCGGTGGGAGCGCTTCATGCCGCCAACTGGTTTAGAGCCCGCCAGAATGAACAGGAAGAAAGGAGACAAGGGCTTTGAAAGCCCAAGGCCATATAAATTATAAGTATTTTTTCATCTTCCTTTCCTCTTCTAGCTTTTGTTTTTATTAATTATACTTGGTGATTGCTTGAAACTGCCTTTGTGAGCCTGGGAAATCTAGTAGGAAACTAGAACCCATTTACAGTGATGGAAATGGTGTTTGTTGGATATCGTGTATCGTTTTGAATGACAGGGTTATTCAACAGATTTAATGTCCTTTGCTGGTTAATAGGTGTTTTTTTTTCATATATATATGTTTTCATATATATATATTTTATCTGTTTATTTTGAGGGAGAGAGAACACGAGCAGGGGTAGGGGCAGAGAGAGAGGGGGAGAGAGGGAGAGGGAGAGAGGGAGAGAGAGAGAGAATGAATCCCAAGCAGGCTCAGCGCTGTAAGCACAGAGCCCCACGGTGGGACTCAGTGTCAGGAACCGTGAGATCATGACCTGAGCTGAAATTAGGTGGGACGCTTAACCGACTGCGCCACCCAGGCGCCCCTGATTGTGTTTTCTTAAAGTACCTTGCTGTCTTTTTTTTCCAGAGAAATCTTTTTCCATTTGTTTTGCTCAGTTTAAAACATGCAATTACCTTAATTTGCAGGATTTTAAATGGAAAAATTAAGTATTGTGAGCTGCTTATTCCTTGTTTATACTTGAATAGGCTTATGCTTTCGTTTACTAAAAGTACTTTTTTTTTTTTTTTTTTTAATATACAACCCATCAGGTCGTCTGCATCAACAACATAAACTTTCAGAGAAAATCTGTTGTGGTGAGTATGTTCTCAACAATTATAAGCCGTAGCAAGTCACCTTTACAATATTTAGAAACTTTCACTTCCAGATAACTGTGTTTCAAGAGTAGGTGAGATTTGGGATTCAGATATGTATGACTCCAAGGTGAATAGCCTTGCTGCTATACTGGCTGCCTTCTCAATTCTTCTTTCTTCCTTCCTTCCTTTCTTTTTTTTTTTTTTTTTTTTTTTTTTTTGTTTCCAGGTTAATATTTTATTCCATTTAATCAGTTGTGGAATGTGAAAGTCTGTATCACCAAGCATTTTAGAATTGTGAAAGAAACAAGAATAAGCCCATAGTGAAATTTCTTCTGTGAAAAAAAAATTAAGGTTAGGGCTCTCATTGACTTGACTTGGCTGCTAGGAGGCCAGTTTTGTTTTCTAATTCTTGGCTGACCTGGTTTAGGTGGATTGCTTTGTAAAGGTTTAGATAAGGTGTTTGATACATATAGATTGCATATATATCCTTGGAATATAGAAGTCTTTGGCTACCTGAGTGCTTAATTTGGGGGGACTTGTATTAAATAGAATCTTAGCTGTTTTTATTTATTGTTTGGAGGTGTATGTGATGGCATGAAATTCCCCCCAGATGTTATCCACGTATTCATATGTTTACTTAAGATGAGCTATATAGTTAAAAAAATGGAACCTCTTCATAGGAATCATAGAATCCTTAAAGGTTCATTAAGTCCCATGTCCTCAAAGAAATTTCTCAATCAGTATTCCTTACATATGATAACAGCTGACCCTTGCACAATGTAGGGGTTGGCGTCCCAACCCTCTGCACATTAAAAAATACGGGTATACCTTTTGACTTTTCAAAAACTTAGCTACTAATAGCCTGCTGTTGACCAGAAGTGTTACCAATAACATGAAGTCCATTACTGCATAATTGGTATGCTTATTATATACTGTGTTTTTATAATAAATATTGAGAAAGAACATGTTATTAAGAAAATCATAAGGAAGAGAAAATACGTTTACAGCACTGCACTGTATTTAACAGGACAAAATCCATATATAGGTGGGCCTCTACAGTTCAAACCTGTGTTCAAGGGTCAATTGTATTTACCTTGTACTTCACAGAAGGGTACTTTAGGTGTGTTGTGTTGTATGAATTGGGTAGGGAAGATAGGAGAATTAGGGAGTTTAGTTAAGAAGTTATTGTCATATTCTTACAATGAAGCCCTGAAGGAAAATAACAATAGTGAAAGTGGTATAGAAATAGAGTTGATATGGTTGACTGAATTACAGTGAACCTTTATTGAGTGTATACTATGTATGAGACTGTTGTAAGGTTTTATGTGTAGGACCTCACTTAATCTTCACAATAACCCCATGAAATAGATACTATTTTACCTTTATTTTTATAGTTCAAGCAGCTGAAAGATTTCAGACTAAGTAACTTTCTTCAGGGTGTAAAGTTAGCAAGTGATTGAGCCATTTAAAAAAATTTTCTTTTTTTAAAATATTTATTTGGTTTTGAGAGACACAGAGTGAACGGGGGAGGGGTAGAGAGGAAGGGAGACACGGAATCCGAAGCAGACTCCAGGCTCTGAGCTGTCAGCGCAGAACCCAACTTGGGGCTCAGACTCATGAGCCATGAGATCATGACCTGAGCTGAAGTGGATGCTTGACTGACTGAGTCACCCAGGCACCCCCATTGTTTGATTATAGATGATCTAAGAGTCACCTGCAGCTCCTTTCTGTCATTGTTTCCCCTTTCAACCTTCTCTGCCCCTGCCAAATTGAGAGATGGAAAGGAATTGCAGATAACTTTTACTGAGAATGTTAGGAAGGAGTTGTGAATGATTTTTGGGTTTCCCACAAGAAAAATTGTTTGGTTGGTGTATGGATTAGGGTCCCAGAAGGAAATAAGCAGCATATTCACGTAGGTTGAGGGAAAGTAGAAGAAGACTATTTAGAAGACACAGGGTTAAGAGAAACCAAGAGATGGTAGGGCACACTAGGTTAGCAACAAGGAATAGTTATGACTTCTAAACCTGAAAGAACAAAGGAAGGAAGAAGTTACTAGAAACTATAGTAGTTGTCAGAGTGACCTTATAGGAGGTGTGGCCTTTGTAGAAGAATGAAGCTACTGCCTCCCTTAGCTGGATAGGGAGGAACCTGGAGGGATAAATGTAATGGGCTCACTTTCCTTCCCCTCTCCAGTTTTCTCCTTGTGCTTCCCATTTGACCACCCCAACCAGAAGCTGAAGGGCTGGTGCCCAGTTAATGCAACTCCTGCGGTGTATAGTGTATTAGGAGGGGCAAAAGGAGAATATCTAGAATAGTCTACCCATTTTGCCCCCAAGCCATCCTTGTTTTTTGTTGAGAAGAAAAGCTAGTGTTCCCAACACAGGGGACTTAACGAAGTCTTATCCGCTATTGCAGAGGTTGGCAATGGCCAGCTACCTATTTTTGTAACAAATTTTATTTGAGCACAGCCACACCCATTTATTTATATATTGTCTAAAGTGCTTTGGAGCGGGGCGCCTGGGTGGCGCAGTCGGGTAAGCGTCCGACTTCAGCCAGGTCACGATCTCGCGGTCTGTGAGTTCGAGCCCCGCGTCGGGCTCTGGGCTGATGGCTCAGAGCCTGGAGCCTGTTTCCGATTCTGTGTCTCCCTCTCTCTCTGCCCCTCGCCCGTTCATGCTCTGTCTCTCTCTGTCCCAAAAATAAATAAACGTTGAAAAAAAAAAATAAATAAAATAAAGTGCTTTGGAGCTACACTGGCAGAGTTGAGTACCTGTGACAGAGACTGTGTGGCCTACAAAATCTACTTACTATCTGACCCTTTAAGAAAAAGTTTGCCAATCCCTCACCTAATGAATTCACATGAGGATATGGTAACTCATCTCTACTCCCATGTAAGGTATTAGATATCACCAGTAGCTTTCGTACAAACTAGTGGAAAGAAAAGTGGGTAAGAGAATGTGAAACTTAATTGCTAGAGCCACTGTTTTCTTTAGCAGGTGTCAAGGCCAAAGTTGATATAGACTGCTGTGTTACTCTTCCACCTATTCCATTTTTCCTTTTTCTTCTGCCAACATTTCTGTTGGTCTGACCTAGACCTTCATTCCTGTAGGAGCTGCATCCTTGCTTGTCCTGTCTTTTTTGGGTTCTTACAGTTTTCCGTTGATTAGTGCTATTGGCCAAGTGACCCTGAGATGCATTCTGTGAATCTCTGTGAACCGCAGATATAATTGTTGTCCTTACTGTATAGCAGAACCTTAGTTCCTGTTTGGTAATTGAGATTAGTCATTCCAGTCAGTATAGTGACCCTCTCTCTGTTGGTTCCATAACATGAGGAACCTAACGTGGCCAAGTGACAGTCTCAGCTTCCAAATGGAACCATGATTATATGCCCTGGTGGATGCATTTTTCTGTTGGCCAAACATACCGAACCGAACACAAGGTTACAAAGATAGCAAAAATTCCTTCCGTGGTTTTTTTGATGCAATAGTGAGAATAGTCACTCCAATTTTTACCTTTTGGTTTGCAGTCTATTTTGGCTTTGGAGAGATGTCTCTATATATATGGTACACTAGTTAAGACAGCATCCTGTTGTAGGTCTCTGAGTTGGTGCTGTAATTAAGCCTACAGCAGTTGATCATGCCAGTCCTTCTGGATAATTGGGTACAAGATAAAACTAGTAAATTTTGTATGTAAGAACCCATAACCACACTTTCCTATACACTAAGTTGGAGGTATGTATGAGATAATACAATGATATATAAGATTTTCTGTAAGTGTGTTGTAGTTAGGGAAGGAAAATCTAGAATATGTGTCTGTTCTGGTAAGGGCATATCATGTTCTTGATATGAGCTGTCTGATGTAGTCATTCTATCAAGTGATTAACTGGTCCTTCCAGTACCATATTGGATACTTAGTATGATCCTCTACTACTGGTAGTGGGCACTCAGCAGTGGTGGTAGTCAGATCATCTTTGGTGTGTATGTCCGCGGGGGGAAGACCATGTTGTTAGGCTCATGCATAGCCTCCATTCTGCCTCCGTGACCACTTTGTATATCGAGCAGGGTGTCTAGGGAAAGAATCTTTGAGATCTATTTCATCTTGCCAGTTGGTTTTTGAGGGTCCTTTCTGCCGTAGATGCCCTCTGATGGCCATTTATGTGATAATAACATGGATATTTTCACATTATACTTGTTCTGAGAAATCCATTAATACACGTCTTCTACCATCTTCTATTTTCAGTCTTTTAAGTTTGTTCTTACCAGGTTCCTAACCATCCTGTTAGCAATTGCCCATGGGTCAGTGTAGTTGTGTACTTTAGGTCATCTCTACTACAAAGAGTGTACAGCCAGATGTATTTCCCAACGTTCTGTCTGCTGTAGGACTTTCTTCCACTGTCTCCCAGGGTCACACTTCAGTGGTATTCTTTTTTTTTTTTTTTTTTTTTAATGTTTATTTATTTTGGAGACAGGAGACAGCACAAGAAGGGGAGGAGCAGAGAGAGAGAGAGACACAGAATCTGAAGCAGGCTCTAGACTCTGAGCTGTCAGCACAGAGCCCAATGTGGGGCTCAAACTCACAGACTGAGAGATCATGACCTGAGCTGAAGTTGGACACCTAACTGACTGAGCCACCCAGGTGCCCCAACTTCAGTGGCATTCTAATGGCAGCTTCCACCCACTTCCAGCTGGTCCTAGCATCCTGTGAGCTTATTCATAATTCAGGCTTGTGCTTTGTTCTATTCTGTTAACTGAACAAGGGGAACTCTCCTTGAGGCCTGAGATGGAAATTGAAAGAGAGGTAGAGAAGCAGTGGAAGAAGTATTAATGGATTCCGAGCACCTGCTCATGCTGTTGCCTGTACTTTATGACCCTGCTTGGGTCTGGTTCAGATGTGTTGTCTTTTTAAAAGTGGACAACTGCTGCACATGCCCACTTTTGTTTTTCAGAGCTTTATATTACACTCAATCTCATCACGGTCATTTCAGGTAACATAGTCGTTGGGAGTCCCATGGTCATGTTTGAGTTTCTACTGAAGGGTCTAGAAGCAAACTAGTAGTTGCTTTGCAAATGGAATATAGTTGGTGACAGGAGAGGTTGTGGTTTTCCTCTCAAACCTCAAGAATTTGCACTGTCATTGTATTGGAAAAAGCCAGAGTCTGTACAGCATCTCTATCTGCAGTGGGCATTTCAAATACCATAGGATCTGCTGAGTCATAAAGCCCAAATAGCAGGGCAGCTTGAACCACAATCTGGACCTGCTGCAGAACGTTTTCCAGGTCTGGACCCCTCTCAAAGCTGACAGTGTAATAGGTTGCCTGGTAAGCGGAATGCCCATATGTATATATTGCCTCCAGAATTCAAAGAAGCCCACCAAGTTTTTTGTCCCTTCCTGAGCAGTTTTTTGTACCTTGCTGAGCAGTACAGAATGAAACAACTTATTTTTCATTTGGAAGGAATATTTTTATATGCCTTAGAATACTGGAACCTTAGAAGCTTTGTTAATGTGACAGGCTCCTGAACTTTAACAGGATTTAACTTTCATCCTGTGCCACCCTTGTTTTTATTAAAACATTTGGAGAATTCCTTTCCCTTCCCAACAGGTCATGTTAGCATAATGTTGTCAATATAATATACTAGTATAATGCTTTATGGGCTATCTTGGAAGCAAGGTACTTTTGGACTATGTTTTGATTGAGCAGGAGAGTTGGTATAGTTTTTAGTTATTAGGTGACAGTGAAGGCATTCTGATGTTTTGAAGGCAATCTGTGATTTTTTTTTTTTCCTGATAAAAATTCTTTGGGAAAAAAATGTTTGATAATTAGCTATGATACTAGTTACCAAGAGCTATGCTGATTTGCTGTATAAAAATACTATATCTATAACTGTGGTTTAGTTGACAGATTTGTGATAATTCACCATCATTCTTTGAAACCTTGACTTTTGCATTGGCCAAATAAGTTAAGATGTAGTAAGCATCTTCCAAATATTAGAGGGCACTAATCTCTGCAGTTCCTCAAGGGATGTCTAGTTGCTTTGATTTACTATAGTTTCTAGGACTGGTGGAGTAAGCATGAGTCCTACTCTGAAATAGCCTTGGACTGTTATCCCCTTTAGTACTTGACCTCCAAAGACTTCCAGTATGACTACCAGACCATGGTAGGGTTTTGGGACTCCAGGGATTGTCAGTTCAGAATCAAGATAAGACAACTCCAGAATAAGGGCAAAAAGTAGTTTATTTGAGTGTGATGTAGATCTCAAGATTTTAAAGTATATGTCAGACTTGAACATGTTTATAGGCACAGGAAAAAAATCCTGTACTAATAGGATAGGGTAGTTAATAGAGAGGGATTTTTGAGAATACTGCAGAGTATGGCCCCCAGTGGATGGCTGATTTTTGAACAGTTAGGGAAAGATATATACATGTAGCTGGAAGGCAAGAGAATTGATACTTGGCAGAACAGTGGTTGAAATTAAGGATCTGCAGTAAATGGAAAAGAAAGTGCTGTAAAAATGCCAGGAAGGACTGTAGTAAGAAACTGGAGGAGGTCCAGGAACAGGACTTCATGTGGTTGAACAGGAAGACTGAGAAGTAATAAGAGGGGCAGAAGGATAAGCATTGTGGACACTCAAGTTTAAAATGTCAGCTTGGGAGTAATTCTGGGCAGTGATGATGTATCTTTGGAGTGTAATCTTGATTGCTATCCTGTAATAGAAGTAAAGATTGTAGGAATTAAGGTCAAGGAACTTTGAAGCAGTGTTACTGTATGGATCAGATATATCTACATTCAGATCACTTAGAGTTATGGTAGAGATGGGTTAGAAAAGTTGCATATGAGCCTTCAGTGAATGTTGGGGAATTTGGGAGGTAGTAATGAAGAGGAATAGAGGTTTGTGGATCTGTATGGGATGACTAAAGGAAAAAGAAATACAAAAGAATAATAACATTTCTTAGATGTCCACTATGATTTTAAGTGTTTTCCATGTATTGCTCAGTTGTCTTACCACCAAAAGGTAGGTACTGTCATTATTCTTGTTTTATAGAGGAGGAAATAGACACTGAGAGCTAGAGTAAGTAACTCGAGATCATACACTCACTAAGTGGTAGAGCTTGGAATTGAATGCAGACAGTTTACCTCCAGAACACATACTTTTTTTTTTTTTTTTTTTTTTTTTTTTTTTAGTTTAGGGATAGAGAGTGAGCGAGAGAGAGGGGCAGAGGAAGAAAGAGTGAATCCCAATGCAGGGCTCTAGACCCTAGACTTGGACTCAACCAACTGAGCCACCCAGGCACCCCGTAAACCATGTATTTAATAATGACATACTGCCCTTACTCTTATAGCATATGCTATATAAAATTCTGTGAGTGGTCTAGAGTAGCACATGAAACTAAAAGGTTTTCTGTTTTCCCCTCTCCTAATTTACAGCGAATGAAAGAATAAGTAGCTTCTTGTCAAAGGGGTTTCAGGAGATATTTCATCTAAGGCTGGAAGGTAGAGAAGGAATTTTTCAAAAGGTTGAATGGCCCAGGGGAGGTTATTTAGAATAGGATGGGAAGGTGGTCAGCTGTGAAGTGGTTGGGAGGGAACAAGAAGCAAGCAGAAGAGTGAGAGGTTACATGACCAGACAAGCTTGCAGTAATGCCAGTGGCCAAGGACGACAGAGAGTGGAGTCTTGTGGAAGTTAATGGGTCTGAATGTTGCAGGCAGATAGAGGTCAGGGCTCTAGGTGGTGTCAGAGACCAGATGATATGAGGAGACTGGGCTTTCCCTATCTTCATGAAATATACTCCATTCACTGTTTTGTTATTGTTAACCTTAGTCAAGAAAGCCAAATCCTGTTCTTCTATCCCCACCCATGTAAGCTAACTATTGACTTAAAGCACTTTCCATAATTTTTTCTATTACAGTACACTTTTGCTGTTTTGATTCTGCTTGCTTGCTTTCAGCTGATCCAAGCTTATTTATGTAGATTGGTCAATGGATTGCTGATAGGCTAATTAAAAGAATTTTGGTCTTTTCCCCTCCAGTTGCTGATAGTTTATGCCTTTAAACACAGAGCTTTTCATTAACAGTATTTTGGCCTCTGCTCTTTCTATTCTCATTTGCTACCATGCAGATCTGTGTAGAGAGTCTAATTTATGGATGTATGGCTGTCTTCTTATTTGGGAAGTGGTGGGGAAAAAGGGCTGCAGAATCTCTGTGCTTTTGAGCAGTTAGGCTAAGTGTTTTATAAAAAAATTCTTGCATGTTATTTAAAGCCCTGTACAAGAAACACGGTATATTAGGATTCCACTGGAATCGTTTAGATGTAGATTTGAATGTCATTTCTCCACTTATTAATTACATAATTTTTTTTTAAATTTTTTTTAACGTTTTTATTTATTTTTGAGACAGGGAGAGACAGAGCATGAACAGGGGAGGGTCAGAGAGAGGGAGACACAGAATCTGAAACAGGCTCCAGGCTCTGAGCTGTCAGCACAGAGCCCGATGCGGGGCTCGAACTCACGGACCGCGAGATCGTGACCTGAGCCGAAGTCGGCCGCTTAACCGACTGAGCCACCCAGGCACCCCTACATAATTTTCTTAACTTCGTTAACTTATCTGTAAAAAGCGTAAAGTAGTACTTTTTTCAGTTCATAGAGAACATATGAAAGTATCTAGTGTAACATCTGGCACACAGTGCTGCTCTCTAAAGCCATTAGAATGGTTATACTTGAGCCCTCTGTTGTTGCTGCCTCCATTTCATCTTAGCTATTTGTGTTGCAGGTTCTGAAATTTTCCTGTTCAGTTTGCAGCCCTTGAAATGCTATTTCATGCCTTCCCATATTTCACACTTGAGTATATCAGTTTTTTAACCCATCATATTAAAAACACTGGACATATGTGTCATGTTCCATTGACCCATCTTTCCCATTTGATTCCCATTTTGGAAGGCCATGTTCTTTTTCTTTTTTTTTTTAAACGTTTATTTATTATTATGAGACAGAGAGAGCGACAGAGCATGAGTGTGGGAGGGGCAGAGAGAGGAGGAGACACAGAATCCAAAGCGGACTCCAGGCTCTGAGCTGTCAACACAGAGCCTGACATGGGGCTGGAGCCCACAAACCGCGAGATCATGACCTGAGCCAAAGTCGGACGTCTGACTGACTGAGACACCCAGGCGCCCCTGGAAGGCCATGTTCTTTTTACTTACCAAACTGGTTTTGATTCTCTTTCTGCTCTTTTTTTTTTTTTTTTTTCTCCTTCTTCCCTATTTGAGTTCCAGTCTGTCTAGAAAGCCTTGTATTTGAGAGTGTGAGTCCTTTTACTTTTTTCTGGCAGATGGTCCAGTTTTCACTGATGGTGAATGTGAATCACCAAGAAGATAAAGTCTGTATAATTCATACCTGTTCATTCATTAGGACAATAGTGTTTGAAATGAAGATACTCAGAGAACACATATATATGTAGCTATTTGGGATTCTGTCTCTGGAATGTAATAGAAATAGTGGTATAAGTAAGTATAAGTAGTAGAAATAAAAAAAAATATTCTAAAACCTACCAGTCTTAATTATAACAAAGTTATTATTCTTTATCATTGCAGGGATTCGTGGAACTGACTATATTTCCCACAGTTGCAAACTTGAATAGAATCAAGTTGAACAGCAAACAGTGTAGAATATACCGAGTAAGGATCAATGATTTAGAAGCTGCTTTTATTTATAATGACCCAACCTTGGAAGTCTGTCACAATGAATCAAAACAGTAAGTTTTATACCTTAAAGTTGATATTTGTAACAGCTATATATTCCCCATATTATTGGATTAATCTTTTCAAAGTACTTTTCTTAGATTATTACTAGGCTCTGAATCCCAGTTTTTTTCCTAATTATAATTTGTTTTTTTTTATAATTTCTTTTATAATTTTTTATAATTTCTCTGCATATTTGGTTCAAGAAATTTTACTAGTTCTACCCAACATAGTAAGTTACTGAGTTTCCTTTCTTCAGATTACAGTTTTGAAGAAGTATTATCTGAGAATTAAAAAACAATTTTAAGCCATTTTTCTACTTTTAATATTTTTAAAAAATACTTTATTAACATTAATCTTCAATGGGTTAGGTGGTTGTTGTAATCCTTAGAGCAGAGACTACTTCAAAATATTTTATAAAATACTTTGACTGCCTTTGAATGTCATATAAAAATACTATGTCTTAGATGTCTCTTCACTTTAAATATTATGTCTACTTCACTTTAAATATTACATTTTTACTGATAAAAAAACTTGTTTTTTATCAGTAAACATGCTGTTATGAGCAGTTTTGTGTTCTACTTTTTTCATTTAAATACTTTGTCTCCACTTTTCCACATATGATAGTCTTCACTCTCTATCATTTTTATGGTCAGATAATATTTATTCAGTATATTATAGTTTGCATGATTGTTTTCCAGTTGTTTGGCATTTGTGTCATTTCCAGCTTTTTGAGATCGTAAGTTATGTTTTGTGAATATTTTGGCATAGATAAGGTTTTTTTCCTTGAATTATTCCTTTAGGCAAATAGGATTACTTACTATTCTTAAGGCTCTTTTTAGTGTTTTACTTCATTGTGCCCAGTAATATTTGTATTAATTTAAGTACTGTGAACTATGTTTGAGGGCACTTGCTTTTTCAAAGTTTAGAAACCATTGGATTCAACCATGATTCTCTGTTTTGGAGTAGGGTGCCAAACCTTTATTATAAACTGTTTTTAGTCAAGATATTATTTTAACTAATTGCTGCATTAAGGCAGCAATCCTTAAAGTGTGATTTCCAGACAAGCAGTATCATCATCACCTGGAAACTTGTTAGAAATGCAGACTCCCAGGCATTGCCTTAGATCTGCTGAATCAGAAAGTGGGGATTTGGTCCTGCAACTTGTGTTTTATTTGTTTTGGGTTTTTTTGGTGGTGTTCTTGTTTTTTTAAGATTTTATTAAGTAATCTCTACACCCAACGTGGGGGTCCAACTTACAACCCCGAGATCAAGAGTTGTGTGTTCTACCAACTGGGCCAGCTAGGTGCCCCCCTGCAATTTGTGTTGTAACTAGTGTGCCAGGTGATTCTGAGAGGCTAATTAATGCCTATGAGCCATTGCCTTAAGGGTTTACAAGGGTTGAGACAGGAGGCTTATCTTTAGACATATTTTTGGTCCCAGTTATCATTGGTTTAGAATCTTTCAGACTCAGGGAAGAGAAAAGAAAACGCTATTGGAAAAGTTCGGGGAATCTCTGAATTACTCCTGTAACTTTCCATTTCACAAACTTGAGTTGTTGAAATTACATTGCTTTTTCAGCTACACTTGTAGAACTCATTTAAAAACACTTATTACAAAATCATCTTCCTCCTTTTTCCCCCAGAAAAAAAAAGTGACCTGCCCTTAGAGTAGTAAATATATTACCACTGATGTATGGAAAAGGCACTTGTAAAAGAGCAGGTAGGAAAGCAGAGCAGGTAGGGAAGCCATGGCCTTGCTAGAGTCCGGAATAGCTCCGCAGTTGACACTAGAACTCTGCATTTGACGACAGGGCAAGTAGGCTCTCCATCTGCCAGTCACAGAACAGTGTTTGCACATTTGCTTTACCTGTTGTTTCTGCTCCGATCTCAGAGAATATACTCTGTGGCAGTACAGTGACAGGAACGATGGTTTCCACGTCTGTTGAGGAAACAAGCTTTTACTTTTTGCCTTGTTTGTTTTGAAGTGATCTTATCTCCTAAAGAATTTCTCTAGTGATAGGGAAGATGCTTCATCACTTATAGCGTTATAATGGAAGAAAAGAAGGGTAAAAAGGGGAGTCTTTTCAAACGTTACGTTAGGAAATTGGGAAAGGTAGAATATATTATAATTTTTCTTTTCAGTTAGAAACAGCTCTTTTAGCCATGGTCACTTAGTAAATATTTGCTCACTACCCCTGCTTTTCTTCCAAGCTCTAGAATCTTGATTACTTTTAAAGAGGGATGACATTAGTTATTTTTTGCTGGTGTTTATTATTTGATTGGTTTAAAAGAGGATTTGAGGTTGGTTTTAGAATTTTAGTAGACAACAGTTTTAAAAAGTGGCTAATGGAATTAGCATGGAAAGTGAAAAAGCGTAGGATGGTGTGTACACACTGTTAAGTTATTGCACAATTGTTACAGGAAAATTATAGATTTAGTTTTGATGTTTCTGGTTGCCTTACCTAAGAGGAAACACTCGTTTATATGATTGATAAGACACAAGATAGAAGATACCGGGTTATTCAGAAGAAATACTGCTTTTCTTAGCAGTTAAATGTGAAAAATCTTTCTTCTGGATGACATTATTTTTAGAGAACTTTGGGAAAGGCAGATACTTAAGGTCTTTAGCATGTCCCTAGATACTTCTGTTACCTTTCTTGTTTCTAAAGTAACTTTCTTTAATAAACCAATAAAGTTTACACTACAGCTGAAACAAATTAAGTATGGCAGTTTTGAAATTGAAAGTTAAACTTAAATTCTGTGATAAAATTTGATCTTAATACATATAAGAATGTCCTAACATTCAAAGAAGTAATATACTACTTAATCACATCTTCTTATTTGTTTTAAACTTAAGATACCAGGCTATCCTGTTTTTGATGGAAATAGTGTGCTTACCTTGGTTGAGATTCAGCATCTTTGAACTGCAGAGGGAATGTAAGGAAGAGAAACATTTAGATAAGAGACTGAAAGACATTTCTACCTATTTTATCCAACCAAACGTTAGTGGAGTTGTTAAATTACCTGTGCCAGCAATTAAAAACCCTGTTTTTTATGTAACATCTATTTAAGCGCTTGCTCGCACATTCTCTCTCTCTCTCTTTTTTGTCTGCCAGTAAAATAATTTCAACACTTTCTCCAAATATATTTTGTGTGTGCATTCTCTTTTTTTTTTGTCTGCCAATAAAATAATTTCAACACTTTCTCTAAATATATTTTGTATTTGAATCTTATGTATTGTAGATAAATTATAGTTTGTCCTATAGGAGCTTTTTGATTGTTTTTTTTTTTTTCCTACATTTTTCTCTTCTTAGAATAAAATAAATACGGACTTTGCCAGAGAAGCTGTTTCTATGGATGGATAGGCTACAGTGCTGACATCTCTTTCCTTTGTTTCTTTTCCTTCCCTAGATAGACTTTCCCACTTTGAGAAAATCTTTTCTATTTTGCTTGAAAAGCCTCAGTGTTCCCAAGTTCCAAGAATCAGTTTAATTCCTGTCTTTAGTATTCATTTCCACTAAGGAGTGGCAGTAGAAATGACCAATATTGAGATATAAATGAAGTAGCTATTGAGTGATTAGAATGATTTTTAGAGTAATTGGAGTTGATTTTTTTTAATTGCTATTAAAAAATTTTTTTGTAAGTCCTGTATTTTTTAATACAGACTTATACTACAGAGGTTTTAAATGTTATTTTGCTAATATTATATAGTAAAAGTAGTTGATTCCTTTACTAATTATGGTTAAGTAATATGGATATTTATATTTTAACTCAGCCACAATGCCTCACTGCTACTTATTTTTGGTAGTATTGCTCAGGGTTAATTTGTCGTAGTTGGAGGAACATTAAGGTTCATTTAGTCGAAACTTCAAGAATTTTTTCCTATACTGTTTCACCTTTTGCTTGAATGCTTCTAGCTCTGAAGAACTCACTATATATTTTTTTTAACATTTATTTTTGAGAGACAGAGGGAGGCAGAGCATGAGTTGGGGAGGAGAAGAGATGGGGAGGGGAGGGCGGACACAGAATCCAAAGCAGGCTCTAGGCTCCGAGCTGTCAGCACAAGAGCCCGGGGCTCGAACTCACGGACCGCGAGATATGACCTGTGAGTGAGCTCACTGTATTTTCAAGCATCCCTTTGATTTTTCTGAAAGCTAGAAAGTTCTTTATTACATCAAACTACAGTTTTTGTTATAATATTCACAAACTTAACCAATTTAAATATTGTTTTCCCCTAAGTTTTCTCTTTTCCAGTCTACAGAATCACAATACTTTCAACAACCCTTCCTTATCTAAAACTCTTCCCAAATTTGTTACCATTCTTGCCCTTTGAATGTTCCCTGGTTTGGCATTGTTTCTTCTTAAATGTAACCCCAGAACTAGGTATAATTCTTCCTATTTGGATTAATTTTTACATGCATAGCAGTAGAGCCATTTTATCCTTATCTGCATTCAGTGTTTCTACAGCTTGAAATACAGTAGCCTTTCAGAGATGGCTGCTTTGAGTAGTTCACTCAAGTTTGAGCTTGACTGAAATCCCCTAGACATTTTCATAGAAAAACCTGTTACGGTAGAGTTTTCTCTAAGAATCCTTATTTCATAGTATCATATCAAATGTTGTTTTAATTATTTTTAAAAAGTCATCTTTATTAATTTTGGTATTGGTTTCACTTTTAGAAAATGGGTTTTCCTGCTGGCTGGCTTTTTTTTTTTTTTTCTGTGTGCAAACTATCAGAACCAAAGAGAAGAGAAACCAAGTATTGACATGGATATAGAGTAACTAAACTTTCAAACACTGCTGATAGAAGTGTAAATTGAGTTTGAATATGTGCATACTCTATGATTAGTGTAGGTCTCACTCCTAGTATATACTCAGTAGAAATGTGTTCATATGTTCACCAAAAAATATGTACAAAATTGTTCACAGCAACATTTGTAATAGTCAGAACTGGAAATTACCTGAAGACTCATCAGTGGTAGAAGATAGATTGTAGTATGTTCTCACACCACTGGAATTCTAAACAGTGACAAGATAAATGACCAATAGCTACATGCACCAGTATGTCTGGGTCTCGCAGGCTAGACATTGAGTAGAAGAAGTCAGATACAAGAGAAAGTATATGAAGTTGTTAATCTATCACATTAGATGTCAGAATAATGGGTAACCTTTGGTGGTGGAAAGTGGGGTTGGTTAGTGATTATAAGAGGGCTTCTGGGAGGCTGGTAAAGTTCTGTTCATGCTCTGCATGCTGGCTCTTTTTGTTCTGTGAGGTGTACATTTAGAGTATATATGCTTTTCTGATGTGTATTATGCTTCCATGAATATTTTTAAAAGAGAGAAAAGGTTTACCAATAATTGAATCTTAAGTGTTCATAAAACCTGCCCCTGAGTTTTAAGAAGTATATGTTATTGACAAAGAATTAAAACATTATTTTAATATGGATGCTTATAATAAATGCTTAGAGAAAATTACTAGCTTTTCAATATCTTCTACAACATTACTTGTCTCTTTGTTTCCTTGAGGAGGGGATGGGGTTGGAGACTGGAGGTTGGAGATGGTGGTGTTATAGGACAAGGACACTATTATTCTGAAAATTGAAAATACTTATTCTAATCTTGTCTTGTAATTTTTGGCTTTTATGAGGTTATTATGAAAAGAAACATATTTGATTCATATTATGAAAGGAAACACTGAAATCCAAACCATGAGAAGATTGTTCCTCATAACTGGCTTTTCAGTAGATTCCACTTACAGTGACTCACCATTTTATTTGGACCGCTTTACCTTTTCTCAGGAAATGAGGAGATTAAGTGAGAATAATTTCCCATAAAAAAAAACCTGAGTGGTCTAATATGTAATGTTTCAATTTGGCTTTTTATGTAATGATTGTTTTTTATTTTTGAATTTTACAGATAACTGGGGGGAAATTATGGTGTCTTCAACTATCTTTCATATTTCATGTTTTTGCATTTTTATTGAAAAGAAACTACAGTTTGTAGATATACAAAGTAGTCTTTAAAATTAGATGGTATGTTGGGGCGCCTGGGTGGCTCAGTTGGTTACGCATCTGATGTCGGCTCAGGTTATGATCTCATGGTTCACAAGTTCGAGCCCTGCGTCGGGCTCTGTGCTGACAGCTCATAACCTGGAGCGTGCTTTGGATTCTGTGTCTCCCTCTCTCTCTGCTGCTTCTCTGCTTGCACTCTGTCTCTGTCTTTCTCTCTCTAAGTAAACTTTTAAAAAAATTTAAAAAAAAATTAGTATGTTGGCTAAGTGCTGGCAAAAATGCAGAGTGACTGGCACTTTTATATATTTTTGATGGGAATGTGGAATGGTATAGCCATTCTGGAAAACAGTTTGGCATATTCTTACAAAGCTAACATATTTTTACCATTTGACTCAGCAGTCCCACTCTTAGGTATTTGTACTACAAAATAAAAATTAAATTCACATAAAAATTAATACATGGTTGTTCATAGTGGTTTTATTTGTGGTAGCCAGAAGCTGGAAGCAACCCATATGTTCTTCAGTGGCTGAATGAATAAACAATAAATAATCTGTGGTCCAGTCTGTACAGTGGAATACTATTCAGTATAAAAAGGAACAAATTATTGATATGTGTAATGCTTGAGATGGATCTCAAAGATTTACTACATGAGACAAACCAGCCTCAAAAGGTCGCATTCCAGGGGCGCCTGGGTGGCTCAGGCAATAAAGTGCACGACTTCGGCTCAGGTCATGATCTCACGGTTTGTGGGTTTGAGCCCCGCATCAGGCTGTGTGCTGACAGCTCAGAGCCTGGAGCCTGCTTCGGATTCTGTATCTTCTGCTCTCTGCCCCTCCAGCGCTCACACTCTGAGTGTTTCTCAAAAGTAACAATAAAAAAAATCATGTTCTGTATGATTCCAAGGCATAGCACAAGGGATTCTTTGGGATGATGGACTTGCTCTATATCCTGATTGTGGCAGTGGTTGTACATGTGTAAGAATTTATGGAATTATATACCAAAGGAAAGAGAGTTACTGCATGATAATTTAAAAAATATAGATGGTATGTGAAAACCTTCATTTTTATTGTGATCCTGTAGTTCTTGCACATTTTATTTTACATATTTATCTAACAAAGAAATTGTTAAAATTATTGAGAAGTCTGTTTCACTGCTTCCAGAGCCTTATGTTGTGTAGTTGTTAAAATCCTTCCTAATCCTTCCTAATCAGTAGAGACATGGAGATGGGAGAGGAATGGCTTCTGTCAGGTTAAGAGGGCATAACTTTACTGTTTTCTTTAATGGCCCTTTTCCCATTTAATTTTTCCTATAACCTCTCTGTACTGTATATTAAACTTGTTTTTTAACTAGTTAAAAACTTACTGAGCTAGTGAAATGTGACTGACTTTACTTCGTGGATTCATCTAATGGCAAGATGATCAATATAAAGGTGCTCAGCAAGAATATGGCTCCAGGAGTTGTCTTTCATCTTGCTCTTATCATTCCTTGTCTTTTTTCTTTCATCCATCTCCTACATATTCCTTTAAACAGGTTTCAGCGAGGAAATGTAATACGTGTACAGACGGCCCCCAACTTCAGACAGTTCAACTTAACAATTTTTCAACTTTATGATGGTGCGAAGTTGGTGATACACTTTCAGTAGGAACTGTACTTTGAATTTTGAGTTTTGATTTCTTTCCCAGGCTAGAAATATGTGGTACCTATATGGAGCTGTACAGTGGGCCTCAGCTCCCAGTCAGCCACATGATCACGAGGCTATATAATCTGTATACTTAGGACAATTCTGTACCCATGCAACCATTCTGTTTTTCCTTTTGAGTATAGTATTCAATAAATTACCTGAGATGTTCAACACTTTATTGTAAAATAGGCTTTGTGTTAGATGATTTTGCCCAACAGTAGGCTAATATAAGTGTTCTGAGCAAGTTTATGGTAAACTAGCCTAAGCTATGATGTTTGGTAGGTTAAGTGTATTAAATTCATTTCAATTTCCAATATTTTCAACTTATGATGGGATTATCGGGACAAAACACCATTGTTAAGTTGAGGGAGATCTGTATATGTCAATATACATTTAAAGTGTTTTTAATGAAATAAAATTTAAAAATTGGATGGGAACAGTGTTGTAATATCTTCATAAGACTTATGTGTATTGTTTTCATCCAGTGGCAAATAAGGCCAAGTAACTATTGGACAGCTGTTTATAGAGTATACCCCCCTGGCATATAGGAGGTACAGCAGTGAAGCAGCAAAAGTTTCCCTCCTTTAAGCTTACATTGTCAGGCACTGGGGGTAAAGGTAAGCAGTACTACATTTTAAGGACTTGATTCCCATCCTAACTTGTTTTAAACATCTTAATTTCTGTCAGATCATAGTTTGTGGAATCGATTGAAATGTTTGCCATATTGATAAAGAATACTTCTTCAATTTTGCATATGTTCTTTTCACTTCTATCAGGAATGTATAGTGACTTTGACATTCCAAAATTAATGAAGGATATGGTAATTATAATAATCACATGGCATTGGCAAATTTGCTATATATGATATTGTATTTATAATTTAGTAGGTTTTGTCATGATGAGTAATACTTGTCCAGAAAGCATTCTCATAAATTATATAAAATGATATAACGCTTAACAAGCAAATGCTACCAAATATTGAAGAAAATACTTGGTGAAATGTTTGGCTTATTATTAAAACATCTCTTTTTCTTTTTTTTCCCAGGAGAAATCTAAATTATTTTTCCAATGCTTATGCCGCTGCAGTTAGTGCTGTGGATCCTGATGCAGGAAATGGAGAACTTTGCATTAAGGTTCCCTCAGAGTTATGGAAACATGTTGATGGTAAAACACCAAAAATATATTGACTATACAATAAAATCATGTTAGACTTAGTGACTGAAAACTTTTACATGAAAATTAATGATGTCATAATTGTAAATTAATACTTGAAATATACAGAAGTTGGAAGCTCTTTTTTTTTTTTTAAAAAAAGATCACTGGTTAATAGGAAAATAGCAATTAAGGGCTATGACAAAAAACTCATTCACTATTCTTTTTAAAGTGAAAGTTATAAAAAATATTGGATGGATAGAACAATTTGTCAAGAGTTGAGAATGTACGCAATATCGAATCAATTTAAAATTAGAGCATGTTATAGCGGGGAGAATCCTAAAAAAATCACCTAGTTCACTTCTTTCCTTTTACAGAAGAATAATCTGAAGTCTAGACAGCAAGTGACCTACTGAAGGTCACTAAAGAGTAGTAGAATCAGTGCTAGATCATAGGGTTCTTAACACCCACTGTGCACTTTTGAGCACACTTTCTAAATCTTTGTTTTCTCTTGGATAAAGTCACAGCCGTTATAATTATTATGCATAACTTGCCTACTTTTATTTAGCCTTATAAAAATTAACAAAGATGAGGAAGTGAGACATTTTTGTTTTGTTTTTGCTTTTTATTTTTTCTTTAATAGTTCATGTGTTTGGTGGGGGGTTGAGGGTTGCCCACTTTTGGGGGATAGGCATAGAAGGCTATCATTTCATGTTCAGGGAATGGACATAGTCCATATGGTTGTGATGGTCTGAGGGAAATTAAAAGAAACCTCTTTTTCATAAGATTAAAAATCTTACAAAAGCAACATGTATTTGTTATGTATAAATTAAAGATAATGTAAATAACATATTACATAAATTCTTGGGTAGCTTTTCCCACTCACTCCCTATTCCTCCTGTTCCCCAAAGTCAACTAGGGATAACAATGTGGGGGACTTTTTAACTCCTTACTTTTCAAGTTTTGCATTGAATCCTAAGTGTCTTTAAATTTCCTATGTGATAGGTAGTTTTGAACTTTTTTCTTTAGACAGTATAGCATTGTCAGAAAAGTTGGGAGGAGGATATGGCATGACCTGAGTTATATCTTGGGAGAACACAGCTAGCAGTGACTAGAATTGAGTGTAAGGACATCAGTGGAGGCAGGCTATTGAGTTAATATAGGTGGAGAAAAGGTGAGAGCTGAAAGTAGGGTAAGTGGTGTGATTTTTCATTTAAAGCTGAGCTTTTAATTCTCGTTTTATGTTTAGTGCCTTGCTATATAGACCATTGTTACCTTATTATATATTTACGTATCAATGTATATGTATATTTATTTGTTGCAGAATTAAAGGTCCTAAAGATACACATCAATTTTTCTTTGGATCAGCCAAAAGGAGGTCTTCATTTTGTGGTACCCAGTGTTGAGGGAAGTATGGCAGAGAGAGGTGCTCATGTTTTCTCTTGTGGGTATCAAAATTCCACAAGGTAGATTATTCTTATATATTTCAGTTAATTTCATTTTTCAGTTGAATTTTTTTGTATGTATATGCAGTACATGTGTTTAGTGTAAATTGAGAAGTATGAGCTTCATCCTCAGATTTACTTCTTCTCAATCTTGTTCCACTAGTCATTCCTTCTCAGTCCTGTGTCTTCCCTTTTGTCTTTACTTTTCAGAAAAGAGACTGTTCTAAAATCATCCCAATTCATTATTTTTTTAACTTTATACTGCAGTAAAACGGCATCTAGAAAATTAAATTGTAAATAGGAAAGTTCAGTGAATTTTCACAAGTGAATAAGCCTGTGTAATCCACACTCACATCAAGAAAAAGAACATTACCAGCATTGCAGAGTCCCCACCTCCTACTCACTTCTAGTCACTACCTGCTTCTCTCATATCCTTCTGCCCGACAGTGACCACTATTCTGATTTCTAAAGTAATATAGCTTAATTATACCTGCTTTTGAGCTTTATATGAATGGAAGTGTATGCATTATGCTCTTTTTATCTGGCCTTTTTTGTTCAACACCATGGTAGTGAGATTTTCCTTCATTGCTGTGTGTGATTGTAGTTCATTCTCAAAGTTCACTATATATTGTTGAAATATTACAGTATGCGTATTCTCTTCAGATTGTTATTAATAATCCTCAGATTATTAACTTCTTCAAGCCAAGGATGATGTCTCATACTTCTTTGTGTTGCAGTATCAGGTATAGACCCTGGCATGTAGTAAAACCTGACCTTGATAGAATGTGGAATAGAAATTTTTTGTCTGGCTTTGCTAGCACTGTTGGAATTTATGTGATGCATCCCAATCCCATTCTCCAAAACAGTTTTCTAACTTATGGATTAGATTCTGCATATTGTGTTTTTTACAACTTTATTGTAAGCTTTTTTAGTTTCTGGTAATGAATACTATATAAAAACTAATGTGAATATGCAAATGAAAATAGTTTTTAATTTAGAAGTTTGAAGCCAAGAATTGCCTACCTCTTTTTTAAGGATTTGAACTGGCTGTATCACATGATATATTTTCTTAATATTGCCAAAGAATATGTGGAGAAAAGTTTTTTGTTTTTTTTTTAAAGCTTATTTATTTTTGAGAGAGAGAGAGAGACAGAGTGTGTGTGGGGAAAGGGCAGAGAGAGAGGGAAACACAGAATCGGAAGCAGGCTCCAGTTTCTGAGCTGGTTGCACAGAACCCAATGCAGGGCTCGAACTCATGAACTGTGAGATCATGACCTGAGCCGAAGTCTGATGCTTAAGTGACTGAGCCACCCAAGCACCCCGAAAAGTTTCTACCTTTAATCAAAGTCTGAAGTTGCACAGTAACAAGCTTCAGCAGGCAGATAGATTAAGTTTCTTTTTACACATACTCTATAAAAGTTAGACAAACTTATAAGTGGGGGAAACAATGTAGGTTACGCTTTCACTATATTTTTTACACTTTTGATATTTTTTCTAGATTTTGGTTCCCATGCGTTGATTCATACTCTGAATTATGTACATGGAAATTAGAATTTACGGTAGATGCCGCAATGGTGGCTGTTTCCAATGGAGATTTGGTGGAGACAGTATATACCCATGATATGAGGAAGAAGACCTTCCATTATATGCTCACCATTCCAACAGCTGCGTCAAATATCTCTTTGGCCATTGGACCTTTTGAAATACTTGTAGATCCATATATGCACGAGGTGAGTCATAGCTTCTTGCCCCTTTCTCTCCCAGCTTTTCATTCCTGATAAAAGGAAGCATAGTAATGAAATGCTAAGTTTTTCCTAACTATTCTTTCCATTATCCAGAATATCATTAGACAGAAAAGGATTCTTTATCTGATATATTTAATGATGTGAATTCTTGAATGAATTCCTTTTAAAATGTTATATTAAAGTCTTAGGTTTTTTTCCAACAGAGAGCTTAGTGTTCCAAAAGAGCTTCAAGTATACCTTTTTTTTTTTTTAATTTTTTTTTTTACGTTTATTTATTTTTGAGACAGAGAGAGACAGAGCATGAACGGGGGAGGGGCAGAGAGAGAGGGAGACACAGAATCTGAAACAGGCTTCAGGCTCTGAGCGGTCAACCCAGAGCCTGACGCGGGGCTCGAACTCACGGACCGCGAGATTGTGACCTGAGCTGAAGTCGTACGCTTAACGACTGAGCCACCCAGGCGCCCCAAGTATACCTTGATTAGAGTATGTGGGTTGATTTCTGTAACTAATTTGTATTCATGTCATCTTTTTGTTTGGTTTATGTTTATGAATGTTATAGCCCCATCTCTGGAACCTGAAACACTCCACAATTTCAAAATTAAAGAACAAGATTTGTTCTCACTTTAGCATATATAGAGGAAAAAAGAAAAGGCTGAGGCAGAGTTTAGAATTCTAGTCCACATACTCATGAAAGCTTCTTGCAGTTTTCTTCCATATCTTGCCACAAATTGTATGTTAATTGGTAGACCCATTAGTGCATTTAGGCCTCCCCAAGCATGAGACTTCTGGAGTTTAGGAAGTGATGTATTGGTTATTGACCCTCTCTACTTCTATGTGTTTAAAGTAACATTTGAATGAATCTCTCTTTATTTATTCTTAGTCCCATACATTTTCAATATTAGGGTTTTTTTTTTTTCTTAGTATAAAACTTATATTGTGACCATATATATCTCAACAGTATTTCTGTTATGTGAGCAAAAATTGAGGGCAGTTAGGTTTAGACTGTCGGTAAGCTCCTCACTCTGTTCTTAATTTGCTTTCCTGAAACTCACAAGATTTATAAAAGTCACTCATGGAAAATATTCAGGGTATTTTATGAATGGTTTTGCTTTTGCTGGCGTGACGTTGATTCTTAAAAGTATATTCACTGATAAGATTGGCGGTGAATTTTATTATCTTTGGTAAATGATCAACTGTAAAATCAACATTTGATTAGTACCTACTTTGTATTTTGGAAGGATTTTTTTTCCCACTCTGAGCCATTGGATGGGAGAAAGGTAAATGATAGTTAAGAAATATTTTTCTTGAGTACTTAACGAAACCATGACTTAGTCTTTCTCTGTCTCAAATAAAGAGTTTTTGCTGCATTATCAGATTTGCTGTCATGTAGGTTTTTTTAATAGTGAATCTTTTCCTGATGAATAATATTTCGGTTTTTGTTTGTATACCAAGAGGAGTGCTCATTATGATGTAGTTTGGGCCCTTGACCATTAATCATACATAGATGTTCAGTACTCAGGTATGTTAGTGTCTATCTGTTCTAATGCTGTTAGAATAATTTTTATCATACATTAAAAACTTTCCTTGCCTCTACATTCCTACAACAGTCAGAACTCTTTAGGGATGCTTGGGTGACTCATTCGGTTAAGTGTCCCAACTCCTGATTTAGGCTCAGGACATAATCTTGCGGTTTGTGAGTTAAGCCCCGTGTTGGGCTCTGCACTGTCGGTGTGGAACCTGTTTGGGATTCTGTCTCTGCCCCTCCCCATGGGCATTTTTTCTCTCAATCCAAATAAATAAATACACATTATAAAAAAGGGTAGCTGGCCTGGGTGGCTTAGTTAGTTAAGCAGCCGACTTGGGCTCAGGTCACAATCTCACGGTTCATGAGTTTGAGTCCTGTGTCAGGCCCTGTGCTGAAAGGTTGGAGTCCGGAGCCTGCTTCGTATTCTGTGTCTCCCTTTCTCTCTGCCCCTCCCCAGCTTGCACTCTGTCTCTGTCTCTCTCAAAAATAAATGTTAAAAAAATTTTTTTTAAGTAAAAAAAAAAAACTCTTTAGTATGACTTTCAGTATCTTCTAGAATTTGACCCTAATTTTCCTTTCTAGCTTTTTTCTCATTACTTTCCTATTTGTTATATTCAATATAGTTCTGTAGATTTTCCTGACCATACCATATTTCTTTCTGTCTTTGACTTTGAGATGTCTACTTGACCTTTTCATTCCTCTCAAACTTTTGTCCAATCCAAAAAGATTAGCTCAGATTTAATCTCCAGCATAAAACTTTGCTAAGTCATTCTAATCAGAGTGATCTCTGTCATTGTTGATACCATTTATTTGGCACAGAATCATAGCATGGGATGAGATGGTATATGATATTCAAGTGGCCATATCCAAGGTGGGATGTGACATAGTAAGGAGATCAGAATTACAATTTCCGTTGCTGGTATTTCGCATCTCTTAACTACCAGTAAGCTTCCCTATAGCTTTCAATATGTGGTTGAGATATTAGGAGTACTACTGGAACTGCTCTTTATATGTAATGAAGGTAGTATGATTAATATTAACTATTAATTATTAAAATAGTACTATGATAAGTGCGATATTCACTAGGTTAGATATTTATGAATCAAAGGTGGATTTGCGATAAGCTATGGAAGTTTAAATCTTTCTTGTTTTGTGTGGTTATGCAGAAGAAATTTTAATTTGGAACCAAAGTTGTATTTTCTTTGAATCTAAGCGTTTCACAGACTTATAATCCATCATGATTTTAGTTTTCAAGTACAATGAATATTTTGTAAACAGTAAAAGTAATTATTAATTTCATACTAGCATTTTCTCTCATTACCTTGAATTTGTTAAGATTTATATTAATGTGAAGTTTCCCTTACAATTGAGACATTTGGGAAATTTAAAATACTAAAATTAAACTTTCATTTAATGATCAATCTTCCCTGCTCTTTATTTTCAGGTTACTCATTTTTGTTTACCTCAACTTCTTCCACTGCTTAAACATACTACGTCATATCTTCATGAAGTTTTTGAGTTTTATGAAGAAATTCTTACATGTCGATACCCATACTCCTGTTTTAAGACAGTATTCATCGATGAGGCTTATGTTGAAGTGGCTGCTTATGCTTCCATGAGTATATTTAGGTTGGTATTTCTTAAGATTTGAAATGCCCAAATGAGGGTAATGATGTGAAGACAGGCTACCCTGTTGACAGATCAACTTTAAGATATGTTTCAAACTTTTTTCTTTTAAATATGGTTGGCTTTATAGAAAATCGAATGGTTTTAAAATTCAAAATGTAGAAAAGCATACAAAGGAAAATTTCAAAATAACCCAAAAGACTTCTATTATTTTCATCCAGATATAGCTGATAGTAATGTTTCATAGATTTTTTTTTTAGTCTCTTTTGCCTATGCATGTAAAAAAAAAAAAAATCATACAAGTTATATAATGGATGTCTAATGGGGTTATTTTTCCTAGCATCATTTAAAAAATTTACTGATGTTGACAGAAATGTCTTTGCTAATTAAAAAAGAGAGAAAACTTTATTTTGTTCTTATACCCGTCATCACTTTATCCCTTTCTTTTTTTTTTCTTTTTTCTTTTTTTTTGGAAGGTTCTAGATTTATAAATATTATATCTTAGATTCAATGATTTTACCCTTTCTGGGCCTAAATTTTCTCATCTGTAAAATGGCAGTAATAATACGGCCCCTGTATTCTCTGCAGTGTGTTAGAAAGATCTTATAGGTCAGTGTATTTGAAAGTAAACAATGGAGCACAAAAAATTAATAGGAGTGCCTGCCTGGCTCAGTCGGTAGAGCATGTGACTCTTGATCTTGACTTGTGAGTTTAAGCCCCATGTTGGGTGTAGAGCTTACTTAAAAAAAATTAATAGTTATTATTGGCAAAAGGTTTTTGAATTTAGAAGAGCCCTTCATAGGAGAATCAGTTTCTGATGAACATATCCATTTCTGGCTAATGATAATTTCCCCTTCTCCCAGAAAATGGTACTTATATTTTTTCACAGAAATGAATGGGAAACAATGCAGTCCTTGCTTTAGGCAAAAGTTAATTAAGATTATGGATTTCAGCTGAATTTTAAAAAGATGTGATAGCTTTTGGAAGTGTAATCTGTTTTTTTTTTTTTTTTTTTTTAATTTTTTTTTTCAACGTTTATTTTTGGGACAGAGAGAGACAGAGCATGAACGGGGGAGGGGCAGAGAGAGAGGGAGACACAGAATCGGAAACAGGCTCCAGGCTCTGAGCCATCAGCCCAGAGCCTGACGCGGGGCTCGAACTCACGGACCACGAGATCGTGACCTGGCTGAAGTCGGACGCTTAACCGACTGCGCCACCCAGGCGCCCCCGTAATCTGTTTTTTTATGTCTAACTTGAATTTTCTTATTTTAAAAGTGTGATTATATTATTTTGACTGAATCATGTTTCTTTCTTGGTTATAATTAGCTGTCTCTTCTAAATTCCAGCACAAATCTTTTACATAGTGCCATGATTATAGATGAGACACCTTTGACTAGAAGGTGTTTAGCCCAGTCCTTGGCCCAGCAGTTTTTTGGATGTTTCATATCCAGAATGTCTTGGTAAGTAATTTCATAGTTTAACAACTACTGAGAAAAGGAATTGGGAAAGTTTGTTTTCTTTTTCTGCATTTTCTTTTCTATATGTATATATATATTATATATATGCATATATATATATAATATATATATATATTCAGAAAAAAATAGTGTAAATTTCATCCTAAGTTTTTGGCTATCAATTCAATATAGTTCTACAATTTTTAAAAGAATTTTGAAAGCAGTAATTTCTTAGGAAACTGAATGAGTACTGTAGAAAAAAGACCTTGAATGTACACAAAACTATCGTTGGAACTCTAATGTCCATGTTGAGTGTAATTGGTAATGTTAAACATCATGTATAAGGGAAAATAACAGTCCTCTACAATAGTGATAATGATGTAGGGATTTTCCTGTTAGTGTTTAACTTTCTACTAATACACTTGAAAGGAGTAAGAGATAAGAACACTTTATTTTCTTTTTGATTAACTTGAGGTGAATTTGGAGAAATACATGAAACTCCCATAAGATTATAATTAATTTTTGTGATTGTTCTCTGCTATACGTAGTGCACGAATATACTTGTTGGCAGGGAAAGGGCAGAGGGTAAGACCTCTTGATTTGTAATTTTTCTAAAATTACATAGTTTCAATGAATAACACTGCCTGGAACATGGTAGGCAAAATGATTGAATGAATGAATGGATGAATGAATGAATGGATATGAATGAAAGATGAATGGATGGTGTTAATTGCCTTTCCTATTGAGAAACCAAGGAATAAATTAAGTAATTAAACTTTAGATCTTGGAATCCCACTGATAATTATGCATAGGGTTTGCAAATGTGGACTTTAAGAGTTGAGCAGTACAGTCCCAGCTTTGGGCAATTACTTCTTTGGAGGCAGAAGTATTGGCCAAGAGGGAAGCAGAGCACAGACATGGGTACATTACTTGAAATAAGACTGTAAATCAGTCACCTAATTAAAGATGAAGTCAGATGTGAGTAAAGTGTAATGAATGGATAAGTAGAATTCGGTGGGAGGAAGTGGTTAAACCAAATATCTTGTTATTAAATTTTTCTTTTCATTTTTATTTTAATTTTAATTTTTTTAAAAGGCATAAAAATACACACTATAACTTGTTCTGTTATTTGGCTTTATCTGAAAAATTTTTATGACTAAAAGAATATATTTTGACTTTTTGCTTAGGTCTGATGAATGGGTACTGAAGGGAATTTCTGGCTATATTTATGGACTTTGGATGAAAAAAACTTTTGGTGTTAATGAATACCGCCACTGGATTAAAGAGGTAAAAAAATGCCTGCTCCATTACCCATTTAGAAGTCAACAAGACATGTTAATGTTCTCCTGATTTACAAGTCACTTGTCCTTTACTTTTAATAATTGTAAAGTACTGTCATTGGAAAGTGCCTGATTTTTCCCAGCAAAATGAAAATTACTGTACTAAGAAAGACTAATGGTCTATTTTATCTAGTTCCAGTGTTAGTGTTGACTTCTGAAGAATTTTTTGCTAAACAGAAGAGTATTTAAACTCCTTTACATCAGATTAGTCATTAGATACATCCAAGCTCCTCATAGTAGCCATTTGTAATATAACCCTATGCTTCTTAAATTTATTTAGAGTTAGAGCGCAGATTCTGAGATTGCTTTTTGGTCTGCCTCATACATTTATAAGCTTTGTGACTTTGGTTAATCTAAGTCTCATCCTTATAAGGGGAGTAGATGGGGATTGTGAGATACCATACATGTAATGTACATGGTGTCTTGTACATAGTAAGTGCTTATTATATGCTGGCTGGTCTTTCAGTGCATTTATATTCTCTGTCATTGACACATCTTTTTTCTATTATTTAAAGATTTGGCCAAAAAGAAAAAAAATCAACTGTATTTTGCCTAGCCCATTCTGTTCATATGTATATACACTTTACTCATTTTGTACTTAGCTCCTTTTTTCTCAGGTGGAAAAAATTTCAGCCCTTAATACCTTTATGAAATAGACCCCTCCGTCTTTCCCTTTTGTCATTTTATGTATCTCCATCATCCAAACCTAGACTCAAGTAAGCCAAAAGGTAATTGCAAAGGATTTCAAGTATCTGGAACTATAAAAGAATTCATACATCTAAACTGGAAGAGTCCATTCTTCATTTCAAAACCTATTAATGAAGAAAAAAAAATAATGTATAGCATTTACAGTGTTTCAGGAACTGTTATAAACATTTTATATATTAGCTATATTAATCTTCCAAACTACCCTGTTATTACCTCCATTTTACAGATGTGGAAACTGAGGCACAGGCAGGTTAAATTATTTGGCCAGAGTTACACAGCTAGTGAGTAGTAGAGCCAGGATTCATACCTGGCTTTTAACCACTTCACTATGATTTTTACCACCTCTGTAATACTGCTTATATATTATTTACCCTAGTCTTGAGTTCTAACAGTTCTGTTGTCTTTTTTTTTTTTCACTTTGATCTGTGTCATATTAGAGAAGATGGAGAAGTTTTAAAATGGTAGATACCTGACATAAATTTTATCTCCATTTCTTTTTACTTGCCTAAATCCTCACCAGAAACAAAATACAGACAATATACAAATGAACTTGGAACACAGGTCAGAGAGGTTGGGAAGAGCCATGAGGAAAAAATGCCAGGCTACCGGCCAGCCCTGAAGTCACAAAGTAGAGAAGGCTTTTTGGCTCTCTTTTTGAGCCAGCTGTGTAGTCTGCTTTGTTTATAAGAACATAAACTGCTTTACAAATACATTTAATTTATTTTAAGAAATTTACATTTTGATTCCAGGAAATGAGAAATCACATTTCAGTTCTAAAATTTTATATGTAAAGAATTTTTCACTGACTCCTATTTTTATCTTTTTTAGGAGCTAGACAAAATAGTGGCGTATGAATTAAAAACTGGTGGAGTTTTATTACATCCCATATTTGGTGGAGGAAAAGAGAAGGATAAGTATGTTTGTTGTTCAGAGGTGATATTATAAACCTTCTGTTATGGGTTTATAACTTGGGATGTGTATTGAGGCCCACACAGGCCAAAATAATATCATGTAATAATATCAAAGTCAAAAACACTGGTAATACTCTGATTACTCCTTTCCTTACTTGACTGTTTTTACTGATGTGGTGGCTATATGTGGATTTTAACATTAAAGAAAGACTCTTAAAGTATATAAGACTTCTCTTTTCCATGTTAATTTCCTAATGCTACTATATCGCATTGCTCTCAGAAAAGTTTAAAAATAATGGAAACAAGTATTTTGCTTATAGACCACAGATTATTTTTTTTTTATGTCTACGTAGATAATTTTAACATCAGGACATCCTCCTTATTTATCTGAGTGGTCACCTACCTAGACACTTATGTACTCTTTGCTTTTTCTCTGCTTTCCTTTTACTTCCCTCCCTCTTGACCTTCCTTGCCTTCTTTTTCTCCCTTTCTTTCTGTTGTGTAAAAAGTCTCTGTAAAGAAGAGACCCACTTACAGCAAAATAATGGTACTAGCAGGCAATCTTGTTTGTTCTAGTGATTCCCTAAGGGAATGTGGATTGAATTGGATGGAATTTTTTTTTTTTTTTTGTATTTTCACTAGCCATTAGATGAAATTTTATGTTTTCTTTAATTATGAATGTAGGCAACAGACAATGCTGTGACGGTCAATGGTAGTAATCGTTAAAAAAAAGAAACAGTAGAAATCATAGATCTTTTCCTGTCACATTATAATTGTTAGCAGATATTTTGAAATACTCTGCACTGATTATCACCACCGCAAAATTACTATAATAGACCACTGCTAGATGTTATTTAATGCATTAATAAACTAGCATGTATATATCGGTTTATAATAATGTTTTACTATTTTTATAACTGCATTTCATTATAATTGGTTTTCTTTGTAATACTGTATGTTTTATTATTATTTTTTTAATTTTTTTTAACGTTTATTTATTTTTGAGACAGAGACAGAGCATGAATGGGGGAGGGGCAGAGAGAGAGGGAGACATAGAATCGGAAGCAGGCTCCAGGCTCTGAGCCATCAGCCCAGAGCCTGACGCGGGGCTCGAACTCACGGACCGCGTGATCGTGACCTGAGCTGAAGTCGGACGCTTAACCGACTGAGCCACCCAGGCGCCCCTATATGTTTTATTTTGTGCATGTGAAAGCAGTTTCTCAGAAGGGGCCCATAGGATTAACCAGACTGCCCAAGTGTCTAAAAGCACCATAAAGGTTATGAAACCTGAAGTTGTATAACCAGTAGCCTTTTTTTTGTTGTTGTAGATTAAGATTAAGTTCGTGGGAAAGCTTAGACATTTGGTTAGATAAACTTGGGATTTTTATCATTATTTTTATGATCACTTACCTTTCTGGATGTGTGTTTTAATGTGTAAAATGACAGTGATAGTCCATCTTAACCAGGTTGGCTGTGAGAATTACTTGAGATAAAAGCTTCATAAATGTTAGTGTCTTTCACTTTCTTCTCCTGACTCCCTGCTATATGGCAGTTTCCCAGCACATAATTAGAGCATTACCATTGTGTATAAGTATTATTTACATGAAATGCTTTTGCTTTGGTTCTGCCCATTTACTTAGCTCTTGTATGTTTACTTTTTAAAGGCAAAAAAAAAAAGTCTGGAAGCAATATACCTCCCGCCCACTCATTCCTCTTCCTGGAGATAACGATGATTATAAATTTGGTATATTGCTTCCAGGCCTTTGTGTGTGTGTGTGTGTGTGTGTGCCTTTATTTATATGTGACATTACAAAATGTAGTTTGATCATATACATATTATTGAGTAAATATCAAAATGACAGATATTTTACATTTCAGTATGTCATGTTTTTAAGGAAATGTAATGACTACTCTGATACACTGATCGTGAGAGTGTAATTTGGATTTTGAAGGGTAATTTGTTGGTACCAATCAAATTTTTTAAATAGGTAATTTTTAGATTCAATAGTTGTGCTTCTAGCTATGTTGTCATATAGAAATTCTACTTTCTAGGGTGCCTGGGTGGCTCAGTCAGTTAAGCATCTGACTTCGGTTCAGGTCATGATCTCATGGTTTGCGAGTTTGAGTCCCTCATCGGGTGAGCTCGAGCCCCACTTTGGGTGAGCATGAGCCCTGCTTCGGGTGAGCCCTCCTTCTCTCTTCCCCACCCCTCACTCACTTGTGCCCTCTCTGTCTCTTTGTCAAAAAAAACCTCTACTTTCTACATTTGCCACTCAGAAATACATGCATATGTATAAAAAGGTATTCACTACAGCATTATTTAAAATAGTGGAAAATTTTAAGCATCTTAAATGTCCATATATGTCATAAATTTTTTTCATTAGACTGTACCTTTTATTTTTATTTCTATTTATTTTGAGAGAGGGAGAGTGAGCACACATGGGGGAGGGTGGGGATGGGCACTGTCAGTGTGGAGCTGGATGCTGGGCTCAAATCTACAAACTGTGAGTTCATGCCCTGAGTGAAAATCAAGATTTGGATGCTTAACTGATGAGCCACCCAGATGCCCCTAGACTGTACCTTTCTTTTAATTTACTGATGATCTCTTCATCATTTCAGAATGTAAAATTTTTACGTAGTCTGGTCTTTGTCCTCAAGATTTTATATATTTTTAGGAAGATTTTTCCCACCCTAGAAATATGACAAGAATTTTTTTCTTCTTACTCCAGTACTCTTATTATTGTTTTTGATATGTATAATCCATCTTGAATGGTTTTTTGTGTGTGTATGGTTTAACTTTGGGATATTAGAATTACATTGATTATAAGGATGAATTTGAGGAGTGTTGAGATATTTATACTGTCGTGTCTTCCAATCTAAAAGCGTGGCATGTGTTTTTATTCAGATTTTCCTTTATGTTTTTTCATGCAACTTCATAATATTCTTCCAGTTAAGTTTATTTTTAGAAGTTTTGGGGCGCCTGGGTGGCGCAGTCGGTTAAGCGTCCAACTTCAGCCAGGTCACGATCTCGCGGTCCGTGGGTTCGAGCCCCGCGTCGGGCTGTGGGGCTGATGGCTCAGAGCCTGGAGCCTGTTTCCGATTCTGTGTCTCCCTCTCTCTCTGCCCCTCGCCCGTTCATGCTCTGTCTCTCTCTGTCCCAAAAATAAATAAAAGTTGAAAAAAAAAAAAATTTTAAAGAAGTTTCCCAGTTGTGTTGCTGTCATGCTAAGGAAATTACTGAGTCATTCCCATGAGGTTTTTGATTTATTATCCTGATGTGATCATGAAATTTATTGTATATTTAAAATTAAAATTTGTTTTATTAAGTAAATCTGTTTATGTTTTTAGTCCAGCATCTCATCTACACTTTTCAATAAAGCATCCACATACACTTTCCTGGGAATACTACACTATGTTTCAGTGTAAAGCTCACCTTGTGATGAGATTGATTGAAAATAGGATCAGTATGGAATTCATGCTACAAGTAAGTGTTACAGTTAAGGATTTAACTGTAAAGAAAGATGTGTTCTATATGTGATAATCTGAATACTATTCTGTAGAATAGTAATCAGGGCATCTGGGGTTATAGCAAGAATTCTGTTACTAATTAGCTGTCTGCTTACTAAGTAATCTGTGCTTTTTGTTTGCATTTCCTCAGATGTAGAATGAGTATCAGTATTTTAACCACTTAGTGCTGAATTATTGAGGTTATAAAATTAGAATGTGAGGATGGAGGTAAAACCTATTTATGCATAGGATTTTGTTTCCAACATTATTTAAAATATTAAGGATGAAGGGTGCCTGGGTGGCTCAGTCAGTTAAGTGTCGGACTGTTTTGTTGTTTTTTTTTTTAAGTTTACTTATTTATTTTGAGACACAGACAGCACCAGTGGGGGAGGGACAGAGAAAGAGAGCGAGAGAGAGAATTCCAAGCAGGCTCCACACCGCCAGCACAGAGTCCAATGTGGGGCTCGAACTCACAAAGCCCTGAGATCATGACCTGAGCTGAAACCAAGAGTTGGATGCCCAACCAACTGAGCCACCTAGGTGCCCCCAGTTAAGCATCTGACTCTTGATCTCAGTTCAGGTCTTGATCTCAGGGTTGTAAGTACAAGCCCTGCATTGGGCCCCATGTTGGGCTCTGTGCTGGGCGTGGAGCTTACCAAATGGTTGGATGGATGGATGGATGGATGGATGGATGGATGGATGGATGGGTGTTAGATAGATAGATACATAAATTACTAAGGTTGAAGTGCCATTTAGAATGTTTTCAAGAGAAAAAAGGAAACCTATGTCTAAAAGATAGTTTTGCTCTTAAGTTTTGCCATATATTTTAAGCAAGTTGTGGTGTAAATACTTGAGATATACTGGTTGAGGTAGTAGAAACCAAATGTATTATGAATGTTCAGCAATTTTTCTTCCATTGATAACATTCTTAAAGGTGAGTGAAAAATAACTTTTTAGTAATTTTTTTTAAAAGGCATTTTACGTTTGCCTTAAAATTAAGTTTCTTTAATCTTTTATGTCCTTCACCTTGCCTGTAGAGTGGACAAATATTAATGAGAGGTGGTCCATAAAGAAACTTGCAGAGTTGTATAAATCTTAATGGATGTTCTCAATTTGCTAAATATAATGTTTATAGTCTTTGTAAAGCTCGTGGTACAATAAATTATGGGTAGTACCTATTGTTACTATAATCCTGAAAAACAGTGTTCATTATTTGGCTAGGACGTTGTTAAAATTGAGTTATATTAAAGAATAGTTTCATAGTCTGGCTGTTTAAATCTTTGCATGCTTTTATTGCTAATAGTCTTTTTTTTTTTTTTTTTTAACGTTTATTTATTTTTGAGACAGAGAGAGACAGAGCATGAATGGGGGAGGGGCAGAGAGAGAGGGAGACACAGAATTGGAAGCAGGCTCCAGGCTCTGAGCCATCAGCCCAGAGCCCGACGCGGGGCTCGAACTCACGGACTGTGAGATCGTGACCTGAGCTGAAGTCGGACGCTTAACCGACTGAGCCACCCAGGCGCCCCGCTAATAGTCTTTAACTAGAACTCACCTATGTTGTAGCAAGATATGAAATTACTCTCTTCTGTAATTGACTATAGTAAAGTCATAATAAAAGTGGGTATTGAAGTACAGAATTGAAGGCAACAGGTATTATGTTATGCAGACTTACTAACCGACGCTTTCATCATTATAGGTTTTCAATAAACTGTTAAGTTTGGCTAGTACTGCTTCATCGCAGAAGTTCCAGTCACATATGTGGAGTCAGATGTTGGTTTCCACATCTGGGTTTTTGAAATCCATCTCAAATGTCTCTGGCAAAGACATCCAGCCTTTAATAAAACAGTGGGTGTATCCTTTTCAGTAGCAGTTCAACAAGGAGGGGAAGGGAATAATACGGTTATGTGTGTCGAGGGAAGGAGGAAAAAGAGATTTGGGAGACCAAAGGAGAACTATTTGAGCTTCTAAATTGTAGTAGAAATAACCAGAAAGAGTAAATCATTTTTGCTGAGGTGCCTGTTGATCACTGAGATACACACACACACACACACACACACACACACACACACGCTTATAAAATTTGGCATATTTTGAATTACTTTTTAGTGTGTGAGTGCAACAGTAGGCTTGATGGTGGGGGAGGTAAATAATCCACCAGACAGGCCTGAAGGATTACTTGTAAGATGTAGTGTTTGGTCACTTTTAGATGTGGTTAGAGCTTGGCACAACTTGAGTGGTATCTGGGAACTCTCAATTTTTACATTTTTTCGTATCAAAGCACTATTATATTAATAACCCCAGTAGAGTGGTTTTGCTTCTTTCAAAACACAAATTTGTTAATGTTTCAGACATTTTGTTTAAATCTGGGGAAACATTTTTCACAAAAATTTTGAATACTTTGCCACCTGGTTTACAGTGAAGTGTGCTCTCAAGCTTTGAACTGGTAAGAATGCATTTGAAAATTACTACCTACCATTACAAGTCATTCATTGTGTTTAGTACATATTCATTTTAATATGCAAAAATTCCTTTACAATTCTTCAGAGACCAAAGTGGAGTGGTAAAATTTTATGGAAGTTTTGCATTTAATAGGAAACGAAATGTCTTGGAATTGGAAATAAAACAGGATTATACATCTCCTGGAACTCAGAAATATGTGGTAAGAGGGGCACCTGGGTGGCTCAGTCGGTTAAGCATCTAACTTTGGCTCAGGTCATGATCTCACGGTTTGTGAGTTCGAGCCCTGTGTCAGGCTCTGTGCTGACAGCTCGGAGCCTGGAGCCTGCTTTGGATTTTGTGTCTCCTTCTCTCTCTGCCCCTCCCCCACTTGTGCTCCATCTCTGTCTATCAAAAATAAATAAATGTATAAAAAAATTTTTTTAAAAAAGTAAGAATTTTTCCAAAATGACCTGCATTACTTCTCAGTTTCAGTATAGGACGGGCTTATGGGTGGGAAGCTGCTTAGAAGTTTCATAATGAGATTTTGTTTGCAAAGATTGAAGTTGAGAAAATACCAAGTGTTAGTGATGGGTCAGTGAAGAGGTTACAGATGAAAATTTCAGGGAACACAGATTATTCCAGTTCTCCCTCTTTTGGCACTGACTACCTTTTTGTGTCTCCAGATACACATCTTGTATAGTATTATCTTATATCTTGATAAAAATGCCTGTACATATAAGAATACATATTGGTGTTATCCGAACATTATCTTTGAACAGTGTGTTTCTTTTTAAAGGGACCACTTAAAGTGACAGTGCAGGAATTAGATGGATCCTTCAATCATACGTTGCAAATTGAAGAAAACAGCCTTAAACATGATATACCCTGTCATTCCAAAAGCAGAAGGTAGGCATTGAATCATAACTGTAAACTGAAGTTGATAATTAAACTATAAGTCTCACAGATTAAAATGCCAAAATAGAAATCCTAATGTATACCTAAGTTTTGAAGTAGAGAACATGTTATCTGGTATCTTTTTTTCTTCCCTTCAAGTTGGTTTAACCAAACATTTTTTATTTGCTCTTTGTTTTTTTGGTTTGTTTTTAAGTTTATTTTTAAGTTTATTTTGAGAGCGGGAGGAGCAGAGAGAGGGAGAGAAAGAGAATCCCAAGCAGGTTCCGCACTGTCAGTGCAGAGCCCAAAGCAGGGCTCAGACCCTCAAGCTATGAGATCATGAACTGGGTTGAAATCAAGAGCTGGATACCCGAAATCAAGATCTGGATGCTTAACCAACTGAGCCACCTAGGTGCCCCTTATTTGCTTTCTGTTCTTGACAACATTTTTATCCTTAGAATTAATTAATTTGAAAATTTAAGTTTAAGAATCCTTATTTTGTAGGGACAGGGGGAAGTAGTTTGGTGTTTTGGAGCCAGGAAAAATTCAAGGCAAGTTGCTTAGGTTTATTCTTTTTTCCTTTTTTATTTTTATTTATTTATTTATTTTTTAAATTTTTCTTTCAACATTTATTTATTTTTGGGACAGAGAGAGACAGAGATGAACGGGGGAGGGGCAGAGAGAGAGGGAGACACAGAATCGGAAACAGGCTCCAGGCTCTGAGCCATCAGCCCAGAGCCTGACGCGGGGCTCGAACTCACGGACCGTGAGATCGTGACCTGAGCTGAAGTCGGACGCTTAACCGACTGCGCCACCCAGGCGCCCCTATTCTTTTTTCCTTTTTTAAAGAGCCAGAGAATGTGAGCAGGAGAGAGGGGCAGAGGGAGAGAGACAGTATCTTAAGCAGGCTCCACCCTCGGCACGGAGCCCCACACAGGGCTCCATCCTACAACCCTGGATCATCATCTCAGCCTAAATCAAGAGTCGAATGCTCAGCTGACTGAGCCGACCCAGGCATCCCACTTAGGTTTATTATTAGTCTCATTGGATTAATATCTGTAGTAAATATTGGGGAAATGATTACTGAGTATAAAGGAAAGAGCTGAATACATATGTCACAGAAAGCCCCTGCGTTTTCTTTACTGTGTCTTTCTCCCTTTTCTCTATATCACCATGCCCTTACAGAACATTTCATTTTGTTTTGTTTTGCTTATTTCAGTAATCTCTGTAACCATTATGGGACTCAAACTCACAACCCCAAGATCGAGTCGCATGCTCCTCTGACTGAGCCAGCCAGGCCCCCCTTTATTTATTTATTTTAAGTAATCCCACACCCAACATGGGGCTCGAACTCACAGCCCTGAGACCCAGAGTCACATGCTTTTCCAACTGAACCAGCGAGGCGTCTCTTAGAGAACATTCTTGATGTCTTTTAAAAACGTACATTGTCAGTGAAAATGTTCAACCATTCGTCTTTTATTTAATACATTTTTTTCTTTACCATTCTTTTTTAACTCAGCCGTTAGCATGTATTCTGAATAGTGAAAGATGGGAGCATTTTTGTGCTTTCCTGGAGGAATGTATAGTAATCTCAAAACTTTAGGAACAGAAGTCTTACACTCACGATGACTACACTTAGGTCATCTCAGACAAATGAGGATGTCAGTTGATTCTGAAATCTCCCTGGAACCATTTTTCCTCTGAAAATTCTTTCTAGGTTCAGACTGAAATTCCCTTTTCCTTTTGTCTTGTCTTGGAAATTGGGAACATCTGATTGCTACCCTTTTCATAACATTTCCTCAGGTTTTTTTCTCTATAGTAACAATATGTTTTTTGGATGTTCTTTGGTATGAGGAACACAGGAAGACTGTTCTCTGTTAATTTGTCTTCACCCAAGTTTTTAGTGTATAACCAGTAGATTTTATGATTCAAGAGTAATCTGAATGGAAGCAGTTGCTTTTGTTTTGACTTACCCTAAATCTTACTCATATTAGTTAGTTGTACATATTAATTAATACTATTAGGATGTTTTATAGTTAATCACATACTTCATTTCTTATAGGACAACACCTTGCACTTAGAGGACATATTCACAATTGTTCATGTCTCATTTCAGGCCTGGTTATTTTTTCACTTTTGTATAAAGTAAATGCTCCAACCAGAAGACATAGGGTATCAGAATGGATTAAAACAGCAACAACAACAAAAAAAACTAGGTCCATCTCTGCTTATGAGAGATTCATTGTAGACCTAAAGACACCTGCAGATTGAAATTGAGGGGATTGAGAACCATCTATCATGCTAATGGTTGTTAAAAGAAAGCCAGAGTAGCCAGACTCCTATCACACAAACTAAATTTTAAAACAGATTGTAACAAGAGATGAAGAAGGGCATTATATCATAATTAAGGGATCTATCCATCAAGAAGATCTAACAATTGCAAATATTTATGCCCTCAACTTGGAAGCACCCAAATACATAAATCAATAACAAACATAAACTCATTAATAATAATACAATAATAGTAGTAGGGGACTTTAGGGGATTTCTTTGTTGATCTGTTTTTCTGTATAAAAGCTTACCAGTTCTTGGAAGTATATATGTATGCTTTAACCTGACATTTAGTTACACATTTTTGCTTTTTGTTAAACTTTGATCGGGAAGACATTTCAGTATCATTGGCTTCATTCCCTTCAGCTTAAATACTATAGACTTTTTTGTGTGTTTAAATTCCATTACACTCACTATCCTTTCTTCCTCAAGCTATCTTACAACGTTGCTTGCAGTTTTCAATTTGAATTTCAGCTGTTCTGTATCTCCTTTCAATTTGGAAATGTGCATTTGTAAACTTACTTTTCCCTAAATGTAGGAATAAGAAGAAAAAAATTCCACTGATGAATGGAGAAGAAGTTGACATGGATCTTTCTGCGATGGAGTAAGTTACTTGAGTTTAGGGATGTATTTTGTGCATTCTCATTTATCTTGTTGTGCACATCTAACGGTATATAAATGTGTTGGAATCAGTGCTTTCAAAACTTGTGAAAGGCCATGGAAGCATTGTTTAAATAAAATCTTACATAAAATCGTCATTAACCAAAGAGTGAGAAGTAAATTTCGCCTGGCCCAGGTGAAACTAAGAGCAACTACAGGATGGTTATGGGGTGGGCGGTTTCCTTGCTCCACTGGTGCCCTCTAGAGCAGTGTTTCTCAGACTCTGATGTGCATGTCGGTCACTTGGGGATCTTCTCACAATGCAGTTTTTGATCTAGTACTTCACTAGTGGGTCCTGATAGTTGGCATTTCTAGTGAGCTGTCAGGTGATAGAGATTCTTTTTGTCTTTAGACAAGGCTTCAGGGCACTTTGAGGCTCCCTGTGATTTCAAAATACAATTTAAATGTTGCTGTTCTAAATTTTATGTGGTAATGTTTATTAATTGACAGAAATATAATGTGGCTCAAACCTCATTTTGCTCATCCATATTATGCCTGTGTGTTTTGTATAAAATATCTAATTATTAAAAAATCTAATTATTTACTAACTTTGTTGCCAAATATTATTGCTGTTTATATATCATTTATGTGCTTTTTCCATATCAAGTGCCTTGCCTATAGTAAGCACCCACTGGTATTTGGTGAATTAAAGTAGTATTTCAGGTGCTGTTCTTTTGATGAAATTGTTGGCACAGACTAGATTTTTAAAACTGCTTGTTACTTTGAGAGGTACTAGAGTACTAGAGGATAAATTCATGATATGCCTTTGATCTGTGATTTCAGAACATGCTGTTTGAAAATGAAGATCATGAATCTAACATTTAAAAAAAATGTTAAAAATCAGTTAAACAAGTTAATTTGGTTAAATAAGTTCATTTCTTTGTCATAGATTGATTTCCAAGAAAAGGTGGCATTTACAGCCACAGTCTATTAGGCAGTAAAATGAAGAGATTTTTTTTCACATCACATAATCACAAGTCAGAATCCCCAAATTAGCATTTTCAGATGGAATTTCTTTGTGACAGCTATCTTCGTATCCTTGAGTATCGTTTAAGCAAGATTGATAAAGATTAGCCACTGTGAGAAAATTGAAATACATTAAACATAATGAGAATGTTGTCAGTGTGATTTAAAAAAAATGAATAGAGTAAAACTTCAGGCAGTCTTGAATGTTTCATACATAGAAGAGAATCTGTTTAACAAATGCTTTGTTTTCACTTTATAAATATATAAAATTGAAAAAAAATTAAAAAGAAAATTGTATTTTCTTTCAGTGCTGATTCCCCTTTGCTGTGGATAAGGATAGACCCAGATATGTCAGTGCTGAGGAAAGTTGAGTTTGAGCAAGCTGATTTTATGTGGCAGTATCAGCTCCGCTATGAAAGAGATGTTGTTGCACAGCAAGAGTCCATTCTGGCCTTGGAAAAATTCCCTACACCAGCATCTCGCCTCGCTCTCACTGACATACTAGAACAAGAGCAGTGTTTCTACCGAGTAAGAATGTCAGCTTGCTTCTGCCTTGCAAAGGTGAGATGACATATGGTAGAAAGAAAACAGGATGACTACTGCATATTAAAACAACAACAACAAAAGCTGAAAATAAATTAAAATTTACCATAGTCTTTAATTTTACTTGGTAGCAATTCCCTTGAAAGCTTTTTGCCAAATATGTGTAATATGACTGATGTGAAGGAAACATGTTTTGACCTGAGCATGGGTAATGCATTAAAAGTTCATAATTGCCAAACTGAAAGTAAGATTTTAAAACCAAAGAGAATTTTTTACCATTTTATTGAATTGCCAACCATATCGTTATAGCAAAGAATGTAATTGGCGAGCAATTCCTTAGTTTGATGTTTTACATTATAGTTCAGGAAGTCAGTTCATCTTAACTATCCCGTGGTGGTGACTATTTCATGGTGTGGGCTTAGTAATCAGTATTAGTGATACATAATTTAGAATGATAGGTCCTATAATTTCACATGCTAGAAAAGTTAATTTCTTAAGAAAACTAAATATTTTTCCTTAGATGCAAAAAACTGAAGGTAGAACAAATGAAAACCAGAAAAATGCAGACAACAATTTGGCCACAAATACTGGGTTCCAGGTATTTAAAAAACATCTTGATGATAGGTTCGTTCCCATAAGTGACTCTTCTTCCTCACTGCTGAATCCATTTGTCCAACATCTCAGAAGATTGTAAATGGTTTAGATTCATTTTATTTTTAATGAGAATTATTGAGTAGTTGCATTCCTACATTTTACTCAGATATGTGAGGACAAACATGATATTCTTTGATATAATTTCATTGCTTCTATAAAGATCTTTGTGACTCTTGTGTGCTAAATTCTTAGCAGATCCATGAAGTTATAGACTAAAGTTAATTATAAATCCATTCTTTTCAGACATGATTTTTATATACACTAAAAGTTTCAATAAGATATGGTTTTTGGAAAGCATTCTTGCAGACTATAAATGTTATCACTGTTATTGGCTTATTTTTCAATTAGGCTAGATTTTAAAACCTTATTTAAAATCCTTGGTGATGATTCTATATGGTAGATTTAAAATGTTAGAACTATATTTGCCTAAATGGACAAAGACAACTTATTCAGACTAGAAGCCATTTGCAAACATATTTTCTTAAAACATAAAAGAATGCTCCAATTTAGAAATTGTAGAAAATAACTATAAGTGTACATAGGAATTTTACGGGGAGGTGAGTTATGTGTTTTGGAAATGGTAATAAAAGCCTCAAAGATATTAAATTTCTGAGAATTGAAATTGTTGAAAACTAATCCAATTGTATTAATAAATTTTAAAAAGCTGTTTTATTTAAAATATGTTTTCAGTGGTGATGGACATTACTTCGTTTTCTAATTATTTGCAGATTGCAAATTCAATGGTAAGCACATGGACAGGACCACCAGCCATGAAGTCACTTTTTACCAGAATGTTTTGTTGTAAAACTTGTCCAAACATTGTGAAAACAAACAACTTTATGAGCTTTCAAAGCTATTTTCTACAGAAGGTACAGTTTACTTTCTTACGATTGTTTTATGCCACTATCTGTATATCTCAGCTTAACTTGGGGACTATTTAAATAACAGGTGTGTTTACTTTTTATAAAAGGTTCTGCCTTTGTTCTTTTGTTTGTTTTTCTTCTTCCAAAGTGTTCCCCAAATTTAATTGATTGTTCATAGAATTTATGAGCTGTGTGTAAGTAATTCTGTATCCACATTTATACTAAAGTACATAAAAATGGATAATTTGACTTTTTGGTTGGTTACATGGTGGACCGAGGTATGGGTAAGGCCTTCTAATGGCATTCCTTCTAGAATGTGGACAGCCCTTCTGAGACAGACCAGTACAGTATCCATCTCTGGTTTCAGTCCCAGCTCTGCTCTCAGTTTTCATGAGGACAAGTTTCTTAACCCTTTGAGCCTCAGTTTACTCAGTTGTAAAATTTATATTTTTTAGAATTAAATAAATCAAGTATGTAAAGCATTTTATACTATATTTATCGCATAGTAAATTTTTTATAAATAGTAATCTAGAAAGTCAAAGTGGTGTGATGGTGTCACTGTTTTAGGAAGGGATATGGGAATGGAACGGTTGTCAGCATTTGGGCAATTTGCAAATCATTTGTGAAATGTTTTGAGTAATTTAAAGCAATAATGAAGGCAGAGGTGAGATTAAGTAGATCAGACTAGAAGGAAGAGTGAAGTTGAAATAGAAAAAACTAATGAAGCCTATTTAATGATTTTGGTGTTGAAGAGTATGAGAAAGACATGTTGAGGATAAAGCAGTGCTGAGAAAGGGACATTTTGGGTTTGTTTTGTATAAAGGGAGAAGAAACTTGAGGCATGTTTGGCACAGAGAAAGGTATCTTTGGAAAGGGAGAGATGAAATATTCAAGTGGAAGCAAGTCAGCATATAAAAGAGCAGGCGCAGTGTAAATTCTGAAGATACGAGCAGAGGGTGGGACATAGTCGGGAGTTCATTTTAGAAGAGATAAGAACATTCCTTTTTCTGAGGCAGGTGGAAAGCAGACTGAGAGGAAGTGAAATGGTAGATGCTGAGGGGGATATTAGGTAAGGTGAGATTTTGTATGATAGAGGCAGAAGTAAAAGATTACCCAGCAACATTGAGACACCTGCTGAGAGTAGAAGTTACGATATAATTATAGTGAATTTCATCAGCAGAACAGATTCAGAATGAGCCAGGTTTGGGGAAAGCCAGTATTGGTGTAATCAAAGTAGTCTGTGACATCCTGTTATTTTACACAACTGAACATTCTGTACTACTTGTTGCTCAGTTCTCTGTTGCCATTTCACGAATTTGTGGTATGAAAACAAATTAATTTCTGTGTCTTCCCAATATGTCCCCTCCATTGTGCCATTGTGTGTCTGTATACCTTAGTTTGGTGTTTCATATTGGGAGTTGTGTCCCATTAGTGTGGGGAATGAGATCATTTAGGAAGTTTTGGTTTGTTTGCTTTTTAAATAAAATGGTAGGCAGTATCAGAATGTAGCACATATAATAAACATAAGGGGTTTTTGGTTTTATTTTTTTAGTTAGTATACGTGACATTTATGTGTGTGTAGACTGGGATGTAAATATATTTCTTACTGTAGGTTGCCATCAAAAACATTGGGAAACTAATGCGTTTAGAACAGTTTATCTTTCACATAATACTTTGAGTGGCAGAAAAGAGAGAGAAAAGATTACTGTCTAAACCAAACTTGAGTCCCAGAAGGGCAGAACAGGCATAGGAAAGGTATTTCTTGGAAAATAAATTATTTTATAGCAATTGTTGTTCTTAGAGCATTAACGGTGTCTTTTGTTGCGCTGTTGTAACACTGACTATCCTGTTGCTTCTGGTCCTTCATGCAAGCAAAGGAGCCACCCTCCTATTTGTCCCTCTGTTTGGAAAATTTGACTATCTTGAATCAGATGAGCATAGTCCAGATCTCCTTGCACACTGAGGACTTTGATGACTATTCAGGTGTGGCTCCATCTTGAGTTTAAATAGTTTTGTTTTACTGGTAAAGGTTACTGCTGTGTGAGTCAGGTTTCACTTCTTTAGAAAAATTGCCTACAAAAATTTGGAAAGGGGAACTTAGGCTGGATTTTAGATAATTTACCATTTTTCTTTAGGTTTACAGTGAGGTGGTGCTGCAGAATCAATGTCTCTTGGACTGATGATTGAACTCTACTAACTGTCATAGGCGTTCAGCTGCTGTATCCTTTCATCTTAAAAACGGTTGTGAGGAAAGGAAGCTTTCAAGTCAGCAACTAGCTAAAATCATCCATCTCGGAAGTAGAGTAGGAGTTGAATAGTAGTCTCTCTGGTGTTAAAACCTCTTCCTTTTCCACTGGATTTATAGGATTTATAGGATTTATATTACCTATAGTTTAACAAATGAAGACAAAGGCGCACAGGTGACAGAGTGCAGTTCCCTTGGTTTGCTTCTCGGCTCTTTGGTTGCAGTGTCCATGTTCTCAGTGGGAGGGGGTGGGAATTAGAAGGGTTGGGTTAGGCTCCATCCAGATATTTCAGTGAATTGTAGTAACGAAAGAGTTAGGTTATATGCTTAAAAAAGTTTGTTTTTGTTTTTTTTTTTTTTGTAGACTATGCCAGTTGCAATGGCTTTATTGAGAGATGTTCACAACCTTTGTCCCAAAGAAGTCTTAACGTTCATTTTAGACTTAATCAAGTACAATGACAACAGAAAAAATAAGGTAAGATACTTTAATGAATATTATAAAACCTACCTAGTGATGTTTGATTTTTAAAGAATAGACTGTGAAATCATTGTTGAGTCCATGGTACTTAAAATTTCTACAGTTAGAAACATACAAATGTGATTTATTACAATGACCAGTGGAAAACAACCCAAGATTAGTTTTTTGGTTTTTTTTTTTTGTTGTTGTTTTTTTAATGTTCCTCATACCTGTTATAAGATGGAGCTATTAGTGTATCAAACTTAAGGGAGCCAAGTAAAACTTGCTTTGGTGAAGTCTGACAACCCAATTTTATTTTTATTCCTTTTTTCTTTTACCATGGGATGCACAGAAAACAGTTTCCTCTTGGAATAACTTGTTCATTGATGAATTTAACTCTTTTGTTTTTTTACCACAGTATGTGTTTATTAATTTATTTATTTGCAAACAGCTATTGAGTGCTATTCATTTTATCTTGTTATTATAACAATCAGCAAATGTTTTTGAGGCTATATGCTATGCTAGGCAGTGTACTGTGTTTAAATAGAAGGAAGAGATGGTAAGTGCTGTCCAGAATTTCATTTATTCATTAAATATCTAGTGATCAACTGCTGTATATCCCAGTCTGATTCTGGACCCTCACAGATTCCACCTGATGGAGAAATCAGACAAGTAAAACAGCAACAGTCATCCATAGTGGAAATACATATACACAGTTTTCTAGGAGAATTCGGTTTTCTGGTACCTTCCAAGGCTATAGAGAGAATGACTCAGGGAAGTTTTATATGTAAGTGATGACCCTCAAACTGAGTCATAAAGATGAATAGGATTTTTCCCAGTCTGTGAATGGGGACAGTCTTGGAAGGTTATTCTAGGAAGAGGGAACAGGATATATAAACATGTATCTGGTAGGATAAGTCAAATTCATGGAAAGTTTAATGAGACATTACAAGAGTAAAGAAAAAGTGATAAGTATGTTTATTAAAAATGGTGATTATTAACGAAAGTCAAGAAGACCAATTTTTCCTCAGCATAGTAGAATAACAAAGATTTAAGCTAAAAAGAATCTTTAAAAAAATCAGTGCTTTAGGGGCGCCTGGGTGGCGCAGTGGGTTAAGCGTCTGACTTCAGCCAGGTCACGATCTCGCGGTCCGTGAGTTCGAGCCCCGCGTCGGGCTCTGGGCTGATGGCTCAGAGCCTGGAGCCTGTTTCCGATTCTGTGTCTCCCTCTCTCTCTGCCCTTCGCCCGTTCATGCTCTGTCTCTCTCTGTCCCAAAAATAAATAAACGTTGAAAAAAAAAAATTAAAAAAAAAAAATCAGTGCTTTAAAAGTACATTATAGTTGATAGACTTTTTCTTTCCATTTTTGAATACTGTTAAAAAATTTTTGTAAGATTTGTTCCTAGTCTACTGATTTGTTTTGACTTGTCATTTATAACATTCCTTTCTTCAGCACATGAATTTCTTTTACTGAAGATACAACGTTAGGATTTTGGATGATATCAAATCAGATTATATTAAGATGGAATGGGGAAATACTTTGTGCATTTGTTTATGTCAGTTTTCTTGTTTTGGGGGTGTTTATGTAATTTAAATCATGGTGGCCCCAGTACAGTACTTGTACTTTGTGAAGTGATTTCACTTACCTTAATTCTTTTAAACCTTACTTATTCTGTAGTTGGCAAATGAAAGCAAACCACAGAGGTCGAGAGTCTAAGATTACACAGCAAGTATAATCTGGGAATTGTGCTATGTGCTGCTGCTGCCCATCTGTGTGACGATCTTTTTAGTATACCGTGCTGTTTTACATGATGCAATCATATATGTCATTAATGATTTTTTAAGGTGCAGCATAGTGATAGATTACTAAACTTTATACTTCATTATTTTTCGCAGAACAATGTAAGACTCAATCTGTTTTAATCTTGAGCAGGCTAATCAGGTGTTATGGTTAGTGGCAATAAATTAAGATTAGCATCAGATGTGTGAGATAGATACTATTATCTCAATTTACATGTGAGGAGATAGAAGCTAATAAAGATTTACTTAGGGTAATAGGTCAAGTGTGTGGCAGAACCAGGAGTTGAACCAGGAGTTAAACCCAGATCTGTCTGATATCAAAACTTATTCTGTTAAAAATTGCGGTTGGGAAAAAAAGACTTGGTTGTCGTTTAAAGATCTATAGATTAATGGATTAAAATTTTAAGAACAGTTGCGATTAGATGGATCCCTAAGAATATTGCATCAATCGTTTTATCTGTTTTTTAAAGCACCTCACTTCCAACCACAAATGATTTATTACTGAGGGCTTTGGTTAAGGATTTGTTTTTTTTTAAGTTTCACTACATAGATATAAAATTTTAAAAGTGCATGAGAAGAAATGACAGGGTTTCTACAAGTAAAATTAGAGATACAAAACATTAAATGCCAAAAAGAAGTTGAGTGTCGGGGCGGCGGGGGGGAAATATTTAAAAAAATTTTTCAACATCTCATTAATTGGCAGAACATAAAATTCAGTATTCCGGATGAGTTAGTTTTCAAGAAGACTAAAATTTAATCCCTTTGAAGCCTAGTTATTAGCCATTTTATATGATAATCTTTTATGCATATATTCGTATTTCTAATAAATCACATGTTTCTGAAATTTCTGTTTTTTCAAGTGTGGTACACAGAAATGGGTTGAACTATTCCTGATTCCAAAGGGTCATTGTTAACATCCGACAGTCTTTGCTGTAACACACTGATATTGATGCCTTCGGGTTTTTTTGTTTTTTAAGGAATTTTTGCTGTATTTGAATGTCTGCTGCCCCATGTGTGTTCTACATATTACTTCTTCTTCCTCATCTCTTAAAACCTTGAGGTGATCAGATTATCTCGCTTGTTCAATTAAGATTATAGTAGCTGTGAGAATTGGATGTGGTCTGAGGGATAAATGTTAAATCTTGGTTTTCCTCCTTCACCCACGCTTCCATGTCATTTTTAATTTGTAAGTTATTTCTGTGATCTGAATACTTTGGTCAGAAACAACAGTTAAATAAATGGGCTCCTGCTTGGTTGGCAAAGTAGTTATCAGAGGTAGCAACGAAGCAATCAGAATACTTGAAGAAAATGTATAAATATAATTTGAATAATCTCTGAATAGAAATGGTCTTTCGGGGTGGGGTGCCTGGGTGGGTCAGTCGGTTGAGTGTCATGATCTTGTGGTCTGTGAGTTCAAGCCCCGCTTCAGGCTCTGTGCTGACAGCTCAGAGCCTGGAGCCTGCTTCACATTCTATGTCTCCCTCTCTCTCTGCCCCTCCCCTGCTCATGTTGTGTCTCTCTCCCTCTTTCTCTGTCAAAAATAAACGTTAAAAAAAAATTTTTTTTTTAAAAGAAATCGTCTTTCAGAATTTGAAACAAGGCTTAGAACCTGGAAAATAAAAAGTTGATAAATGCAAAATGTTAAAACAAAATTAGCATGACATAAGTCCATGACTGTTTTCTCTGGCCCTGGAGGAAAGAAATAGGACTTCGAGACTGAAGCTTCAGTGATTAATTTTGCAGTCATTAAAATGATTTGAAAACAAAACTTTGTTCAGAGTGAACAGGTGTGGAGTATTTTTTTTTTTATTTGTTGTTTATTTTATTTTTTTGCCCAGTATCTAAACATAGAATGTGTAGGGATTCTGTCATTACATATGTCCCTGTGGCCTTCTGGCTCCATGGTGGAAGTCACAGGGGCAGTTGTTCCTCTTCTGTCTCCTGGTAGCTTGCGTTGCCACAGCATACTCCCAACACTGATGATAAAATTGAATTTGCTTGCTCCATATTCAAATTCCTAGGCTAAAGTATCTGATTTGCTGAGTTTAAATCAAGCTACACCCAGATTGCCTTTCAATACATTGCTTCTCTGGGAATTGACTGGGATATGGATTTAGAAATTAGTATTTTTTGGATGGTTGTCCTGTTTCTCTGCCTTCTCTTGCTAGAACTCGCATTTGTATGTCTTCTACATCAGCCCTCTACTTTCCTTTTCTCTCTACTTTAGATCTGCCTTTTTGCTTAGAATTTCAGGAGTTTTTTTTCCCACTGTTATATTCCAATTTACTTTGATTCTGAATCTCTGCATATTTCTTTCTTTTTAAAATAAGTTATGCTATTGCAGGGCGCCTGGGTGGCTTAGTCCCTTAAGCGCCTGACTTCGGCTCAGGTCATGATTTCACTGTTCAGGAGTTTGAGACCCGTGTTGGGCTCTGTGCCGACAGCTTGCTTCGGATTCTGTGTCTCCTTCTGCTCCTCCCCAACTCATGCTCTGTCTCTGCCTCTGTCTGTCTCTCAAAAGTAAATAAGCAATAAAAACATTTAAAATATGTTATGCTATTGGAAGGCATACCATTAGTTATTTCTCAAATGATGTTCATGATAGTTTTGGGATTTTTTCCCCTTCTTTTCCTTGCAAACTCTTTTTCCACTAAGTTATTTCTTACCTTTTGTTTGTTCTGGTCTTTCTTTTTTATGTTGATGCTTTCCTGATATCTGGTGATCCTTGATTATAAATTTATACGTAAGAGTAGAGTTAATAGCTGATTTCAAGTTCTGTGTTACCAGTAGCATTCGTGGAGCGTTGTCTTCCTTGTAGAGGAATCTAGCTAGGTGACTGTAAGAGTGCCTCACATGTGGTAAATACTAGTTGAGTAAACTAACGTATTACTAATTAGTGAGTCTCTTTCACTCTTTCTCCCAACGTACAACTACACAAAAGGCATAAATAATTCCCAGAGAACTTGCTTGTCTTTTTAGATAAGTTACGTTCTGAAGTTGTAAATATTTTATTAATTTTGAACAGAAGTGTGAATTTTGTTTTCTCGTGATCATTTTTGGCTTAGTTTTCAGATAATTATTATCGTGCAGAAATGATTGATGCCCTTGCCAACTCTGTTACGCCTGCAGTCAGTGTGAATAATGAAGTTCGAACTTTGGACAACTTAAATCCAGATGTGCGACTTATTCTTGAAGAAATCACCAGGTTTTTGAATATGGAAAAACTTCTTCCAAGTTATAGACATACTATCACTGTCAGGTATGATGAAAGTTACTTGCTTTTATAACTATAAGAGAAATTTATTCTCATTGTAGGAACTTAGGATATAAAAGAAAATTAAAATGCTATATGATTGTACCATCACAGATTATTACTGTTTTGGAGAATAGCCTTCTAAAATTTTCCTCTTGTAACTAAATACATTTTTTAATTATGTGACAGATGTTGTATATGTAGTTTTTGAATTATATCATAAACACTTTGTCATATCTTCAGAAGTTCTTCATAAGCATTATTTTGGATGTCTGCATACTCTTTTTATCCCATTGGATACAGTATAAACATCTCTGTTGTTAAGCTTATTTAGATGCCTTTTCACTTCTGTCAACTTGTTCATAAATGGCTATCAAAAAATTCTATTTTTTTAGGAGTTTGCTAAAAAGTTGATTCACTGGTTCAGACATCACCACCAGTTCTCACTTTCCATATATGTTATCGACTAAATTACTGCAAAAAATTAATGCTACAAAATTTAAAAAGATGGATTCAAATCATATCAGTGTTTCAGTTTACTGTTAGAGATTAATTCCTAATGCCTGGGAAATAAGTTTGATACAAAATACTTTTATAAAAATATTTAACTGTAAATACTATGTTTCCTAGTTGTTTGAGAGCCATAAGAGTGCTTCAGAAGAATGGACATGTGCCAAGTGATCCCGCTCTTTTTAAGTCTTATGCCGAGTATGGACACTTTGTGGACATTAGGATAGCAGCTTTGGAAGCAGTCGTTGATTATACTAAAGGTAATGCTTTAGAAATATATGCTCAGGGTCCTTGAGTGGCTCTGTCAGTTAAGCGTCTGCCTTCAGCTCGGGACATGGTATCACAGTTCCTGAGTTCAAGCCCTGCATTGGGCTCTCTGCTGGCAGCACAGAACCTGCTTTGGATCCTCTGTCTCCCCCACTGCCCCCCTTTCTGTCCCTCCCCAGTTCATGCTCGCTCTCTCTCTCTCTCTAAATAAATAAATAAATAAATAAATGTGTGTGTGTGTGTGTGTGTGTGTGTGTGTGTGTGTGTGTGTGTATGTATATGCTCATATCATTTCAGAAATGTTTACTATTTAAAGCTGTCTTCATTATTGGGGTTGCATATTACAAACAATATGAGATTTAAATTTTAAATTGAAAGAATTTTTGATAAATGTAGAACTTTTATAAGAATTAATAAGTGATAGAAAATAATAAAATTACAGATATCTTTGGTCTTTTAAGAAATCAGTGTATCATTCTATAGGTTTAATTCCATGTTATTAAACTAGAAGAAGATTTTGGGGAAATTTCTAATTAAGCACTCAAGAAAACATCTTGTGCCTTTCAAAAGTTTGTGAAAGTAGAACAAGATACGTACACAGAAGTCTCCATAGGGGGATTAGGCAAGGCTTTGTGAAGTTGAAGAAAACATAAGACCAAAAAATGAGTAAAACAATATTATATATCCAAAACATTTAAAAAGATACAGGGCAGAAAAATAAAGAGATGAAAATATTAAAAATAAGTCATAAAGAATAGAGCGAGTAGAAGAAAAGCAATAATCCAGAAAATTAATAGAGTACTAAGAAAGGGTATGAATGAAACTTCCTAAGCCAGAGTCTGATAAAATTTAAAATTTGAAGGTTAGGGAAAGAATGTGTAAGTTCTTAGGAATATCAGAACTCAGTTATTATATAGGATAGAAGAATAATGTAACCTGTGACTTCTTCACAATATGAAGAGTTCAAAAGACCATAAACAAATAGCTAACATAATGTTTAGGGAAAACTGCAATCCTGCATTCTCTTTTTTGCCCAGTTGTTACTCACGTAGACTTAGATTAAAGACTTAGATGTACATCTCCTATGTAACATTCTTAAAATTCCCAGAGAATTCCCAGCTGACCTGGAAGTGAATCACATTATAACTCAAGATTGGTGAAAATGTGAAATGTGACTATGCCTGTAAAATAAAGAACTGAGCCGAGGGGCGCCTCGGTGGCTCAGTCGGTTAAGTGTCCGACTTCAGCTCAGGTCATGATCTCGCGGTCCGTGAGTTCAAGCCCTGCGTCGGGCTCTGTGCTGACTGCTGAGAGCCTGGAGCCTGTTTCAGATTCTGTGTCTCCCTCTCTCTCTGACCCTCCCCCGTTCATGCTCTGTCTCTCTCTGTCTCAAAAATAAATAAACGTTAAAAAAAAAAAAAAAAAAGAACTGAGCCTAAATATTTGTTAACATGGTTGGACAATTTAATGGAAACTTCAAAAATAATTCCTTAAAAACAACATGCAAATATAAGAAATATGTCATTTTAATTTACATCTAGAATTTCAGATTATTGCACCTAAATATGGGAAGAGTAAAGAAGGTAGAGTGTGTTGTATTTCTCATCTGACTATGGAAAGAGAAGGAGTGGTTAATTTTAACATGTTAATAGAAGAAATATACTCAAATTTTTATAATTTTTTTGTAAATTTCAGAAGTATGTGTATAGTCAAATTATAAAAGGGTAAGAACAAAGTGTGTATCTTATATATGTTGAGCTAAGTTCAGAAAGGACAGTCATTTGTTCTTTTTATTGAGGGTTAAAATAATTCTTTCTTTTAAGAAGTGGTGAAAAACAGTGATCCTCTATCCCTCTATCAATCTTCAGTTTTGATTTGACATTTTACCAATTTGTGAAATCTAGAAGTTCTGAGATTTACCAAATATGCCAGTATTTCCAACCTTTCCTAAGGGACATGAGTGATGTTTACTGTCAAATAACTACAAAGATTTCATGGCATTAGTACTACCTGAAATGAAATAGAATGCTAATATTGTCATTTCCAAAAGAATGCTAAGTCAATAAGTACTTAATTGAGAAGTGCTTTGGTGTTATCCATGAATCTAGATCATTAGAAAGTAAAAAAATGGAAGATATTAGAAATAAAATTCTGATAATAAAGCTTTTTAAATCATAAAAGCATAACTTGTTGAAAAGGTGAATGGAAATAGCTAACAAATGACTTTATTGAGGTATATTTATAGCACGATTTTATGTTATATTGAAAAGTTAAGGCTGCTCTTTAGTCTCAAGTGAAAGAAACCACTTGGGTAAAAACAGTTTTTCATATTGTATACTGTAATATAGTTGAGGTGCCGTTGGGTATCAAGTTTCCCTATAATTTGATTTAAACATCTAGAAACACAGTTTTATTTAAACATATTTTTCCATTTAGAATTGCTCATCTTTAATTTCGGGTTTTTAATATAATTTGCTTTATCTTGTACTTGTCATTGATTTGAACATTAGTGAAAAATATGCACTTGGTTCTGTTTTACGTTTTGGCTATATGAATGAATGAAATTTACAAAGTGACTTTTCCTACGGAAAATGTAAGAAGTTGCATACAGCTTTCAACTCTGAAGACGGCTAAGGCATAGCCCTAAATATTAAGTGTAAATTCCCTCCTTGTCCCTTACTATTTCATTTGTTATAATTAGAAGCAAATATAGTTCTTAAGTTAGAGAAAGACAAATACATGATTTCACTCATGTGGACTTTAAGAAGCAAAACCGATGAACATAGGGGAGGGAAAGGAAAAATAAGATAAAAACAGGGAGCAAACATAAGGAGAACAAACTGTGGGTTGCTGGAGGGGAGGGATGTGGGGGGATGGGCTAAATAGGTGATGGGCATTAAGGAGGACACTTGTTGGGATGAGTACTGGGCATTGTATGTAAGGCATAAATCATTAAATTCTACTCCTTAAACCGTTACTACCCTATATGTTAACTAACTTACTAACTTGGATTTAAATTAAATAAAAATAATAAATAAATAAAATATTTCTTTATTTTTATTTTCAGTGGACCGGAGTTACGAAGAACTGCAATGGCTACTTAATATGATTCAGAATGACCCTGTCCCCTATGTAAGGTTAGTTTTTGTGTTATACTATTTTGATTTTACAAGTCCTAAAGTAAATTGAATAATTTTGGAAGATTATATATGAACAAAACAAGTTTTTATTATTTTCAAAAATAGAGGAATACGTTATTCATTTATTAATGTCTTTTTTATGTGTTTTTTTTTTAATTAGATATGCTTTTGGAAAGACATTTTTAAAAACACGATTTGTTTCCTCTTTTTTTTTTTAATGTTTATTTTTTGAGAGAGAGAGAATGAGCATGAGCAGGGGAGGGGCAGAGAGAGAGAGGGAGACACAGAATTCCAAGCAGGCTCCAGTCTCTGAGCTGTCAGTACAGAGCCTGACATGCGGCTTGAACTCACAAACTATGAGATCATGACCTGAGCCGAAGTCAGAGGCTTAACTGACTGAGCCACCCAAGCACCCCCAAAAATATATTGTTAATAAAGTTTATTCCCTGCAATTTTACATACAACTTCTATTATAATTTAAAGAAAAGCTTATATAGCAGTTTGTACTGTACATGGTATATCCCTTATGTGCTGATTGATTCAGTCTGTTTTAAAAGTGAGAAAAGTGTCTTGGTGTATTTCATTTGTTCCTTTCTATCTCATATAAATCTCAATTTTTATTACATAGACTTAGTATTTAAAAAGTATAATATAATATTTAAAATTTAGAAAATAAGGGAAAATAGAAGAAAATCCCAGTCCTGACATAATAGCAGTTTTCATTTTGTCTTTCTTCTAGTCTTCATTGTCTTTACTTCTGCTGCTGTTGCAAAGTAGGATGTTCATAGTATATTTGAATAGGATTAAATTTTTTACCATGTCTGTCTTCCTTTCTTTGTACATGTTAGGCATGTAAATTTTTGTTCATTTGTTTTAAGATTATGACTTCATGAAATAAAATTGGAGTCATTGAGAGTAATTTAGATTATAGTCCTTCCAGTTAAGCTGCTCTTTTTTTTTAAGTTTACTTATTTATTTTGAGAGAGAGGGAGAGAGAGAATCCCAAGCAGGCTCTGCACCATCAGTGCAGATGCCTGGCATGGGGCTCACCAACCATGAGATCATGACGTGAGCTGAGATCAAGAGTCAGAGGCTAACCGACTGAGCCACCCAGGTGCCCTACAGTCCCTCCAGTTAGAAACAAGAGCATAGACCTAGAGATGTTAATTATCTTCCTCAACTTTACATATAGGTTGGCAGAGAGTTTTCTTTTAAAAAGTCAAACTGCTTTCTAACCTCACTGAATTGCATCTGGGCATGAGGAGTCCATCTAAGAGATTACAGCTCCCTAACAAAGACATTGTCTTTACCAACAGTTGTTTTTCAAGTTGGTTGTAACAGTGAGTTCTTGGTTAAGTCACCTTATTCAGTGGTTTATGTTTTACATTTCCCTTCCCACTTCCCTTCTCTCTTCCCTCCCTTCTTTCTTCCCTAACCCCAACCCAACCCTAACTATTTCAGATGCTTATTATATACATATCTTTGTATGAAGTTTTGCTGTTAATTATTTCATAGTTCTTGATTTGTGATGTAAATTGTAATTTAAGTGATTTTTCCTTGTGATTGAGGTGTACTAAAAGGTAAGGTTGACATGGACAAAAATACTCATCCATTCTAAGGTACATATTTATATAATAAATAAAAAAGAGGATAAGCAGCAAACCAGCCTCATCTCTTATCTGACAGAGTTCATGCATTTGAAAATTTATAAGATCCTATTGATAGCAGGTAGGAACAGAACTTATAAATACAGTATAAACAAAGCTCATCATGTATTCATTTCTGTTTTCAGTTCACAACATCAGAACTAACATTAAAGCGTGTATTTCTGAGATCAGGGAATTATGTTTTGAAGACCATTTTTAGCAGATTATAATACTATGTAATATTTAAAGTTGCCCTATTGTTAAATTATATGCTATGTGATTTAAATGATTGCTTTTGAAATACTGTTGTGAAACAGTGAAGAGCACTGTTATTTATAATCTGAACTGAAAATCTGTTTAAAGATGTATTTCATGATTATATTTGACATTTTTCTTCTTAGTTGATGTGATTCATTTATGTCATCAGTAGGGAACCTCTTAGCCTGTACTTAATATCATCTAGTCTGTAGTTACATTCTAGTTAAAAAATTCAGCACTTCTTTGAAAAATCTTTAATGTTAATGGTCAGAGGATAGAAGTGTTACCATGTGGCAGTTAATGTATGTGTGTATTTTTTGGTATCTTGGGACATCTGTCTATATTTTTGTGTTTTCTTCTGTGTTTTTTATTTTATTTTTTAATTTATTTATTTTGGGAGAGAGAGAGAGAGCGCACATGCGCACGAGCAGGGGAGAGGCAGAGAGAGCATCCCAAGCAGGCTGTGCAGTGTGCATTTTGAGAGAGAGGGAGCATTGTCTGAAGTAGGGCTCAAACTCATGAACTGTGACATCATGACCTGAACCGAAGTCAAGACTCAGCTTAACCAACTGAGCCACCCAGCAGGCACCCCATCTTCTGTGTGTTTTATACTTTGAATAGGAACTCTATCCTTTTTTCTTTGTTCCCATCATTACTCTTTCTCTCTTTCTTTCTTTCTTTCTTTCTTTCTTTCTTTCTTTCTTTCTTTCTTTCTTTCTTTCTTTTATATATAATTGACATAACGTTATGTTGGTTTGGGCATATAACATGATTCGATATTAGTAAATATTGGGAAATGATCACCATAATAAGTTAACTGCCGTCACTGTACATAGTTACACATTTTTTTTCTTGTGATGAGAACGTTTAAGATCTACTCTCTTAACTTTCAAATATGCAACACAGTATTAACTATTGTCACCATGCTGTATAATACATCTTTATGACTTACAACTGGAGGTTTGTACTCTGATCTGCTTCATCCATTTTACCTCCCTTCACCCTGCAACCACCAATCTGTTGTATTACTTTTTCTTTAACTCGGTAAGTAACCATAATACAGATCTGCTATGTTCTGCCATATTTATCAGATAGAATTATTAAAGATAGGTAGGGGCTCCTGGGTGGCTCCATGAGTGAAACGTTCAGCTTTGGCTCAGGTCATGATCTCATGATTCGCGAGTTCAAGCCTGGTGTCAGGCTCTGCACTGCTTTCTTTCTTTCCCGCTTTCTTCCCCGCTTATACCCTCTCTCTCTCTCTCTCTCAAAATAAATAAAGATTTAAAAAATTTTTTTAATAGGTAAATTTTTTTTTAATTTAAATTTTTTCTCTTAAAATCAGTGGCATTACTCTCTCCTACCCCAAACACAGCATTTTGTTTTTATGGCCCTTGGTTGATTTTTAAACTCCTAATGATAAAATGGCCTTCAGTGAGAATTAAATTTTAAAAATGTATGTTGATTTTCTCTGTCATTATTATCATATATATCAGAATTACTGGTTTTGGTAGAATTAGATAAAACTGAAGAATTCTGGGGTGAAACCTTAAAGTCTGGAGGAAAAAAAACCCAGATTACCTGTAATTACTCCTTGATGCTTTAGAGGTGAACGTGAATATTGTTTCTACAAGGATGCATCTTTGATTCCCTGTACTAGGTAATGTCCCTCAAGTCATGATTGCCCATAAAATCCTACAGTTCTTCCTAACCTTAAGTAAAGAAATACTTGCTATATATGTGTTAATTTTATAGCTGGAAATCTTTGATTATCTTTGCCGCATGGGAATAGAAGTTCCAAAAAAACAGAGACCATGTTTCCTTTGGTCTCTGTTCTAGAACATAAGCATGGTGCCTTATATACATTTGATTCAGTACGTGTTAAACAAGTGATTGGATGCAATTTTTTACTATTTCCTCTAATCATACAATTGGCTTTTTTCTAATCATATGTTTGTTTAAATGACGTCATATGTTAAAGAGAAGTGCTTTTATCTCTGTGTTGACAACTGTATATAGAAAAAAGCTTTAAGGTGTTTATTTTGAATTGTGTGGGGAAGTTCTCAGTCTTTCATGTTAGTTTGATGTTTGATGTTTTTATTTTTTTAATTTAAATCCAAGTTAGTTAACACAGTGTGATAATGATTTCAGGAGTAGAATTTAGTGATTCATCACTTACATCTAACACCCAGTGCTCATCCCAGCAAGTGTCCTCCTTAATGCCCCTCACCCGTTTAGCCCATCCTCCCACCCAGCACCTCTCCAGCAACCCTGTTTGTTCTCTGTATTTAAGAGTCTCTTATGGTTTGTCTTCCTCTCTGCTTTTATATTATTTTTGCTTCCCTTCCCTTATGTTCATCTGTTTTGTTTCTTAAATTCCACATATGAGTGAAATTATATACTTGCCTTTCTCTAACTGACCTACTTCATTTTGCTTAGCATAATAATACTCTGCTTCCATCCACATTATTACAGATGGCAAGATTTCATTCTTTTTTTTAGCTGAGTAATATTCCATTGTATGTATGTATGTGTATGTACTTATGTATGTTTATACAAACACACATACCAAATCTTTTTTCATTCATTAGTCAATGGACATTTGGGCTCTGTCCATACTTCGGCTATTGTTGATAGTACTGCTATAAACATTGGGGTTCATGTGCCCCTTCAAATCAGCAGTCCCGTATCCTTTGGATAAATACCTAGCAGTGCAATTGCTCGGTTTTCGGGTAGTTCTATTTTTAATTTTTTGAGGAACCTCCGTACTGTTTGTCAGAGTGGCTGCACCAGTTTGTGTTCCCATCAGCAGTGCAAAAGGGTTCCTCTTTTTCCACATCCTCACCAACATCTGTTGTTGCCTGAGTTGCTCATTTTAGCCATTCTGACAGGTGTGAGGTGGTATCTCATTGTGGTTTTGATTTGGATTTCCCTGATGAGTGATGTTGAGCATTTTTTCATATGTCTTTTAGCCATCTGGATGTCTTCTTTGGGCAAGTGTCTATTCATATCTTCTGCCCATTTCTTCCTTGGATTATATGTTTTTGGGGTGTTGAGTTTGATAAGTTCTTTATAGATTTTGGATACTAGCCCTTTATCTGATATGTCATTTGCAAATGTCTTCTCCCATTCAGTCGGCTGCCTTTAGTTTTGCTGATTGTTTCCTTTGCTCTGCAAAAGCATTTTATCTTGATGGGGTTCCAATAGTTCATTTTTGCTTTTGTTTCCTTGCCTCTGGAGATATATCAAGTAAGAAGTTGCTGCATCCAAGGTCAGAGAGGTTGTTGCCTGTTTTCTCCTCTAGGATTTTGACGGTTTCCTGTCTTACATTTAGGTCTTTCATCTAAGAACCTAAGAAAGTGGTCCAGCTTCATTCTTCTGCATGTCGCTGTACAGTTTTCCCAACACCTCTTGCTGAAGAGGCTTTTTTCCATTGGATATTCTTTCCTGCTTTGTCAAAGATTAGTTGGCCATACATTTGGCAGTCCATTTCTGGGCTCCTTATTCTGTTCCATTGATCTATGGTCTGTTTTTGTGCCAGTACCATACTGTCTTGATACAGCTTTGTAATACAACTTGAAGTCCAGAATTGTGATGTGTCCAGCTTTGGTTTTCTTCTTCAGGATTGCTTTGCCTATTCAGAATCTTTTCTACTTCCATATAAATTTTAGGATTATTTGTTCTAGCTCTGTGAAGAATGCTGGTGTTATTTTCATAGGGATTACATTGAATGTGTAGATTGCTTTGGGGTAGTATCCACATTTTAACAATATTCTTCCAATCCATGAGCATGGATAGTTTGATGTTTTAAACGTAGTAATAGGGTTGTCCACTTTAATTGTATAGTTTTCTCTCAGTAAAAGATTTTTAGATTGTAGGTCAGTTCTTCATTAAGATATCTTGAGAACTAAACTAAATAAATGCACTTAAGTTAAGCTAGATATTCACCTGACAAATTACTAATACTTTTTTTCTTCATAAAGTTTGCTGTTCATTTTACAAGTTTGATAAGATAGAGAAATAATCTAGATGCATAATTGTTAAACAAATAAATCTAGGTGTACTATTTTTAAACTAAAATGAAGTTTACGTTTTTTAAAATTACAGTTTCCTTTCAGTGGGCATGACTTTTTAAAATACTCATATAAATTTGGAAAAATATCAAATCACATTAAGAAGAAAACTTTCAAAAAGCCTGTAATTATTTTAACCAGAAACACTTAACATTTTGGAGTTTTGTTTTACACTTATTTCTGTGCATGTATATACTTTTTACATTGATAGGAAGAACTACTATATTCTCATTATAATGGGTAGGGATTATATTTAAAATAACATGGAATGACATTATGGTTTTGGAATCAAGCATACATATGATTACAGCATATCACTTCCTCAAGAGACACACATATGTCCTGTGCTTTTTCTCTTGAGAGATTTTGAGCATGTTTTTGGTTTTGATTTGACTCCATTTCTTATTGGTAGTGATTGGCAATAGATTGGACTAGCCTACCAGGAAAATTCTTATCTGTTTAAGGAAATAATAGGATGTTTTTGCTGCTATGAACTTGACGTGATCCTATGACTTTCTCAAGATTTGCTTTATATCTGTTCTAGTTGTCTGAAGCATATGCTTATTCTGAATTTTTATGTTTAATCTCTGTAAAATTAAGAACAAAATTCTCATTGTTTTCCCTTAAACCTATCTCCTCTGAGTATTGCTTTGGATGTTTTGTCATTTATAAATACTTTGTAAAAGCGTTTCTTCTATTATCTAAACTTTAGAGAAAAACAAAACTTTTGATGAAATGTTTAATTTGATAAAAGTAATATATGTACTGATCATTATTGCTCTTTTAGTGATCAAAGACCTCCTCAGTGCACTCCTTACAATTCATTGGCTTGGCTGTCAAGGGTTTATAATGATCTGAGTAAATACCATAAAGTTCTATCAGTTGGGCCCTCCCACTTTGGTATTTGGGGTAGCTGGGAAAGCAGCCAGATAGAAACTTAAGTTTTCTTCTTAATGCAAATTAAAAGTATAACAGCATTAACATGCTCTAAAGAACAAACTCATCCATATTTTTCAAGATTATTTACCTGTAATACTGGTCTATTCTTATAGATAGATTTTGAGATCCTTAAGGACAGGAATTGTGTTTATTTATAAAGGTACAAAAATATGGATATGACATATCCATGAAGATAAATATCCCTTTCACATTACCCATCTGTAAATTACATCTATAATCCCATTTCACTTTTTGTTCTCATAGCTTTTCAATAGTCTTTTATACAGTCTTAAAATTTCAAAGCACTAAAAGATAGTAAAGAGAGTAAAAAATAGTAAAAGAGAGTCCATCTCTTTTAGTTTTATAGACATGAAATTGAAGCCAAAAGGGGTTAAGTGTCTTAAGCTGCAACCTAGTAGTTTCACTTTCTTCCCATTTCTTTTTTAAGTACAAATCCAGTTTGATGCCTTACCACCAACAATTAAATATAAAAACTTCCTGGGTTCACCATTAAGGTTTTGCTAATCTCATTTATAATTATAATCTAAGTTTCTTTCTTCTCCAGTTATATCCAAGCATCCCATTACTCCTTGGTCTTGAATCTCTTGAGCCCAGGCCTGGCTCTTATCCCTGCACTAAATGCTAGGCTATGGCCATAGCTTCCTTGCTTCTCCTTTTCTTTATCTTTTTCTCTGGCATCTCCTACTCATAACACTGGACATTTTCTTTTTCCAATTTTGTTTTGGTCACATTTCCCTATTTTTAGAAGACTACAGAAGTGTTCAGGTAGCCTCTCACAAGAGGTAACTCTGAGTAGTGGAATTTCACTGTTACCCTCCATGAGGATACTTTTACTAATGAACTCTTCTAAATTTCAACTCATTTTGAGGAAACCTTTTTGTGTGGTCTCCATATTTTAAATGCTTCTGCACATCTCCATGCTTTACAAAGATACCATAAGAATGAAGTTTATATTCATTTTATTATTTCAGTGTAGACTTCTTGGCCTGTATGTGATCTCCCTCCACCCCCCCACCATGTAAAGATTTTTCTATTTACTTACCAGTCTGTCTTTAAAAATTTTTCAAGGGATGGGGACATGGGTGGCTCAGTCAGTTAAGCATCCGACTCTTGATTTCTGCTCAGGTCATGATCTGACAGTTCATGGGATCGAGCCCTGCGTTGCACTGGCAGTGTGGAGTCTCCTTGGGATTCTGTCTCCCTCTCTCTCTGCCCCTTCCCTTGTTCATGTGCACATGTGGGCTTTCTCTCTCTCTCAAAATTTAAAATAAACACTAAAAAATATATATATTAAAAAAATTTCTAGGGAATATAAAATGCTCATTTTAGAAATGAATAGGAAAGGTTGGTTAGGAATACATAGAGTCAGTTTTAAAAGACCTCGTTGTACATAAGGCCGTTTTAGAAAGAACAAACCCACTAGAATTTTTTTAGTGGATTAACAATAGTAAATATTTAGGATGTTTAAGATAATGTCTTTGAAATGAAATTAAACTTAAACACAAAGGTAGATGTAAGAAGAGAGGATAAAATAGGAAGGAGGAACTACAGAAAATTTTTAAATGTGTTTCATGGTCAGCAAAAGTTTGCTGACATAAGATTCTATCTTTATCTTTCAGACATAAGATTCTAAACATGTTGACTAAGAACCCACCATTTACTAAGAACATGGAGTCTCCCTTATGTAATGAAGCCTTGGTAGATCAACTTTGGAAACTTATGAATTCTGGTGAGACAGCAGTAGCTTTTAAAAAATTTTTATTATTAGAATATTTTCATTTTACAACAGGTTTTCGTACTTAAGGAACTATGGTTAATCTTTTGTCTTTTTTTTTTTTTTTTTCTTTAAGAAGGATACTTATCACATCTTCCTTCACAGTGGTGAGCATGATAATATTTACTAAGGGTATATTCACTCATTTTGCCTCACAAGGTGGTTGAGGAAACAAAAATATTCATTTATGTGGAAGTATCCCAAATGTTCAAAGAGCTGTAAACATGAGTCTGCAAAGTATTATTATTGTTATTTTTATTTCAGAAGATTACACAGTGGAAAAATAGGTCTAGTGACCTTTCCCAGAGGTAACCAATTTCTTGTGTATCCTTTCAGGAACAGCACATGTTGTTATTGTTGTGCATGCTGGAGACCGTGGTATCTCATCACAGTTTTGCTCTATTTGAATGAGGTCAAAGGGCAGGATAGCCTAATAGTGCTCTTCAGTACTAGACTCTGGAACCAGTTTGATGAGGGTCACATCTCAGCTGAATGATTTACTCAGTGTGACTTGTCTAAGCCTTTGTTTTTCTGTTTATGAAATGGAGATGATGGTACCTACTTCTGCACACTGAAAATTAAATGAGTTAATATTTGTAAAGCACAGTGTATTCATATCAAGTGCCCAAAATGTTGTTAAATTTATGTAGTGATGACATCATTATGCTTCTCAAATATTTGAGCTGTATGTAGTTCCTGTTTTGTAAGTCTTTCATATTCTTTGCCAATTGAATTTTTTGGTCTTTTCCAAATGACTTGTAAATGTTGTATATATTTAAAGAAAATTTGCCTTATGGCTCTGATGTGTTGAAATTGGATTACTGGTTTTGGTTTAAAATTCAGTTAAAAGGTAAATTTAACTGTTCTAGATAGATGGTGAGAGAGCAGTTGCTATTCTAGTATGTGTGTTACTTCATCTTCTTACAATATTGGAAAATAACATGTCCTACCTGTTTTATTAGTGGCTACTTCACTAAATCACAACTAAATAGCAAGTTCTGGTTCTTGAAAAAAAATTACTTACCAGCATTGTGATGTTAAGTAATTGCACGACTTCTGTCCCTCAATTTCATAATCATAGTGCAGTGCCCCAAGTAAAGACACCATAGTAGATATTTCGTTGAAATACAGTTGTATGGAACTTGTCCTCAGAGTATTTGGAAAACAGCACATAAACCAGTTTATATGATAAAGCTAAATTATTTTTCTAATGGTTTCCATAATCCCTAGGAAAATGTTTACATGGTGTTTTATTTATATTTTGCTACTTGTGGTCACACTGAAGACTGTTATGATTACTGTCATTTAGATCCAGGGGATGAACACAAGGTCAGGAACTTGTAAAGGATTATTTAACAGTTAATATGTAGCACAAACTATACTGTGTTGAATGTATTCTTTAAAAAAATTTTTGTTAACGTTTATTTATTTTTGAGACAGACATAGAGTGTGAGTGGGGGTGGGGCACAGAGAGGGAGACACAGAATCCGAAGCAGGCCCCAGGCTCTGAGCTGTCAGCACAGAGCCCGATGTGAGGCTCGAACTCACAAACCACAGGATCATGACCTCCGCCGAAGTCAGAGGCTTAACCGACTGAGACACCTAGGTGCCCCAGTGTGTTAAATATATTCTTAACAAGACTGCTTGATTCCATGACTGAGATGGATTGTAACTTTGAGGAAGGCATAATGAAATACAAAGAATCTTACCACCGTCTAAGGAAGATTTCTTGAACAAAATAAATATACATTTAAGATTAATGGAACAATTCTTTAAGACATTTGAAGCCCATTGGAAGGTTGTGGTTATACAAATTCAAGCTCTGATTGATGCTTAGTATTTAATTTTGATAGTGTTCACTGTGAAACACAGTTGCTGCTTTGGGTTGGAATTTTCTATGACAGTAATGTAAACAAAACAGATCTGTGAGGTTGTGGTCATAAACAATTTACTGCTCAGCTCTTCAGAGCTATAAATTAGATGGGAGCAGTATGAACAGTGGGAGTGGTGTGAATAGTTGGGAGAGGTTTTTTGTTTTGTTTTTTAGTGTTTTGGGAGAACATTGGACGTTGGGGGACAGTGGTTAGAGGATTGCTCATTTCCCTTCCACACCTGAGCCTCTGAGATACATGAATGAATCCGATCTAGGAAATCCCCTTTTTTGCTTAATTTTTAAAATTTCTTTTTTAAAAATTATAATGGTAATATAATCATGTTACAGAGTTTTATCTGAACAAAAAGAAGAAACAGTATATTTGGCCTATAGGGAAAAAACGTTGTGCGTAGTTTTAAATGAAGGTTTAAAAATAGCATTCTATCATAATAATTTTTCATATTACTACATTATCTTCTTACTAGTAATCTTTTTTTTTTTTTTTAATTTTTTTTTTCAACGTTTATTTATTTTTGGGACAGAGAGAGACAGAGCATGAACGGGGGAGGGGCAGAGAGAGAGGGAGACACAGAATCGGAAACAGGCTCCAGGCTCTGAGCCATCAGCCCAGAGCCCGACGCGGGGCTCGAACTCACGGACCGCGAGATCGGGACCTGGCTGAAGTCGGACGCTTAACCGACTGCGCCACCCAGGCGCCCCTCTAGTAATCGTTTTAAGAAATTATAATGAGAATTCTTTTGTAACAAGGAGGTAGGCCATCATCTAAGTCCTTAAACCTGCTGAACTCTGTCTGCCCCTCACTCCCTGTTGGGGCTCCTGGGTTATATGGTCATTTGAGATAAACATTATCTTGATTTACATATGGAGAACAAACTGTAGACAGTAGGGGTTTAATTAAATACATTTATTTATTTCTGTCCTATTCCAAACTGGATTTGAGATGTCTTGACTTTGCATAGTTATATAATTTGGTGAACCCATTTGAAGTAGCATAGGGAGACAGTACCATGGCAGTTAAGAAAAGATCATCTTAGAATAGGTGGTCATCAGATGCTTTTGAAGAATCAAAGTTTGCTTGCTTAGCTGGTTTCAGAAATTTCTCAGTAAGATAGTAATTTTGGTAGGATACATAGTATTAGAATTTTGAAAATTGTGGGGCACTTGGATGGCTCAGTCGGTTAAGCATCCGACTTCAGCTCAGATTATGATCTTGCGGTTTACGAGTTCGAGCCCCACATCAGACTCTGTGCTGACAGCTCAGAGCCTGGAGCCTGCTTCAGATTCTGTCTCTCTCTCTCTCTCTCTGTCCTCCCCCTACCTCACGCTCTGTCTCCCTCTCTCAAAAATAAATAAAAACATAGCCAAAAATTTTTTTTAGAAAAAATAATTTTTAGAAAAAATGTTTTTGAAAATTGAAATTTGAGAATAAGACTAATTATATGAACTTCTATTCATGTTCTTTTTTCTTTCATCTATCACTCAATGAATATTAGTAATACTCTTTTTAGAAATATACTAGGGAGACTTAGAGCTGAAAGTTACCAAGAGGGACACCTGGTAACTGAGTCATTCTAATGGCCATGTGCTGGAAGCAAGGTTCCCAGACTTCTGTTTTTGAGATCCTAGACTGACTGCCTGGTGTCTAAGACTCTCTGCTTGGTGTATGGTAGCTCCACTTAGCCTTATGTTCTGGGTGCTGCTCTGGTATCATCCCAACGGTTTTGTTTTAAAGCTTCATTTATTTTTTTTTAATAAAAAAAATTTTTTTTTAAGTTTGTTTATTTTGAGAGAGGTAGAGTGTGTGTGTGTGTGTGCGTGTGTGTGTGCATGCATGTGTGCGTGCAAGTGGGAGAGGGGCAGAGATAGAATCCCAAGCAGGCTCTGTGCTGCTAGCACAGAGCCATTGGGGGGCTCCAACTCACCAACCAGGAGATTATGACCTCAGCTGAGATCAAGAGTCAGCAGCTTAACCTGTTGAGCCACCCAGGTGCCCTCAACAGTTTTTGTTTCAAAGGTACGCACACACACACACAGAGCTATCTATGTATGTACACATACGTACAGACATCAAATATCTTACCCCATTTTTTAGTTTAATTTTCCCCTGTAACTTTTTCTCCCCAAACTTTTGTTCTTAAATTTTTCAAAGTTTAGGGGCACCTGGGTGGCTCAGTCGGTTAAGTGTCCAACTTTGGCTCAAGCCACGATCTCATGGTTTGTGAGTTCAAGCCCTACACCGGGCTCTGCACTGACAGTGCGGAGCCTCCCTGGGATTCTCTCTCAGTCTCTCTCTCTCTGCTCCTCCCAACTCACTTGCACATGTATGTGCTCTCTCTCAAAATAAACTTTAAAAAAAAATTTACAAAGCTTAGAAAAATCTTAAGAATAGTACAGTGAATGGCTGTGTATTTTCATCTTGGGTTATTAGTTGTTAACTTTTTACCATATTTACTTTGTTTCTTTTCCCTTTCTTTCTTTATACATACCTCTTTTTTTCCTGAATTGTTTGAAAGTAAGTTGTATCATGATGCTATTCCCAAAATACTTTAGTGTATATTCCTATGAATAAGGACAATCCTCAATATCGTTAACACACCCTACTCCAATATATATCTGATATTCAGATTTCTTTGTCTCCCAAAATGTCCTTGTAGTTCCCATATAGCTTTTACAATAATAATGTTCCTCATAAAGAGTAAACATTTTTAAACAAACATCTTTCACATTATATGATCTTTGTTCCTAGTGGCTTTAAGAATCTTAATTAGGTTTTTTTTTTTTTTTATGTTTTTTTTGAGAGACAGCACGTGTACACTTTCAGGGGAGGGGCAGAGAGAGAGGAAGACAGAGAATCCTAAGCAAGTTCCGTGCTGCCAGTGCAGAGCCTGTCACAGGGCTTGATCCCATGAACTATGAGATCATGGTCTGAGTTGAAATCAAGAGTTGGATGCCTAACCGACTGAGCCACCCAGGTGCTCCTAAGTAGATTTATTTTTAATCAAAAGTATCACATTGTTCGCGGGCAGTTCTTTTTAAAGGCTTCAGGTATTCATTTATTTATCATTTCTTGAGCACCAATTTGCCACTATACTGTGTTTTGTGTGTATCAGATACTTTGTGTTAACTTAGTGTACTAGAAAGAGAGGCCTAGGAACAGATAAATTATAATACAAATAGATAGTTACTGAAATAAAGCAAAGAGCAAAGTACTCTAGAAACCTGAAGAACAGAACCATGAGCCCTGCCTGGAATGGCAGAATGTTCATGGGGTAGTGACATTTGAGATCTCTCTTGAAGAGCGCAAAAGAGTTTGCCACACGAGAAAGACATTTTAGGTAAGTCTCAAGTTCTGAAAGGATGTTTGGCAGATGGTATTATCTGGAAAAATAGATTAGGATGCAAAAGTGAAAGGCCTTAGGAGCTGACATTTTATTTATCCTGTATACAGTGGGGAACAGGTGGACCTGACTGGCTTCTATTAAATGTATATATTTGTTTCCACACAATGATTTTCCTTTCCCAACAAAAAAGGCTTTAAAATTCAGAACATATGAGATCCTCCTACCTTTAATAGCTTTCTGTAAGATACTGGATTATAGACCAACATGACAATAATTTAAAAAAATACATTTAAAAATTAAAAACTCAGGAATTGGAGATTTTTACTGGTGCTTTACATTTCATTTAAAATATAAGTGCTTTCTCAAGTTTTACCTGTTAAACAGTGTTTTTTCATTTCTTAAGATAGAAGCCTGCATTGAAGAGATTGTATATTATTATGAAGGAAATTTTAGCTGTTACTCCCAAGCTGCTCTTTAGTGTTCGTCACATTACTGTAAGAATGACATGAAAACTTTTATGTGATTACTCAGGACATTGATGGCTGTTTACATGATACTTTTTAGTGTTTGGAAGTGTACAGCTAAACTCAAGGGGTAGATTGAAGGACAACTTCTAATTCAGTTTGGTGGGATTTGCCAAGTTTCAGAGTAAGAAAATAGACAATTTTGATACTAACATCAGAAGATTTCAAAGTTCTCCCCCTCTGTGTTTCTCCCGTAGAACACTCCTTGCTAGGAATAGGAATGGTCAAGAAAATGAAAACATATTAATGCATTTTTTTGTAGGAAATTACATATATATATATACACACACATGGATATGAATGAAATGTTTTCACTCCGTGTAATATGCATGGAGAGATCAGGACAGAACTTACCTGTGGCAGTTGTATTTGTCTGGCCCAACTCTTTAAAAATGTCCAAGCTTCTTTCATCTGTAAGAAATGCTGGGCTTTTGGAAAACAAAGGTTTCAAAGTGAGCTTTCTTCTTAGCAGCTTTTTATCTTAATTAGCTTTAGTAAGCAATGACTTCGGGAAATGAAGAGATGCTCTTTTTAGGCTCAGATTTGCTGGTTTGGGGGTTGTCTTTAAGATACTTTATGATTTGAATAGAGAACGTCAGTACTGGGTTCCTGCTTTCTTCATGAGTGTTGTCCTTCCGTCTCAAGTAAGCACGGTGGGTCCCAAAGTGTAACTACTAGTGAGGACGGAGCAGTCCACGTCTTAACTTGAGAGAAGAGAAGAATGTTGTTTTCACACATGTAAGGATTCCTTGCCATTTAAGTGATTGGGACCATTTCAGCTAGAAGAAGAAGTTCTTCAAAATGCTGTCACTGAGGACAGAAATCAGGAGTTATTTCAGGGCCTCTTACTAAGGAATGGAAATGATTGCTTTCAAATCATAGAATTTGACCTGTGGGGATATTAAACACCATCTCCATTCAGTGCTCTCATTTTAGGGCCCACCTCCTGACGTGCCCAGGATCACAGAGCTAACATAATTTGGCAGAAGTGTTTTCCTCACTATACCACTGAACTTAATTGCACTACAAATAATGACAACCATTTTAAGATTTTATTTCATGATTTTAAAATGTGATGGAGCTTTGATCTTTTTTTCTCTTTTGTAATTTTAACAGAAGTACTGCTATTAATTTTTTAGCTCCCTCTTACGAGCCCTAAATTTTCATTTTACAAATCAATTTTTTTTAAATATGAAATTTATTGTCAAATTGGTTTCCATACAACACCCAGTGCTCATCCCAACAGGTGCCCTCCTCAATACCCATCACCCACCCTCCCCTCCCTCCCACCCCCCATCAACCCTCAGTGTGTTCTCAGTTTTAAGAGTCTCTTATGGTTTGGCTCCCTCCCTCTCTATGCTTTTTTTTTTCCCTTCCCCTCCCCCATGGTCTTCTGTTAAGTTTCTCAGGATCCACATAAGAGTGAAAACATACGGTATCTTTCTCTCCATGACTTATTTCACTTAGCATAACACTCTCCAGTTCCATCCACGTTGCTACAAAAGGCCATATTTCATTCTTTCTCATGGCCACGTGGTATTCCATTGTGTATATAAACCACGATTTCTTTATCCATTCATCAGTTGATGGACATTTAGTCTCTTTCCATAATTTGGCTATTGTTGAAAGTGCTGCTATAAACGTTGGGATACAATGGGGTACAAGTCTCCCTATGCATCAGCATTCCTGTATCCCTTGGGTAAATTCCTAGCAGTGCTATTGCTGGGTCATAAGGTAGATCTGTTTTTAATTTTTTGAGGAACCTCCACACTGCTTTCCAGAGCGGCTGCACCAGTTTGCATTCCCACCAACATTGCAAGAAGGTTCCCGTTTCTCTACATCCTCACCAGCATCTATAGTCTCCTGATTTGTTCGTTTTAGCCACTCTGACTGGCATGAGGTGGTATCTGAGTGTGGTTTTGATTTGTATTTCCCTGATGAGGAGCGACGTTGAGCAACTTTTCATGTGCCTGTTGGCCATCCGGATGTCTTCTTTAGAGAAGTGTCTATTCATGTTTTCTGTCCATTTCTTCACTGGATTATTTGTTTTTCGGGTGTGGAGTTTGGTGAGCTCTTTATAGATTTTGGATACTAGCCCTTTGTCCAATATGTCATTTGCAAATATCTTTTCCCATTCCGTTGGTTGCCTTTTAGTTTTGTTGATTGTTTCCTTTGCTGTACAGAAGCATTTTATCTTGATGAGGTCCTAGTAGTTCATTTTTGCTTTTAATTCCCTTGCCTTTGGGGATGTGTCAAGTAAGAAATTGCTGCAGCTGAGGTAGAGAGGTTTTTTTCTGCTTTCTCCTCTAGGATGTTGATGGTTTCCTGTCCCACATTCAGGTCCTTCATCCATTTTGAGTTTATTTTTGTGAATGGTGTGAGAAAGTGGTCTAGTTTCATCCTTTTGCCTGTTGCTGTCCAGTTCTCCCAGCACCATTTGTTAAGGAGACTGTCTTTTTGCCATTGGATGTTCTTTCCTGCTTTGTCAAAGATAAGTTGGCCATATGTTTGTGAGTGTAATTCTGGGGTTTCTATTCTATTCCATTGGTCTATGTGTCTCTTTTTGTGCTAATACCATGGTGTCTTGATGATTACAGCTTTGTAGTAGAGGCTAAAGTCTGGGATTGTGATGCCTCCTGCTTTGGTCTTCTTCAAAATTACTTTGGCTATTAGGGGTCTTTTGTGGTTTCATACAAATTTTAGGATTGTTTGTTCTAGTTTTGGGAAGAATGCTGGTGCAATTTTGATTGGGATTGCCTTGAATGTGTAGATAGCTTTGGGTAGTATTGACATTTTAACAATATTTATTTTTCCAATCCATGAGCATGGAATGTTTTTCCATTTCTTTATATCTTCTTCAATTTCCTTCATAAGCTTTCTATAGTTTTCAGCATACAGATCTTTTACATCTTTGGTTAGATTTATTCCTAGGTATTTTATGCTTCTTGGTGCAATTGTGAATGGGATCAGTTTCTTTATTTGTCTTTCTATTGCTTCATTATTAGCATATAAGAATGCAGGTGATTTCTGTACATTGATTTTGTATCCTGCGACTTTTCATGTATCAGTTCTAGCAGATGTGTTGGAGTCTATCGGGTTTTCCATGTATAATATCATGTCATCTGCAAAAAGTGAAAGCTTGACATCATCTTTGCCAGTTTTGATGCCTTTGATTTCCTTTTGTTGTCTGATTGCTGATGCTAGAACTTCCAACACTATGTTAAACAACAGCGGTGAGAGTGGATATCCCTGTCCTGGATATCCTCCCTGGATATCCTGATCTCAGGGAGAAAGCTCTCAGTTTTTCCCCATTGAGGATGATATTAGCTGTGGGCTTTTCATAAATGGCTTTTATGATGCATAAGTATGTTCCTTCTATCCTGACTTTCTCGAGGGTTTTTATTAAGAAAGGATGCTGATTTTGTCAAATGCTTTTTCTGCATCAATAGACAGGATCATATGGTTCTTATCTTTTCTTTTATTAATGTGATTTATCACATTGATTGATTTGCAAATGTTGAACAAGCCCCGCAGCCCAGGAATGAATCCCACTTGATCATGGTATATATAATTCTTTTTATATGCTGTTGAATTCAATTTGCTAGTATCTTATTGAGAATTTTTGCATCCATATTCATCAGGGATATTGGCCTGTAGTTCTCTTTTTTTGCTGGGTCTCTGTCTGGTTTAGGAATCAAAGTAATGCTGGCTTTATAGAATGAGTCTGGAAGTTTTCCTTCCCTTTCTATTTTTTGGAACAGCTTGAGAAGGATAGGTATTATCTCTGCTTTAAATGTCTGGTAGAATTCCCCTGGGAAGCCATCTGGTCCTGGACTATTTGTTGGGAGATTTTTGATAACTGATTCAGTTTCTTCGCTGGTTATGGGTCTATTCAAGCTTTCTATTTCTTCCTGTTTGAGTTTTGGAAGTGTGTGGGTGCTTAGGAATTTGTCCATTTCTTCCAGGTTGTCCAGTTTGTTGGCATATAATTTTTCATAGTATTCCCTGATAATTGCTTGTATTTCTGAGGGATTGGTTGTAATAATTCCATTTTCATTCATGATTTTATCTATTTGGGTCATCTCCCTTTTCTTTTTGAGAAGCTGGCCAGAGGTTTAGCAATTTTGTTTATTTTTTCAAAAAACCAACTCTTAGTTTCATTGATCTGCTCTACAGTTTTTTTAGATTCCATATTGTTTATTTCTGCTCTGATCTTTATTATTTCTCTTCTTCTGCTGGGTTTAGGGTGTCTTTGCTGTTCTGCTTCTATTTCTTTAGGTGTGCTGTTAGATTTTGTATTGGGGATTTTTCTTGTTTCTTGAGATAGGCCCAGATTGCAATGTATTTTCCTCTCAGGACTGCCTTCACTGCATCCCAAAGCATTTGTATTTTTGTATTTTCATTTTCACTTGTTTCCATGTATTTTTTAATTTCTTCCCTAATTGCCTGGTTGACCCACTCATTCTTTAGTATGGTGTTCTTTAACCTCCATGCTTTTGGAGGTTTTCCAGACTTTTTTCTGTGGTTGATTTCAAGCTTCATAGCATTGTGGTCTGAAAGTATGCATGGTATGATCTCAATTCTTGTATACTTATGAAGGGCTGTTTTGTGACCCAGTATGTGATCTATCTTGGAGAATGTTCCATGTGCACTCGAGAAGAAAGTATATTCTGTTGCTTTGGGATGCAGAGTTCTAAATATATCTGTCAAGTCCATCTGGTCCAATGTATCATTCAGGGCCCTTGTTTCTTTATTGATCCTGTGTCTAGATGATCTATCCATTGCTGTAAGTGGAGATTAAAGTCCCTTGCAATTACCACATTCTTATCAATAAGATACGTTTGTGATTAATTGTTTTATGTATTTGGCAGCTCCCGAATTCGGCACATAGACATTTATATAATTGTTAGCTCTTCCTGATGGATAGACCCTGTAATTATTATATAACGCCTTTCTTCATCTCTTGTTACCACCTTTAATTTAAAGTCTAGTTTGTCTGATATAAGTATGGCTACTCCAGCTTTCTTTTGGCTTCCAGTAGCATGATAGATAGTTCTCCATCCCCTTACTTTCAGTCTGAAGGTGTCCTCATGTCTAAAATGAGTCTCTTGTAGACAGCAAATAGATGGGTCTTGTTTTTTTATCCATTCTGGTACCCTATGTCTTTTGGTTGGAGCATTTAGTCCATTTACATTCAGTGTTATTATTGAAAGATATGGGTTTAGAGTCATTGTGATGTCTGTAGGTTTCATGCTTATAGTGATGTCTCTGGTACTTTGTGGTCCTTGCAACATTTCACTCACAGAATCCCCCTTAAGATCTCTTGTAGGGCTGGTTTAGTGGTGATGAATTCCTTCAGTTTTTGTTTGTTTGGGAAGACCTTTATCTCTTCTTCTATTCTGAGTGACAGACTTGCTGGATAAAGGATTCTCAGCTGCATATTTTTTCTGTTCATCACATTGAAGATTTCCTGCCATTCCTTTTTGGCCCGCCAAGTTTCAGTAGAGAGATCCGTCACTAGTCTTATTGCTCTCTCTTTATATGTTAGAGCATGTTTATCCCTAGCTGCTTTCAGAATTTTCTCTTTATCCTTGTATTTTGCCAGTTTCACTATGATATGTCACGCAGAAGATCAGTTCGTTACGTCTTGAAGGGAGTTCTCTGTGCCTCTTGGATTTCAATGCCTGTTTCCTTCCCCAGATCAGGGAAGTTCTCAACTATGATTTGTTCAAGTACACCTTCAGCCCCTTTCTCTCTCTCTCTTCCTCTTCTGGAATTCCTATTATACGGATATTGTTCTGCTTGATTGCGTCACTTAGTTCTCTAATTCTCCCCTCATACTCCTGGATTTTTTTTTACCTTTTTCTCAGCTTCCTCTTTTTCCATAATTTTATCTTCTAGTTCACCTATTCTCCCTTCTGCCTCTTCAATCTGAGCTGTGGTCACCTCCCATTTTATTTTGCACCTCATTTATAGCATTTTTTAGCTCCTCATGACTATTTCTTAATCCTTTGTTCTCTGTAGTAATAGATTCTGTGCTGTCCTCTATACTTTTTTCAAGCCCAGCGATTAATTTTATGACTATTATTCTAAATTCTTGTTCTGTTATATTGCTTAAGTCATTTTTGATCAATTCGTTAGCTGTCACTCCCTCCTGGATTTTCTTTTGTGGAGAGTTGTTCCATATTGTCATTTTGGGTAGTCCCTGGGATGGCACAGAACTGCAGGGCACTTCCCCTGTGCTGTCTGGAGTAACTTGTGTTGGTGGGCAGGGCCGCAGTCAGACCTGATGTCTGTCACCAGCCCACCGCTGGGGCCACAGTCAGACTGGTGTGTACCTTATCTTCTCCTCTCCCAGGGGCAGGACTCACTGTGGAGTGGTGTGGCCCCAGTCTGGGCTACTTGCACACTGCCAGGCTTGTGGTGCTGCTTTGATGGGATCTGGTGTATTAGCCGGGGTGGATCTGCAAGGTGCACAGGGATGGGAGGGGCAGGCTTAGCTCGCTTTGCCATCGGTGGTCCCCTGCGGGAGGGGCCCTGTAGCACCGGGAAGGAGGCAGACCCGTCGGAGGGATGGATCCACAGAAGCACAGCATTGGGAGTTTGCGCCGTGCAAGCAACTTCAGTGATGGTAACTGGTTCCCTTTGGGATTTCGGCTGGGGAATGGGAGAGGGAGATGGCGCTGGCCAGCGCCTTTGTTCCCCTCCGAGCTGAGCTCTGTCTTCCGGGGCTCAACACCTCTCCCTCCCGGTGTCCTCTCACCCTCCCGCTCACCGAGCAGAGCTGTTGACTTATAATATTCCAGATGTTAAGTCCTGCTGCCTGTCAGAACTCACGCAGTCCATCCCCTCCACTTTTGCAAGCCAGACTTGGGGATTTTGCCTTACCGGATAAGCTGCCCCTCCACTGCCCGGCTCCCTCCCGCCACCGTCTCTCCGCCGTGTAGCGCTTACCGTCTCTCCGCCCTCCCTACCCTCTTCCGTGGGCCTCTTGTCTACGCTTGGTTCTGGAGAGTCCATTCTGCTAGTCTTCTGGTGGTTTTCTGGGTTATTTAGGCAGATGTGGGTGGAATCTAAGTGACCAGCAGGACACGGTGAGCCCAGTGTCCTACGCCCACAAATTAATTTTTTTAAAGGAAAAATCCAATTGCCTTCAGGATCAAAACAATGTTCATTCTTCCATGCAAATTGAAGGTCAACCAAAATCTTCAGAAAATAAGACCAAAAAGCCCACATAGAAATAAAAAGTAACAAAACTCTTCTCATAGGGGTTTAGTGCATTTGGCAGCCTTCGCTGTGCTGCCTAATCATCCTCAAACGGACTTTCAAAAAACAGAACACCTTAGCTCATCAGAATGTACATTTTCCATTTGCTAATAATTTTTTTTAAACTTTGAGGAATTTTACACTCCATTGCCTGACTGGTTTCAGTGTCATCTACAACATAGTTCAGGATGGTTATTTGCAGTAGACATAATTAGGTGATACTGATCTTCAAGGCTAAATTTTCTTCCAGTATAAATGTACCCTAAGCTGTTCCAGTTTTCTTTACTGATGAAATGCCTATGGTTCACTCCTTTTCTTGCTGTGCCCGTGAATAGATAGTGCTGGCTGCTGTGGCCTGATTCCTTCCCTTCCCTCAGAGGTTTGAGCCACCAGCCCTTGTAATAAAAGGCCTGGGAATCTGATACCTATCCTCTGTGGAGTCTTTACATGTATAAACTGTTTTGAGAAGGAGAATAATGAATGCCTACCAAAATTCAAGCACTGTCAGGTCATTAAAGTGTGCAGATCTGCATATTCTGGAGAAGGAAATGGATTTCATGTGCAAAATTCTTCTTTTCACTCTGTACTGTTCTTCCCGTTCCTAGTTTCTCTGTAGTTTTTATGACAAAAACTTCATTCTCCTCAGGAGGTCTTGCCTCTTTCTTTTGCTTCTAACAAGGGTGTGTATCTTTGACCTTGTCACATAGAAGCAAAATTGAAGATGGCTCAAATAGGATTGATGATCGCCGTTTCATGGCAGGCAAGGTACCTAGCACAGTGTAGTATGTCATATGAACTCTATGAAGTTATAATTCCTCCTATATGAATTTCCTTTGCATGTAATTAATGTCATATTTACTTCTGTTGGAGTAAATCTCATTAGAATCTTTACTTGACTGATTGTATTTTATTTCCTCATGGTAATATTTGTTGTTGAAAACCACAAAGCTTAATATTTATGCTGTCTAAAATTTGCTGCAGCAACTTCTTTCCCTTTTGTCTTTCCTTTTTAAGCATTACAGTCTTTTGAAACTATAGTTCTTGGTCAAAATTAAGAATTTGTAGAGATTATTTTTCTTATCCAGAAGAATTTACATGTTACTTTTCATTGATTTTAAGTTTTGTGCATCATTTTAAATTCCACCTAGAAATGATAGCAATCGTCTAACCCTAGATGACAAATTTCATCTTATCAGTCAGTTCTATTTGATGGAAGTATCTGCCTGGGATGTTTTACTGGGGAAAAAGGGAAAGTGAGAAAGAACTGTGGTATTGATGTCCTCTCTAATCTGTCATTGATAATGAGATAAGGTATAATCTGAGATCAAAACCCTTATTTTGGAGGTTAAAAAAAACCCGAGATTCATCAAAGAAATTGAAAGAACCTGTCTGTAGTCTCTCATCTACTTTAAATTTAATCTCTACACAGTCAGCTTTCTTCTGGTCATTATGTGTTTTACCAGCTGTTGCTATCTCTGGGATTTGCTTTTTCCTATAATTTTTATCTTTTAAACATATACCTTGCAGGGGCACCTGAGTGCCTCAGTTGGTTGAGGGTCCAACTTTGCCTCAGATCATGATCTCGCAGGCTGTGTCAGGCTCTGTGCTGACAGCTCAGAACCTGGAACCTACTTTGGATACTGTGTCTCCCTCTCTCTCTGCCCCTCCCCTGCTCATGTTCTGTCACCCTTGCTCAGAAAATAAATAAACATTTAAAAAAATTCTTTAAAAACAACATACACCTTGCAGAGCAACACAAATATAAAGGTGTTTAGCAAAAACATTTTCCTCCTCCTCCTCAATAAAAATTTAGAATCATGTTATTTTAAGTAGTTGTAGGGTTTATTACCATATTTAAAACCTGAAAGTAATAAATTTGAGAGGAGAATTTGTTTCAAGTGTCAGGGTTCATAAAGGCTCTTAGAGTGCTATCTTCCTAATGAGCTATTCAAGAAGAAAATCAGACAAGATGAACAGAGAATGAATGAATGTGGAGTATTTACCAAAGAGGAGGAATTAATAGGAAGATCTAAAGCCTGAAAAAATACTGCTTTTGAAATGTTAAATGTTTAGTGGATGTCTAATATTCATTTGGTAAGAATAGTGTAATGATAACATGCTTTACCAATTGTAAGTTATTTGTTCGTTCACTACCATTACTGCTTTCGGAACAATTTCTGAGTATCTGTGTTAAGATGCATTTTTAGAGTAGAGGGTTTGCCTGTTGTGCCTAGGTCATTAGACGGCCCCTTTTAGCACAGTCCTTTTTCTCTGTATAGGTTCTGGAGCAGTTCATGGATAAGTGTACGTATTGACTTCTTTATTATTTACTTCTTAGGTACTTCACATGACTGGAGGTTACGTTGTGGTGCTGTGGACTTGTACTTCACACTTTTTGGCCTCAGTAGACCTTCCTGCTTGCCCTTGCCAGAGCTTGGGTTGGTTCTTAATCTAAAAGAGAAAAAAGCTGTCTTGAATCCGACCATAATTCCAGAGGCCATAGCAGGCAACCAAGAAGCTGCGATTAATCCAAGTAGTCACGCACAGCTAGTTGGATTTCAGAACCCTGTAAGAGTCACATGCATTACAGAAGATACAGTTTTATTGTATAGAGCTCCCTAGGGAAGAGAATTTATTTTTTTGAACTGGCAAATTTTAAAGCCACTGATAGTTTCATGTACCGCTTAAACTGCTGGTTGACAGTAGTTTAGCACTTTACAAAAGTTTATAAAGCACTACTGACAACTACATAGCTGCACATAACAAATGATGTGCTGCCAGTCCATTTACCCCTTTTGTGATGATGTAACGATGTTTTTGTACTTGAGTGTCGAATTTCTGAGAGTAGCAGAAAATTGAAGTGAATATTTCATCTTGTCTGTATATCATATTAACAAACTATTTGAACATAGGGGCTCTGAATTTTTTTGCTATTCTGTGTAATACCTAGCACAATTCTAAGCATATGATAAATGCCTGGCAAATGCTTGTTGAATTAAATAAGTAACAGTGAATGGTCAGGTAAATGAGTACGCTGCCGATTTGGGAAGAGATTATGCATTACGTGGTTTTGTTTTGTTTTGTTTTGTTTTGTTTTGTTTTAATGTATGCATGCATGTGTTTGCCTTTTAAAAACCTTTTAATTCCAGCTCTGCATTGTGAAATTACCAGATTTTTTGTAGAAAGACTTTTAGCATACTTAACAATCATTTTATTGTAATTCAGAGAAAGTTTTCCAGAAATGATTTTCATGTTGGTAACAGAATGTCCACAATAATGCAAGCTTCATTTTTCGCCAATATTTAGACCAGATTACTTGCCTGGCAATTCCCTACTGGTGTTTTGACACTTGAAAACTGAGATTCTCTTTATGCAAGTTAGTAATAATCATTTTAAATTACTTATTCACCTGGATTTTCTGGAATATAATCGTACTTATTTGTTGTAAATTTACAATGTATCCTAGATTTTGGGTTATGAAGAAGTAAGATAGACCTTTCCATAGGAAAAAAGGGTCTCATTAAAGTGCTTTCTCAGATCGGAGTATTTATAAATCTGTATAAACGAATAGGTTTCTAATTCTTGCCCATATATGTTAATTTATTCACATTCATTCTTGGAGTCTTCAGGAAAAGAGAAAATGACACCAAAAGATACATTCTTTTGGGAAAACTCTACAAGTTTGCTTATATACCTCCCATCTCCCCCAAAAAAGACCAGCTGACAGGAAAAGGTGAAGTTTATTTTAAGCCCACTGCTGATAAATTTTAGGCACTGGGCGTGCTCTAATCTGCATGGTTGCTGTAGCTATTAGTGTTCAGCTATAATATGAGCTACTTGTCTTCAGAAATCTAATTTTGATCTTGAATATTGCCGCAGGAAGATGATCACCTTGCCAAGGAAGCATCATGTAATATGTCAGCTCATCAGCAGGGAGTGAAGAGGAAGGCTGATACACCACTGGGGTCCCCACTAGAACCTGGTCAAATACTGGAGAAGAATGAGGATAGCAGTAAAGTCAAACTCAAAATCAGAGTAAGAAATACAGGTTAAACCTGTATTAATAGTGTAGGATATTCACCTTCTTGTAAATCTTTTTGAATACTTCCAATGGTTTTTCCTTAGCAGGAACAGATGGGGCAGACTGAATCATAAAGAAATCCAAATGTCCGTTTAAGACCTTCCATCTGATCATTTAACTTGTATTATCACATATTTCTTCTCTGTTTGGGGGAGGAACTATGTGTATATGATCTGCCTTGGCTCACTACCTCTTCCCACAACGTAGGAGTAGATTTTAGTTGCTATTTCATTTCCAGTAATATCCAGTCAGCTTCTTTAAGAGGCTGGACCATGTAATCTTTTCTTATTGTTAATTCTTTCTGAGAAAAAGACTACTTTTCCTTTTAAGATGTGGGGGTATATTCTGTGGCCTCTCTGCTACCTTTTCCTAAGAGCTAAGACCCAAATGTAAAGTGATATAACGGTTCTTTTTTTCCTTTGTGTATGTGTTGTAGTTTTCAAATTCTCAAGATGAGGAGGAAATTGATATGGACACTGTTCACGATAGCCAGGCGTTTATTTCCCATCATTTGAACATGCTTGAAAGGCCATCAACTCCAGGTGAGATCAGTGCATAGCATCCGCAGGCTCATGAAGAGAGCTCATGCGGTACTGCTCTTCTAAGGTGTATTGCTTTATTTACAGGTGAACATTTGAAAGTAGCTAGTACAAAATACTGGATTGTAGCAGATTATAATGCATATCAGCAAAGGAATACATTTTTAAAAAGGGTTTTGTTTTTTTTAATTCTGTTTTATTTTGGTCCTTAAATTTTGGGCATACTTCTGGATTTGTTTTTTTAAAAATCCATTCATCAGATTCCTTCCAGTGGCTTTAATTTTTTTGTGTGTTTCCTTTTTTTTCTTTTTTTGTAGTAGGCTTAACCTCAAACTAAAATACTAGATCTATTTTCTATTTATTTATTTATTTATTTATTTATTTATTTATTTATTTACTTTAATGTTTATTTATTTTTGAGAGAGACAGAGACAGGATGCGAGTGGGTTAGGGGCAGAGAGAGAGAGAGAGAGACATAGAATCCGAAGCAGGCTCCAGGCTCCGAGCTGTCAGCACAGAGCCCGACACGGGGCTCAAACTCACGAGCTGTGAGATCATGACCTGAGCCGAAGTCGGACGCTCAACTGACTGAGCCACCCAGGCACCCTTCTATTTTCTTTTTAATAACATAACCATAATTTTATTTTTTTTATTTTTATTTTTTATTTATATATGAAATTTATTGTCAAATTGGTTTCCATACAACACCCAGTGCTCATCCCAAAAGGTGCCCTCCTCAATACCCATCACCCACCCTCTCCTCCCTCCCACCCCCCATCAACCCTTAGTTTGTTCTCAGTTCTCAACAGTCTCTTATGCTTTAGCTCGCTCCCACTCTAACCTCTTTTTTTTTTTTTTCCTTCCCCTCCCCCATGGGTTCCTGTTAAGTTTCTCAGGATCCACATAAGAGTGAAACCATATGGTATCTGTCTTTCTCTGTATGGCTTATTTCACTTAGCATCACACTCTCCAGTTCCAACATAACCATAATTTTAAACTTTGACTGAAGTTAATGCCTCCCATAACACTGCTACTTTCTCTTTTTTGTGTGCCCATTTCACGTAATATTGTAGAAGTCTTAGACTTGTTTTGCATGCATCTCCCAAACATCATAATCTTTTCTTTTGAAAATAGTACCTGAGGCGGTATTGAGTTGACGTACTATAATTTACCTTATTTTGGGGGTTGTTTCAGGGTTTTTGTTTTTGTTTTTTTTAATGGGTGATTCTGCACTGAATACCTTCATACAGAAGCTTTTGTTTCTTTTTTGTTAAATTATATTCTTTAATTTCCCAAAATATTTTATTGGTGAAAAGAGTAATTTTAACTGTATTATGAGGTACTTCTTCAGAAGGTGTTCACGGCTCTTGATTCATTTTGTTATAATGCTTTTTGAAGAGCTAATACCTAGTTTATGTCAGCATTTTTTAATATTCAGGGATAAAGCATTGATGTAACTTGCATGTAAGTTGCAAAGCATAGTAATAAAACAAATATCTGTGAACCTGCTCTCCACCTTAACCTGTATGATAGACTCCATGCTGTGGTCATTCCCTTTGTGCCTCTTCCCTGATTCTGTCCACCTGCCTTTGCACCACAAGTAAATATGGTCTGGAATTTTCTTTTACTTCTTTTAACCATTCTATTACTTTTCTTTATAGTGTACCACATAGATATAGGATTTCCTTATACTTGTTTTTTTAATTTTATGAAAATGGTATGATATGACTTATGTTTTTTAATCAGCATTATGCTTCTAAAATGTATCCACGTTGATACATAAGATATAATTTATTAATTTTCACTTATTTCATTTTTTATGCATAATTGTTTTATTGTCATCAATATAACAACTTAAAAGATATTTATTAATTATAAATGATCAGTCAAGTGTACTTTTTTTTTAATGTTTATTTTTTTTTTTTGAGAGAGAACACAAGTAGAAGAGGAGCAAAGAGAGAGGGAGAGTGAGGGTTCAGAGTGAGCTTTTCGCTGGCAGCAGTGAGCCAGATTCGAGGCTCAGACTCACAAACTGTGTGAGATCATAACCTGAGCCAAAGTTGACTGAGCCACCCAGGCACCCCAATCAAGTACTTTTTAAAATTTTACCTTTTTTCTTAGAGCCCGCACACATGAGAGGGGAGAGGGGCTAAGGGAGAAAGAGGATCTTAACCAGGCTCCACTCTCAGTGTGGAGTCCAACATAGGGCTCGATCCTATGACCCTCGGATCATGACCTGAGCTGAAATCAAGAGTCAGACACTCAACCAAATGAGCCACCCAGGCGCCCCTAATTTTTACTTTTTTCAAGTAATATCTGTGCCCAGCATGGAGCTCAAACTCATGATCCCAAGATCAAGTCACATGCTCTACTAACTGAGCCAGCCAGGCACCCCTCAAGTTTACTATATAATGCATTTTTTATTGAGAATGTAACTATTTTTTTTCTGGGTACTCTTCCTGTTTTCATTGGCAAAAAAAAAAGGGAGTATTTATTTATATCCCATACTGGTTGTCTTTTATGATCTTTACATTTGAGTAATGTTTTTCGTTTTCTTTTTTTTTCTTTTAAGCATGTTACATCTGTGCAAAGTCCTCCTTACCCACCTCGGTCTGCTTTTTATTAAATTTTAGTTTTGAGACCTAAATTATTTTTCACTGTCTAATAAACTAGTATAAGCTAGTAAAATTTGAGAACTGGCTTCAGATAGAATATGAGCCTAAGATTCATTTGAACATTGACAGGTCATGAATTCTTTGGCTTTTCTAATTCTCAGAGATCTTAACAATTACTCATCTGTTCTATCTATTTTATAGATGAGTGAACTTAAGAGAGAGATATTAAATGACTTGCCCTAAATGACACTCTCCAGTAATAACCAACTCAGGGCTAGACCAGCTGATCTTAGAACTTTGCCATGTGACAAGTGAAGGAATTGAGACACAGTGAGATAAATGTCTCACCTAGATTATGTATCTAATTTGTTGATAATTTGGAATCAGGACCTAGGTATCCTGATAATTGCTACAATGCTGTTCACATTATATATACCATTACAGCATTTCCTGTTTAAAATGTCTTCTTACTGTAAGCCCTAAATTATTTTGATGTATTTGTTGAGTAAGTATTACAAGGGAATTTATTAGCAAATTTTCAGGGGGAGCAGGGAAAATTTACTATATGTAAAATTCCATATACATACTATAAAATACAGTTTCTGCCTCAAATGTAGAAGCCAGATTATGTATTTAGCAGACCAGCCACACTTTCCTGCCTTTCTTGAACATGTATTGTTCTTAGATTTAAGCATATAGGAACCATGACAAAGGATTAAAATCAAATGAGATTTTTAGTAGTTGGTAGTATTCTTTTTATTATTACAATTCTATTGTTGAACTGTTTCTGGTTTTAAGGTTAACTTATGAAAAAACGTCAGGCTTTTTTCTTCTTTTGGTAAACCATGAAATAAATTCCTCTTTTCCCTCTTTGGCATTTTAGGGCTTTCTAAATATCGTCCAGCTAGCTCCCGATCTGCTTTAGTACCCCAACACTCATCAGGCTGTGATGGCACACCTCCCACGAAACCCCAGTGGAGCATGGAACTTACACGGAAGGGAACAGGTGAAATTATTGTTAATATTTTATTGTTATTATTTTACTCAAGGACAAATCTACAAACTTTATAAAGTTTTATCAACTTAAAAAAATACATGAAAAATACAGATCTAAGGACTTGCTTTTCTTGCAACATGTTGACTTTGTATTATCTAACATAAAGAATATTTTAAATTAGATTTTTTACTATTTGAAAATAATGCACTCCTATTACATAAAATTTGGAAATGAGATGAGTAGGAAGGAGGGGGAAAAATCATCCCTTATAAGCATTTAAAAATACCCATTGTTGTTCTGCCTTGTGGTACTTTTTCTTAGAATATTATAACATGAAAAATGCCAACTTCAGTAGAAACCAATAAATCTGTGCCTTCTGTACTTTTATAAAATGCAAATGTCAACCACTGATTTCTCTTTTTCCTCTCCCCCTGAAAGTTTTACCATTGGTCATCCATGGTCAGTCATGAAGACTTGATGCTATACTAGAAAACTAAGATATTCTGTCTTTTAAATTATTAAATACAAATTGGACTTAATTTTATGAAAGGTTATTCAGTTCACATGTGTTTGTTACCTATTCTGATTTACATTGTCTTCTGCTTACTCTGGTTCTCTGGTTCTTCTGTTGCTAACAGAAAAAAAAAAAAAAAAAAGATTGTAATCTAGATAAGGAATAAGCATTCAGTACTGTTGAACGAAGATTCAGTCCTGAAGTTTTGAGGGAACAGGGAGTGAAAATGAGATACATAAGCAAAATCATTTTTAAAGAATAGTTTTTCCAAAACTCATTTGTCAGGCTTTAAGATTCCAACAGATGGATCTTGTTTATATAGCCCATGTTTTTATGATATAAACAAAAGAGTAACTGTTTATTGATTTGAGGAGCTTAAGGATCAGCTGTGATTAATTCAAACCAAAGCAACATCTCAGAATATTTTGGTATTGAGACCCCAGACTGTTGGTTGCTTCTGTCTCTGTGTTGCTTTATGCATTTATTGTAAGATTCATACAAAATTTATTTCAGAAGGAAATCAGCTGGAGACTTTATCATTTACTTTGATAAGTGAATTTTGACATTTCTTGGCCTTTGCCAGTTTTGTATTTTCTTGGTTTTGTTTTTGATTTTCGTGTAATTTTGCTTTTATCGTTATACTTATTAAAACTTTACTAGACATGAAAAATTTCCCACATTTTTAAAAACAATAAAGCTCCGGGCATTTCAAACCCCTTGATATAGTTTAAGAGTGATGCTTCTGCCTGTCCTCCATGCTTTTAAAAAATGAAAAACTTCTGTCTGAATCCTAGCAGTCCAATGTATTGCTTGCTGTTCCAGAAAAGAATCTGAATATTTTTGTGTTTTTTCTTAAACTAACCGATGTAGAAGCAAATCTTAACACCTTTTTGTGCTTACTAATGTGCACATTTGTATCATAGTTCCATATTGCTTTAAAAAACATATTTTTACCTTTTTTGGAATCTCTATAGTCTTACAGTTCTCATGACATCATGTGGGAAGATTGGGGAGGAGATCTAGGGCTAATGGTGGGGAATAAGAAAGTATTAAAATTTTAGCTTTGGTTGCTAGGACCCTTTTACGTAATGAGGCAAAATGTATATCAGTATATTATTTGTACTGATCTGTAAAACTTAACTGTGAATATACTTTTTAGTATGCCTTTGTAATTTTCTTTAAATGTATTTATGCTTTTCAACACCCTGTGTCCATTGAGCAAGTCTTAAAATTCAATAATGATATTACTAGAATTTAGAAAACCTTCATTTTACAAGTGGTGTAGTTTTTTAAACAATTCTTTGTACATGTATTTATTTTGTAATTCTAAATATGGTTTTCCCATAGACACATTGTTATATTTGATAGGTAACTTTCCCAAACTAGCCAACATATACCATACAGGAAGGGCAAAAGTATCAACCTAGCCACTGTGTATAACAATGTTTCTGAGAGGGTGCTTAGAGCTCCATCTTTTGGAATGTTAGGAACACAGCTTCAACCTAACCCAAATAAAGTTGGCAGTAAAACAGGAACCTCCTCTCCTTCCTCTCTTCCTGCCCCCCCACCCCCACCCCCCCCAGAAGGAGCCGGGGTCTCTTGCTGCAGTAGCTAGCCTGGCGTGACGTTTTGAGTGGAGGGCTCAGGAGAGGAAGCATAGAACCAGTGTAAGGGAAGCTGTGACCTCTCTTAATTCTCTAAGGGATTCTAGATTAGAGTTCATAAATGGGTCTTACTTGGGGCCTTATTCAACACGTCCAGCTGAGGCATCTTTTACTTGGTCAGTAGAAGTCTTGCAAAAATGTTTGAAGTAGTTGACTAAAAAGAGATTACACATAAAAATCTGATTTCCAGCTTCTCTTGAGAAAGAGTTAACTGAGAAGTCCTCTTAGGGAGTGATGTGCTTTCCATTTTGTTGGTTCCATTTGTGTTGCACTTAGTATTGTACTTAAATTACATCATTTGTGCTATCTCCTCAAGTCCAAGACTTTTGAGATTGGGACCCCTGCTTCCTTTATTTGAGCTGAGATGAATTCTGAGATGGCTCCCTTAGAGCCAGCAAACAAGATGATAATTGAGAACTGGAATGTGTTTCAGATGTCATCTTAGGGGGTAGGGGGATAGAAAAGGGATGGGAGTGTATGTAGGTAGGATAAAGAAGAGGTGGGAACTAAGGTAGCAGGACAGGTCCTGGTTTCCTTGTCGCTCTTTTTCCCTCCAGTTTTCTCTTTCCATGCATATGATAGAAGAATATTTTAGGGGTGATATATAGGTTAAGCCATTTGCGGGTAAGAAAGCAGAAGTGGCAGAGGAATTTTCCTTCTTCCATCATGACCTTTCCCTCTGCTGAGGTGAGGAAGGAATATGGAGCAAGGGCTGTGTAATTCCCATGTCCTCTGCTACTACCACAGCCCCTGTCCAGCTCTGCAAAGGCCTCATCATGTCTGCCTCCTGACTTGCTCGAGGGCTTCTAGTGATGGAGCACAGAGGAAGAGTGACAGGCATGGAGCAGAGGGAAATCCTTGGTGGTTTTGTGGGGAAGAAAAGGAGTGTTCCTGCTTAGCTGGGGCTGCTGTTTTATGTAACACCTTCTTGCAGAAGTCAGAAAAGCACTATTCCAGTGCATGAAGTCTACCCCCTCGCCCCCACAAAAAATCTCGAGAGTCCTAGTTCTTTCTTTTGAAACTCTAATATGAAAAATAGACATTGGGGCGCCTGGGTGGCGCAGTCGGTTAAGCGTCCGACTTCAGCCAGGTCACGATCTCACGGTCTGTGAGTTCGAGCCCCGCGTCGGGCTCTGGGCTGATGGCTCAGAGCCTGGAGCCTGTTTCCGATTCTGTGTCTCCCTCTCTCTCTGCCCCTCCCCTGTTCATGCTCTGTCTCTCTCTGTCCCAAAAATAAATAAACGTTGAAAAATAGACATTGATATTGTTTTTGCTTAAATTGTAGAGATAAAGTTTTACACTTCATTTTTTACAACGATCTCAAGAATCCAAAGACCAGACTGCACTTTTCCTAATAAAAACTGCAAGTTCTGTGTTAAGTTCACGCAGACACGTAATGTGAATGAATTTAAGAGAATTAGCAGATTATTCACTATTACTAGCACTTTAATCAGATGACTGAAAAGCTTCCACATTAGGCTTATAGTAAGTACCTCTTTCAGTTTATTTTGCATTTGTTAAATTGACTGCAGCTAAAATCCTTATCCGTAGTGCATTTTACTAGATCTCTAGGAACAATTTTATGTTGGGTAGAACAACAAAACAGAACATCTGTTTTGTTCTTTTCATATAACATGAAATAGGAAGATATAATATTCTGAATTATATATATTTCCTTTTTTTGATATGTGTGCTATCATAGACACATGTATTTCAGGTCACTAAATACGAGGGCTTTCTTTAGGTTAAAAATGAGTGGCCCTCACCTTGGGTGGGCCTCAAGTTCCCAGGCATCTTGTAAACCCCTGAAATGATATGTGAAACTATGTGTGTAAATGTGTCATGGGGATGGTAATGTGTGCATTTTTCCCCAGGAGCGATTCCATAGATGATCTCAAGCCAGTGTGAAAGTAAGCTCCTGTGTGTCCCAAATCTGACTGTTAATACAATTCCACATGGGAAGGAAATTGTACTTTTATATCACCTTGGATTATACCTGGGAAAAATGATCTAGGAAAGACAGAGATTAAGCAAACAAAAAATATGTATTGTGTATAATAGATGAAAACTTAAGAGCTAAAGTTTATTGATGGTGGTGGTATAGTAACATTAGGTTTTATCAGATGTTCTGTTGTTACTATTCTGGTGAATATTTTTCATACGTGTGTTTGCACATATGCATGACCACATTTGTGCGATAAATTTCTAGAAATGAACATTCTAAATCACAGAATATGGGCATTTAACATTTTCACAGATAGTGCCAAATTGCCTTAACTTCTCCTTTTTAAAAAACACTTTTGGGGCGCCTGGATGGCGCAGTCGGTTAAGCGTCCGACTTCAGCCAGGTCACGATCTCGCGGTCCGTGAGTTCGAGCCCCGCGTCGGGCTCTGGGCTGATGGCTCAGAGCCTGGAGCCTGTTTCCGATTCTGTGTCTCCCTCTCTCTCTGCCCCTCCCCCGTTCATGCTCTGTCTTTCTCTGTCCCAAAAATAAATAAACGTTGAAAAAAAAAATTTAAAAAAAAAAACACTTTTTTTGTGGAAAACTGTAAAGGAGTCAGACTAGTATAACAAACCCCCATGTATCCATCACTCAGCTTCTGCAGTGATCAACTCATGGTCGATCTTCTATAATCTGTACTCTTACCCTAATGATTATTTTGAAACAAATCCCACATGTCATCACTTTATTCATAAATAACTTAGTATATATCTCTAAAAGATAAGGACTTTAAAAAATCATAACCACAGTAACATTCTTATACTTTAAAAAATTAACAGATATTTTTTGTATTATTAATACCTAGTCAGTATTTAAATTTCAATTGACTTCTGTCATTATTCTGATATTTACTTTTAATACTTTTATTTTTTGAATCAGTGTCCACATAAGGTGTACACATTGTAATTGGCTGATAATGTCCTTTACATCTTTTTTAATTTAAAGTTTTAAGTTTATCTTTTTCTCTCTTTTCTCCCCTTTTACAATGTATTTTTGTTAAAGGAACCAGGCTTTTGATCTGTAGTTTTCAATTCTTGTGTTTTGCTAATTGTTTACCCGTGGTATAATTAACGTGTTTGATAGAGTCTTTATTTGATGTAAATTTATAGTTAGATATAGAAGCTTAATTGGATTTAGATTTATAGATGGTGGTTTATTCTTCCATGTGGAAGCATACAGTGCCTGGTCGACTTTTTTATGATGTTAGCCACTAAGATGTTTAAGGCCCAGGTCCATTATTTCATTAAGGCTTGCATGATGGTGATATTCTAATACATTTTCTTTCTTTCTTTCTTTTTCTTTCTTTCCTTTCCTTCCTTCCTTCCTTTCTTTCTTTCTTTCTTTCTTTCTTTCTTTCTTTCTTTCTTTCTTTCTTTCTTTCTTTCTCTTTCCCTCCCTCCCTCCCTTCCTCCCTTCCTCCCTTCCTTCCTTCCTTCCTTCCTTCCTTCCTTCCGAAGGAGGGGTGGGGGAGGGAGGGGCAGAGAGAGGGAGAGAGAGAGAATCCTAATCTGTGCTGAGAGCGCAGATCCCAACACAGGGTTCAAACCCAAGAACTGTGAGATCATGACCTGAGCTGAAATCAAGAGTCAGACACTCAACTGACTGAGCCACCCAGGTACCCCATATCTTTCCATTTTTGTTTATGAGCTGGTTTATTTCTATAAAGCAAAAATCCCCCTCATTTATTATTATCCAGTGGTATGGTATATAGATCATATAAGAAGAGAAAGACAATAGCTTCTCTTTTTATTTAATAATTTTCCAAAAAATGAGTTGGCTAACTATATCCTCCAATGGTGATCTGTTAGTTCCAGTTCATTACAATTATTGTCCTTATCAGTATTCAAATTATCCCATCTTTGGACAGTGAGAAACTCTTAAATTGACTCTTGGGTCTGTTGAGAAGAATTTAACTTCCTTGCTGTCATACCAGATGTTTTAGGTTCGTCTTGTAAATATTCTGCCCAGACCTAAAATCAGCCATTTGTCCTAGGAGCCCTTGTTCCTAACACCCTTATCTTTGGATCTAGCTAATCCATTGTCTTAAGAATAGACTAAATACAAATCAAGAGACATGCAAGATTTATAGTCAGTGTATCTTTAGTGCAAAATATAAGAGATTGGATTTACTTTTGAAGTGGTTGTAAGTATTCCTTGGAAAAGAGTACGCCCAAGTACACTTGGTTGTCCATTTGGCAGTTGCCTCTGCTGAGAAGTACAGTTTCCAATGTAATTATTGGCTTTTCTGCAATCCAAGTAGGTTGGAAGGTATTTAGGATTGGATGATGAAACTCTCAGTGTAGAAGAGGACCTCAGACTCTTAATGCAGACTCTTAGTGCAGACAGCCAGTTGGAAGGCTGCAGAGTCTGTTGTCGTAGACTGATTAAATAATGAGGTAGGATCTGAAGGCATTTTTTCTTGAGACTTTTAAAGTCTCTTATCACTTCTCCTTGTCATCTGGCTCTGTGTCCTGTTAGGTATGGACCCATTTTCCCATATTTATAGAATTGGAAACATAGTCATGTACTTCAATTAAAACCTAAATTAAAATCATATAGTGGCATATTTGGCTGATAATCTAAATCAGATCTCCCTCAAAATTTATCATTTTCTGAATACTATCTGGGTAGCTAGTGATTATGGCAAAAGATACAGATCCCTAAACTTGCTTTTGTATATATATAATCTCTATAATTAGTTTATGCATTATTGTTAGTGTTATCTTTACCAAAACATTATGAATATAAAAATATGATTTTGTAATAGTCAATACATACATTATTTGAATAATCTGTGAGGACAAGAGCTTTGTCTGACTTGTTCATCTATTCTGAAATACTGGAACAGTGCCTGACACAAAGGAAGTATAGTTTCTGTGCTTTATCCCTCTCCCTTCTTTTTTTTTTTTTTTTTTCCAACGTTTATTTATTTTTGGGACAGAGAGAGACAGAGCATGAATGGGGGAGGGGCAGAGAGAGGGAGACACAGAATCTGAAACAGGCTCCAGGCTCTGAGCTGTCAGCACAGAGCCTGATGCGGGGCTCGAACTCACAGACCGCGAGATCATGACCTGAGCCGAAGTCGGCCGCTTAACCGACTGCGCCACCCAGGCGCCCCTATCCCTCTCCCTTCAAAATTGATGACCTTCAGATTACACTTAGATGGACTAAGCTCACCTGACATCCTATCTAAAAGGAACGCAACAGTTAAATATTTCTGCTATTCATTCACTCATTTGTTTAGCAAGCTTTGGTAGGGGTGGGGAGGTGAGATGTAGGGGATGTTGGACACTGTGTGACATGCTGGGATACAAAGATTAAAAAGACAGACTCCTTGTTCTCCAGACGCTCTGAGTCTGATGGAAGAGACCCAGAGGTAAAAAGAGGTGCTACAGTGTCCTCTCTGCGATGTGCCCTCGGGCACAGACTCTGCAGTCACGTTCTTTGGGTTTGTGGCTCAGACCCGCCGATGTCACCTTGGGCAACTCACTTCAGTTCTCTGTGCCTTAACTTGCTTTATGTATTACATTGTGGGAACGTGAGAGAACCGATTCTGTTTGGGCAGTTGGGGGAAAACTTCCTAAAGAAATGACATTTGAGCTAAGTTTTAAATTATTAAGAAGTCTAAATTTTTGTTGTTGTTTTCTTTCGTCTACTTTAGGTTACCATTTAAACATTACTTCCTTGGGGAAGTTTGCCTCTGATCCCCCCACAGCTAATTTAAGTCTCCCGTTTTGCTACTGGTTTACTCTGTGTTTGTCTTTTTATTACTTGGGTGTACTTATTCAGTTACTTTCCTGTTGGCTAGTTTGTGAACTCCAGGAGGACTGAGATCTGTCCAGGTCATCACTGTTTTCCCCAGTTCCCATGCAGTTCCTGATACTTGTTAAATAAATCTGAGAGTCAGGGAAGTAAGGGAAGTGCATTTCACACGTAGGGAATAGCATTTACAAATACACAGTTATGAAAGGGCTACCCTAGAGCACATGGAAAGGGATAGTGGAAGATAAGGCTAGAATGGTAAGTTCAAGACAGATTGTAAAAACTGTCAGTAAAATTAGTGCTGGAACTGATTTTTAGAACGCTTTGGCAGTGATGCCTGTTTTGGTAAGAACCATGGTTTGGGGCTAGTTTGGGTCAAAATTAGTGTGGAGAATTTACTTGAAAAAAAAACTTGCTTGGAAGTCCATTTTAGTGAAAATTTGGTTTTTTAGCTACTTTGAATAAAACTTACATATTTTTTAGAAATTGCTGCACTGGAGCCCAAGGAGTTTTTGCTTTTATTCTGTTGGTAGAACCAACTGAGTTGGAGTTTTTTGGTTATTTTTTGTTTGTTTCTTAAGAACCAAAGGAGTTTTAAAGCAGATAATTATGAATAGCTTTGTTTTTAGGAAGATCACTATGCAGCAGGGTTTTCCAACCTGAACACTATTGACATCTTGGTCATGAGAATTTCCTGTTGGAGCTGTCCTGGGCATCCCTCGGCTCTACCAGTGGGATGCTAGTAACACTTCCTCCCCTGACCCTACCTCGGGGTGACAACAAAAGTGTCTCCAGATATTCCCAAATAACCTCCAGGGGCAGAATCACCCCTGGATGAGAACCACTGCTGCGCAGCTGTGTAAAGTGTGGATTTGAGTAGAAGACACGTCAGGCATGAGGAGCAGTTAACAGGAGACTAGTCCTGTAACCCAGATGAGGTGAGGTGGTCTGAATTAATACAGTTGCGGACAGGATGGAGGCAGATGTAGGAGATATTTGTAAGTGAAAACCAATGAGATTTGGTAGCCACCTAGATTTAGAAAGGAGGGTATTTGAGATGATTCTTAGGCTTTTTTTTCTTGGCTGGCAGCATATAAAGTAGTACCATTAGTCTCCAGTAATACAGAGAGAACTCTTTCTCAGGGCACGTCGCAGGGATCGCAGCATTTGGAGAAAGCAAGAAATTGTTGTATGCTAGAGTCCGAGAACTACTATTGTCGATTCCTAGACTGATAAAATGTTAGAAATGGAAAGAACCTTCCAAAACGTTTGATCTGTTTTTTAGGTGAGATAAAAAGAAAGAAAATGCGAGCTGAGTGTTAATAGCAGAATCTGTTCAAGAGCACAGGTCTCCTCATTCTCATTCACTTTCTCTCTCTCTCTCTTCTCTGTCTGTCTGTCTCTCTCTCTCTCTCTCTCTCTCTGTCTTTCTCTTTGTGACACTTCTCTTTTGTCTTTAAGTAGAGATGTTCCCTTTATAGACTCCTGGCTTTTTCTGGGTTTTGTAAGCTGCATGTACTGAATCTATTTAAAGAGTGCACTTTTGCCTATCCCCAGAAATTACCATCAGGAACTAGAGAAATTTGATTTTTGCTGAGACATCATTATCCCTAACTAGCATAACACGTTTTTGTGTGTATAAGTGGTTCTTGAGGTGGCAAAAACAAAGTACTGCCATTTCACCCCCAAAACCGTAGGGTTGAACTACAGTTAAAGGAGCTACAGTTGAAGGATGAATGTGGGTCTTAACTTACAACACGTGTAATCATTATTGTTGCCTAATAATACTTTAACATTAACTTTGAGAGGATGGTTTGGTAACACACTGGTATATATCATAATTTGTATAAACTGTAAGGAATTAATATTCAGTTTCCTGGCCACAGTGCTGAACACTTATCTGCATGTGACTAATTGAATGCCTTATTTATGTACTTCTCCCATTCCTGATGATTCCTGTGGAAGTGATAAACACTTAAGAGTCCCTTTTTAAAAATTTTTTTTTAACATTTATTTATTATTGAGGGAGAGACAGAGCATGAGCATGGGAAGGGCAGAGAGAGAGGGAGACACAATCCAAAACAGACTCCAGGCTCTGAGCTGTCAGCACAGAGCCCGACACAGGGCTCGAACTCACAAACTGTAAGATCATGACCTGAGCCGAAGTTGGACACTTAACCAAACTGAGCCCCCCAGGCACCCGAGGAGGAGTCCCTCTTTTCTATACTGTCCTCAGCTCCCTCTTACTTTCATTTCACTTTCCTTGTGATCATCAGGAATTCATTTGGATGTTTTTAATTTTGAAGGTAAAGAACAGTCACCTTTGGAGATGAGTATGCATCCAGCTGCAACAGCTCCACTCTCAGTGTTTACTAAGGAATCCGCGTCCTCCAAACACAGTGACCACCATCACCATCATCACCATGAACACAAGAAAAAGAAGAAGAAGCACAAACATAAGCATAAGCACAAGCACAAGCATGATAGTAAAGAGAAGGACAAAGAGCCTTTCGCTTTCTCCAGCCCTGCCAGCGGCAGGTCCATTCGTTCTCCTTCTCTTTCAGACTGAGAAGGGGACAGAGGAAACCTTTCCCTCAGTGTCCAGAAGAATATATATAACTAAAGCTTTGTCCTCTGTAAAGAATGATAAAAGGAAGCAGAGAGACAAAAAAATTGTTGCCTTTCTCATTCAGAATCCATGGAAGTTCTAAACATTTGATTTGTGGTTTTTATGCAATTGAGATCTAATTAGAAAAACGTTTTACAGTTCTGAATAAACCATTTCACCCCATTTCCTCCTGAGAACACACACACACACACACACACACACACACACACACACACCTCAGACTTCATAAAGGCCCTCGTATCCACTGGCAGTTACCATCCACATTATGGTCTTCGTGTGGACTGCCAAAATCAATTATGTTTTGAAGTCTTTGATGGATGCTTTGGGGCAAAGTTGTGTTTTAAACAGAAGCTACTGCCAGATCTGTGGTGAAACCACTGTTTCCAGTGAAATACTGTATAACACTATTTGGAACTACTGAAAGAGACTGAGGCTTTTCTATAGGAATCTTCTTTATTACATGGTATTTTTTGTGTTAACCATAGAGGCCAAACATCAGAATTTGTGAACAAGAATACATGGTATTTTCTTTTGCCCTAAAATACTGAAATTTTCAAAAGCAGCTCTTTAAAAAAATTTTTTTAATAGCTTTTTTGATAGTGCATTCGGTGATTATGATGTTGGAATTTAATAGAACTATCAAATCCACAGTTCTCAAATCAAGATATTTAAATTATAAGTTCTTTTTTTCATTAAGTATAAGTGAATATGTTCATATGTAGAATATGTTTGCTAAATGTTGACAGTTTACACACCCAACACATAATCTAAAATTATTTCTGTAGAAGACAAAGTCTGATACCTTAAAAAGGTGTTTACATGGTGTTTATTAACTCAGACAAGTCAGCCCTCATGTGAGTATACCAGAAACATTTAGAAATATGAAACATTTTGGTTTCATACTCAAATAGTTTGTACGTTTGTGTGTTTTTATTTCTGAATTTACCATGTGCTTTATTGTTTAAAAATGTTTTTCATACCTGTTCTATTTTTATCATTTCTCTTATCCTTAGTTTGACAAAATACTTCTTCCGGAATAGATATTTCAATGGGATCCAATAATGTTGGACTTTTAAATATACTTTTAGTTGCATTTAACTTGTTTAATAAATAACTTTTTAAATTGACCATTCTCCCTTTGTATCTTCTTATCTCTTTTGTTACCTTTCTCCTTGTGTACGTATATAATGTACCCGGCCCCAAAGCTCTCTGCAGGCTTTATAGATAGGCAGGATTTGAGCTGGCCTTGCTAGGAAGAATGATTATAATAGAGATGGGGAAAGTTATCTCAGTAGAAGAAACGGTGTTTTTTCAAAAGGATGGAGGAAAGCAGATACGTGTTCAGGAGTTGTAAGGCAGTGCAGTTGACCTGGAGTCTTAAGAGCAAAAGGAGTGTGGTCAGATGTCAAAGGGCCTAAATGGCAGTTATTTAAAGATTCCAATTAATTGAGTGTTGCCCAACTGAAATTATTTTTGGAAAATGGAATATTTTACATCATGGTGTGCAGTGATACCATATAGAGAATTCCCAGCTTTGAAAATTGTAAGGATATATTTCAAAGTAATTAGTGTTGTAGGAAGAGGTGACAAATACCAGCCATCTTTATAACCTAAGGACCTCTTATATATCCAGCATTATGTAGGAACTGTATGTTATGTATGTTATTTCTAAACTGGATATTTATAGTGGATGTTTCTTGGGAGGAACATTTTGTCATGGCAGGCTTTCGGTTACTTAGGTTGATGGTTAGAAGCAGACAATACAGAAATCATTCCTAGTTCTGAACTATGTAATGATACACAAAAACACAGAGTTCTCGTGGAGTCTCCCCAGTGTCCCCCAGAAGCGGTCTGTGTTGGCAGTATTACAAGCATCTTTCCAGAGCTAGTCTATACATGTATCTATACGGTATATACATTGTTTAAAAAAATGATATTTGTAGAAATTTTTAATTTTGGTATAGTTTATCTTTTATGACAACACATTTTGTGTCATACTAACAAAGGTCTTTCTTATTCCATGATTATAAAAGAATTCTCCCAGCTTTTCTCTTGATTTTAAAGTTTTATGTTTCAGGTTTCTATCCAACTAGAATCCATCTGGAATTTATTTTGATAGAAAATAGGAGGTAGAGATCCAACTTTTTTTTTTTTTTTTTCCTTCCAGAATGCTACCCAACACTGTGTATTTAAAACTCTGTCTTGGGGCGCCTGGGTGGCGCAGTCGGTTAAGCGGCCGACTTCAGCCAGGTCACGATCTCGCGGTCCGTGAGTTCGAGCCCCGCATCAGGCTCTGGGCTGATGGCTCAGAGCCTGGAGCCTGTTTCCGATTCTGTGTCTCCCTCTCTCTCTGCCCCTCCCCCGTTCATGCTCTGTCTCTCTCTGTCCCAAAAATAAATAAACGTTGAAAAAATAAAATAAAATAATATGCCCTCTTTCAGATGATGTGAGAAGGGCAGTGCTGTGGGTATAAAACCCCACGGTGCCATCTACCCAGTCTCATGAGAAAAACATGAGACAAACCCAGCTGAGGGTCACTAGAAAATATCTGACCATTACTCGTCAAAACTATTAAATTTATGAAAAACAAATGACTTAGAGACTATCGCACCAGAGGAGACAAAGGAGATATGACAATAGTGCAGTGAGTTTTCCTGGCTTAGATCCTGCATCAGAACAGAACACGAGTGAAAAAAACTAGTGAAATCCAAGAACATTCTGGAGTTTCGTTCACGTACCTATGTTGGTTTTTTAGTTTTGACATGAACCATGGTGATGTATGATGTTAATGGGAAATGGGGTGGGGGGGAAGGATATGTGGGAATACTTGCTAAGAAGGAAAATGTACTAATAGAATCCTTCCAAGCTATGCATATACTTTGATCATTTCCTAATGATCAGAACCTAATTTTTTTTTTTAATTTTTCAATGTTTGTTTATTTTTGAAGGAGAGAGACCGTGCACAAGCGAGGGGGTTGGGGCGGAGAGAGGGAGACACAGAATCCGAAGCAGGCTCCAGGCTCTGAGCTGTCAGCACAGAGTCCAATGCAGGGCTTGAACTCACGGACTGGACCACGAGATCATGCCTGAGCCGGACGCTTAACTGACTGAGCCACCTAGGCACCCCTATAAATGACATTAAAAGAAAAAAAAGTTCATTTGCTTTTTTTGAGTGGGGAGGGGCAGAGAGAGAGGGAGACCCAGAGTCCAAAGCAGGCTCCAGGCTCTGAGCTGTCAGCCGTTACTTACTTTTTGAAGAGATAAGAGATAAAGAGATAAAAATTCACTTTCTTCACCTCAGGATTTTAGAAGATAATGTATGCACTTGGAGGAATATTTGGAGAGAGGTCAATGACAAAGATCCAAAGGGTGAAAACTGTAAAGCTTAGGAGCAGAAATATAAAAGGGGTTCTTCCAAAGACAAGAACAGCCCATGGGGCTAGCCTTAAAAAAGAAAAAACTCTTTAACTCTCTAATTAGATGCTGTTAAAAAAAAAAAAAGTCAGGATTTTATGATTGGATATAATTGAGAAACTGCATATTCCCTCTTAGAGTTTCTCTGTGACCATCAGACGCCTCTGTCTCATAAGCTCCAAGTTCTGTTGTAAAGAAACCTGTTTAACATGGTATTTTCCCAAACTTACTTGACCGTGGAACTTTGTCCTGTCACATCTGTGAAAATCTAAGCAACACCTGCTGTAATTTTGGAAAATTCTATTCTGTGTGAGTTATTTTTACTGTTAACCCTGGTATTTATACTACTTGGACTATTTTACCACCAAAATAGAGATTTCTCAACCAATTATTCCAGAGAATTTACTGTCACTTAATGATCAGGACTTACTTAAAAATATCCTTACTATTTAATAAAACACAATTACTGAGAACCTCCTCTGTTCATCATGTTGGAGTATTGTGACTTTTAAAAGTTCTTGGCAAACTGATTCTTTAAAAAATTTTTTTAACTCTAATTGTCTACATGACTTAAACATAGTAATGAAATATTGCTACACCCAGCATTGTTTTTTGGGTTTTTTTCTAAAACAAACTTACTTCTCTTGGGTTAGCCCAGTAATCTCTAAACATTTTTGGATGTTCACCCCATTAGTTAAAAACAAAACAAAAAACCTGTATATATCTAATAGTTGATATGTAAAATATATATTAATATATAACATGGTTTGGGCTTGAGTGGTGTTTTTTAGATTCTACTGATTTAAATACTTTTTATTGGTGTATTTAATACCATGCACATTTAAAGTAATTATATGGCTTATATAGTTGGAATAATACCTACTATTCTCATTATAAAAGTATACAAGAAAGGATAGGATACAGATGAAATAAATTATTTGTCAATATTGTGACATTGTGATAACATCATACTATTTAATATCTTAAAGGCCAATATAAACTTTGTTCAAAGTTCATTAGTAACAAGCTTTTGTCAATTTGTATTTCAAACTGATAATTTTTTTCTTCTCTGATCTGATTAGAAGATAATAAATACTTCTATGTATTATGCAATATTCTAAGTACTTTTTATGCATTAACTAGCTTAATCTTAACAACCACTATATGGGATAGGCAGTATGATTATTATGAAGAAATTGAGGCATGGAAAAGTTAAGACAAATGTCACACAGCTTATAAGTGGCAGCATTTGGATTCAAACCTAAGAATTTGGCCCTACTTGTTACCTCTTGTGTATAGTAGCCACTAACCACATGTGGCTGTTTAAATTTAATTTATGTTTAAAAATTAAACATTTAGCTCCTCAGTTTCACTAGCTGTATTTCGAGTTTAATAACCATATATGGGGAGTGGCTATCATATTAGACAGCCCCTAGAACATTTTCATCACAGTAGATTCTTTCAGACAGCATTGACTTGGGTAGCTGCTCATCATGTTTCTATCTTGCGATGTGGCTTCGGGAGAGCTCATGCTATGAAACAAGCATTGGCTTAGCTCTTTTTCAGTTGTTTGCATGTGCTTGCGTGATTCATAGTGTCTTCAGTGTTTTTTGTTGAGATTTTTGAAAGACCACTGTCTGTTTTTTAGTGTTTGGTTTAGTTAAAACCGGGTAATATAACCCATAACCCGACACACTAACTACAGGATGTCAAAATAGAGGGATGGACACCTCTGTCCAAAATGAGTGAGGACACCACTGTCCCCAATCCCTTGATGCTGTGAAATATCTCAGTATAGTCTGACACAGGATTCAGGAGACAATCTGCATGTCAATTTATGGGCAGATAGAGAAATATAGCTAGAGGTTCTAACAGTCATCTTCCATCTACTTGGAAGGTCCCTATTCTAGATCTCTGACCTTACTTTTGAGCTGTTTATCCCTCTTTGTCAGAGCCTTGCTCTTTTATCATTGTTCCTCTGTCTTCCTCTTTGCAAAGAAATAAGCAAAACTTAGGCTGGAGACCAGCAAGACTATTGCTCAGCAGGGGAACTAAAATCTTACTTAACGGGACGCAGATGTTTACTATGTGGAATACAGGGCCAGAAGGAGACAGTACATGAAAAGATGAAAGTGAGTTTTCAAAGTTGCTTTCTTTGATTCTGTTAAGAAAAACCTTGGTTGCTTCTTTGACAAAAACCCTTTCCTAATGTTTTTTGCAAACACATTTTCTGCTTTTAGTGCCACATTTTCTGTTTGATTTACTATTTCACAAGAACTTTTTTCCTCAGTGCAATCATAAAAAATAATTGACATTTTAACTGAATTTATTTTATACTGCAATAGAACCTGATATCTCTTTGTCAACATGTGTGTGAGACAACAAAATAGGGATAGGTGTAATTTCACTTGCAAATCTTGCAAATACTTTTCATAAAGTTGTATACACAGTATTTTAAAGTGAAAGGTGGCAGGAAACTAGTAGACTCCATTACATCTCAAGACTACACTGTTCTTCTCAATAGGAGCACAATGGGGTATTTTGTGTAGGACTGTCCCACATGGCACTGGGCATTTAACACTCAGGTCCCAGCCCACAAACCAGGCCCAGTCATTGGAACAATCAGATTCCTGGCCTATCTTCAGTGCCCCCCTGGGAGTGGGTACTACTCGGGTTGAGAACTCTTGGGCTAACAGTTTCACTCCAGACTCTCATTACTGCCTCAGCTTACAAGAGAGAAGATTATTAAAATTCTCCAATTACAATTAGACAACAATTCCCATTCAGGGCACCTGGGTGGCTCAGTCAGTTAAGCGGCCGGCTCTTGGTTTCGGCTCAGGTCACGATCTACGGTTCATGAGACTGAGCCCTGTGTTGGACTCCCCGCTAACAGCATGGAGCCTGCTTGGGATTCTCTCTCTCCCCCTCTGTCTGCCTCTCCCCACACCTCTCTTTCTCAAAATAAATCTACTTAAAAAAAATTCCCATTCAAAACAAAACACAGCCTTATTGTTTCTAATCACAGCGCCTATTCTTTAAGCATCTGTCATGAGCCTGGCACTGCTACGTGCTGTATGTGCATTTTCTTGTTCCGTTCTCCTTGTAGTATGTGAAGTGAGGGTCATTATCCTTGTTTTACAGATGAAGAAACTATGAAGTACGTAGTACACGATTAAAATTCATCATCTAATATTTTGTTGGTATGTTCTACATGCTAGGTACTGAGATAAATTTCATGAACAAGATACACACAATTGTTGCCCTCAGTGAGGTTGCATTTAGTTTATGCAGCCAAGTAAGGGGAAGCATCAAGATTTTAACCCAGATCTATCGTTTCTAGAACTGCCTCCTAATTTCTACCTCTACCTCTATCTTTTTTTTTTTAACATTTATTTATTATTTTTGAGAGACAGAAAGACACAGTCTGAGCAGGGGAGGGGCAGAGAGAGAGGGAGACACAGAATCTGAGGCAGGCTCCGGGCTCCAAGCTGTCAGCACAGAGCCTGACGCGGGGCTCGAACTCACGAACTGTGAGATCATGACCTGAGCCCAAGTTGGATGTTTAACCAACTGAGCCACCTAGGCATCCCCCAGATTATCTCCTTGAAGAAGAATTTAGTCAGCCAAGCTAATCCTAATCAATGTACTGTAAACATAGGTAGCAGATACTCAGCACTATGCAGCTATGGTCTTTATCCTCCTAGGGATTGCTGGACTCCATGTAGACAGCCCTCTGTTGAGCAGTGCAGGGCACAGCCTGTGTGGCTGTAGATGAGCAAAAGCCCAGTGGTCCCTGCCTGTGGAATACTTTCCCCTGTTCTACAGGATTCTTTCCTGCCTAAGGAAGTTGTACCTTGCATTGAGACTCCACTAAAAAACCTTCTCTGATACTTGGATTTTTCTGGTTCTAATCAACCAACCTCTGTCCCTCTCTCCTTCCCTCCCTTCTTTTCTTTCACTGACGCATACAGTAGTTTTGAAGGCCCATTATTTTTTCATGTTCTAGGGCTATGGTAATACAGTCAATGAGACAGCCCTTGTCCTCAAAGACCACACCACAGAACTACTTCTGTCTTTCCTTTCTCACTGTGTAACTCATATCGTGCCCACATAGTTTATTGAGTTCAGTTGTGTCTTCCAGTGCTTTTACTATAATGGTATTTGTAGGAACATTGATTAGGGTAACACTGACGTGTGTTCACTTAAGTGACATTCTTAATTTGGTTGGTGTTGTAAGTTTGCATGCCAGAGTGTAGATTGGTGTGCAGGGTTTTGTACAGAGGAGAATTGCATACAGTATATTATTTCATTCCTACTCACAAACACGGAGAAGCCACCGCTGGAGGACTTTTCTTTTCAGCAGGGATATCTAGTTGCTGATAGCAGATATTCTGTGTAACATGCACATGTTAGACATTAGGAATATAGTAAAAAAAAAAAAAAAAAAAAGGAAAGGACTCAGCAAATTGGGTGGGTCGAAAAGTTTGAAAATTTTATTATTTCTCAAGATAAACTTTTACCCCAAAAACATGTTACTTGGGTGTGTGAAGTCCTTCCCGTTTGATTATGACTCACTGAGGGTGGAGGTCATGTCATTATCCTGTTTATGATGCTTATCGTCCCTTAACTATCTAATGCCACTGCAAGTCACTGTTGGGACTAAACATGGGCTCAGTTTTTATTGACTTGAATATGAAAGCAGAAGGTGTTTTTATCAGCCAGAGAGTAAATAATACTGTGGAGAGATCATGGCTCTGGAAAACAGAAAACCTGGGTTTTATGTCCCAACTTCTCGAGTGTCTCATGTTGTGGCCTCGAATAAATCACCCAACCTCACTGGGGCCAGTTTCCTTGAAAAACGAGAGGACTGAATAAGACTTTCTCAGAGTTTCTTGCCTGCTGCCAAACTTCTGTGATTATTCTGTTACCACTATACAGTAAATACCTAGAGCAGGTCACATGAGTGTAAGAAAATTTAGGTTATAAAGTCCTTATTTCAGTTTTTAAACATGGATAGCCTTGATTGGTTTTATTTCAATTTTCTAGAGAGAACTTGTATTTCAGCCTCCGACGATCTGCATATGCTCAGCCCAGGCATAAGACATCATCAGGTGGTTACATATGTGAGCATGAAACTTCTCAGTTGACGGTAAACAATTTTCTCTTTTCTCATCTCTTTGGACAGACCCAACTTTCCCCCAAGACCCAAACATCATCACAATGATTTCTTCAGCCGCTGTGATTGGCTTTTAGAACTTGTACAGACTCCACAATCATCAAGCTCACACCAGGTCAGTAGGTATCACTGGATGTATGTGAGGCCCCTGCCTTCAAGGTGCGTAGGTTCTAGTAATAGAGTTCGAATGAATACATAATTAGCAGTAATTGGTACTTGAACCTAGAGTCTAACTATTGAGATACCTTAAGGCAGGCCATGAAGGAAGGGCATGAGGGAAGCCTTGCCAAATTCTCTGCTCCAATTACAGATAAACACGGTAAAAATTTCCAGTAAAGATTTTTAACTTCATGTATCCTGAAACTCCTGGGGCCTGTCTGTAATCCTACACTGGAGAGCCCTCTTGTCCTTACAATCCAGCATCCAGAAAGTCCATCCAGAACTGAGAAAACAATGCCAGGACTGACTCTGTGACCTGTTAGTCTGTGCATATCAAATAAGAAAATTTAGGATGAGGCAGTGAGACTTTCATAAAACTCATTCGATTTAAGGTACTGCCTTTTACTTTGGGAATTAGTACGTCCATCCTAGTAGCATGGTGTTTAAAATGTCCTTTTATGAAATGACCTTTATAAAATGTCCTTTTATGAAATGACCATGATGGCCGTGGTAAGTGGTTTGTTGTCGGTGGTTGATTGTTGCTTTGATTGTCAGTTTCATGTTCCTACTTGGCAAGGTCAAAGTTGATGGTGCTTGAATTCCTCAAGAATAACAAGCCATCGGTGCTTTGTGGACGTAGTTTGTGTCTTTACGGGACTTATCTTCTGCTCTTTCACCCTATGGGAAGAAGTCAAGTCAGCAATACTCTGCTCATTTTATGGTTAAGCAAACAGATTTGGAACCATGTGTTCTATATTTTCTATTAATGCAACACAGGCTTGTCCTGGCATTGATTAAAAATCTGCTCTCCAGACACCTCTGTACACAGTAATTATACGTGTGGGGTTATTACCTATGAGGTCACCAGACCTCATGTGTTCCTTACACCTTGCAAATATGGAACCAGGTCCTTTCATGCAGTAGGGGAGGCGTCATCTTCAATATTGTGGTTTTAATTAGCAGTGGTAAGTTTTTTAAACTGAAAAATAGAGATGTCTATTTTCCTGGCTAAAGCTTCTAACGTCTTTTGAGTATCTTGCTTTGAGGGGACACTTCACACATCAGGTTTTGATTCTCATGCTGTTGTTTTCCATTCTGAGGGGAGCCAACTATTATCCTAAAAGGTCAGTATTTGGCTTCCACGCTTAATCAAACAATCAGGCCTCATGGCTATTTTTCTATTAAATACAAGGGTTTTTTTGTTAAATGCAGATGCCTTTCTGCTGCATGTTAGGTAGTTGCCTGGTGATCCAGAAGACTTAACGCAAGAACTGGCCACTTCACTTCCTTTTCCACTAATTAATGCAGGGGCTCCAGCGGAAGCATACCTTAGCATATCTATGGAGGAAAACACTGAATCATAAGTGGAGCACAAAAAGTAATTCAGGAGGAAAAGAACTCTTTAAATGCCTCTACCCAGTTGCCCTAATGACTTTTTTTTTTTAATTGAATTATAATTACCATGCAGTGTTATATGAGTTTCAGGTGTACAATATAACAATTCAACTATTCTATGCATTTCTCAGCGCTCATCACAATAAGTGCCCCCTTGGTCCCCTTTATCTGTTACTACATACGCTTTGGAGTCCACAAGCCTGCCTTTAAATCTTGTCTCTCTTGTATAGGAACTATGATTCAAGGTAAACTGTGTAACCTCTTCATTTGCAAAGAAAACAGCTAACCTGTTGTCCCTGGATGAGGACCCCAGACTGTGTTAAATTCACAGCATGAATTCTCTCAACTGTCCCACCCCTAAAGTAGTGTGGCGGACACTGCTTTGAGGTGCTTATAGAACCCCAATTTTGTGTGGGTAAAAGTGTGTCTCCTACATACTTGCTCCTCAAGCCTCATTGTAGCTCAAGTGGCCACATAGATAGAGTTCTCTGGCCGTAGAGACATGGGCAGAGAGCTGCTGGGGTTCTGACTTAGTTTTGCTGATCAAAGAGGACCCTTGTGGCTGGTTCCCTCTTCTGTTCTCTTTCTGCCCTAAATCCTGACACGATGTTGGAACAGCAGCTAGCTGTGCTCCTGAAGAAAAGGCTGAAAGAATCACAGAGAGCAACCCTCACATTGTTGAAATGCTAAACCAACATCTGCAGTTCCCATTTTTCAGACTGTCAGTTATGTAGAAGAATAAACCCCTATTTGGTTAAGATAGTCCTGTACTTGCGGTTACGTATGTTCCTATCTGCTATGGGAAGTATCATTATTGTCTTCAGTCTCCAGATGAGGAAACTGAAGCCCAGAGATGTTAAATAATATGTCTGATTTGCACAGCTGGTCATTGATGGAACTGGAATTCACACCCCACAGGGCTGACTTACAGCCTGAGCTCTTAACTACTTCTGGTTTTTGGAGGAATGAAATGAAATTACTTACATAAAGCATTTTAGCTCAACATGGTGCCTGGCTTGTATTACGTGCTCATTAATATCTTAAGACCTTTCCCACAATCGCATCCATTGCTTAACAACGTGACTCCTGGGTTTTGATTCTCATGAAGTTATTTTCCATCCTAAGAGGAGTCAACTTTTATCCTAAAAGGTTGGTATTTAGTTTCCATACTTAATTGAATAATCCAGCTGCATGGCTGTAATAGGTGCTCAGAGGGTTTGTTGAATAAGTGAATGAATAATTCCTTTAGAGAAATTTTCTTAAGTACCACTCTTAGGAGGTTGCTATATGCCTGTTTGGTAATGAAACAAAATTTTTTTTTTAATATAAGCATAGTACAAAGTTTGAGCAAAGTTCTGCAACGAGTCTGCCTTGGTTCAGATCTAGCCTCCACCACTGATTGATAAGCTGTGTGACATTAAGCAATTAATTTAACCTCTCTGTGCTTTATCTATAAGATAGGGACAATAATAATCCAATATTGTTAGCATTAATTGAAGTAATACATTTGAAACAGTTTTTAAAAGGCCTGGCATATGTACTCAACAAATGTTAGCTTTGACAGCAGTAACTATTAATTATTTTTATTAATTCACGTGTACCCTGTTAAAAGTGGTTCCAGTTAATGAAGCCACATTGAAAACAAGATCCTCATGGCATAAATGCAGCAATTCAAATGTGGGTTCATGGTGACTTCTCCACGTTCAAATATAGTAGGATCAGAATAAAAATGGTGAGGGGGAAGAGTCTCAGCTTGGCAATCAGTACCTGAATTCTTGATTTCCTTTGTAAAATGTAAATTCACTTTATTCTTGGTGTGTGCCTTTTAAAATTAAAAAGTAAAAACACTGCATACTTTTAGTGACAAATTACAAAATGTGGTTCCCACTTGGTTCCCTTTGCCTGCTTCTGTTTTCAGATTTGCATGTAAGTTAGTTTGTTTGAGAGGAGTCAAATCAACTTGATCAGGAAAAAATAGCATCTCTCTATCTTGCTAGCAACAATCATTGCAACTTAAAAATGAAACAGCAATGATGACAACAAAAACTAGTAATTATAATGTTAGCTTATGGAATTCTCTTTTTTTAATATTTTTTTAATGTTTATTTGTTTTTGAGAGAGACAGAGACAGAGACAGAGACAGAGTGCAAGCGAGAGAGGGGCAGAGAGAGAGAGAGAGAGGGAGACACAGAATCCGAAGCAGGCTCCAGGCTCTGAGCTGTCAGCACAGAGCCCAATGTAGGGCTCAAACTTGCAAGTGGTAAGATCATGACCTGAGCGGGAAGTCGGATACTTAACTAACTGAGCCACCCAGGCGCCCGTGGAATTCCTTCTTTTTTTTAAAGGGGCTAAAGCTTCTGGAAAGATGTGAAGAGATCTGCAGACCTCTTCTCTAGTGGAACAACCGTAACTGGTGAAAGTGATAAAAACAAAAACATGACTATTTAAAGTCTCTGGAAATTGTCCTACGAGTGTATAGTAAATGGAGAAATATTTATTCCGCAAAATCTACTACCTACGTAAGACCAGTGAGAGTCAGTGGCACTTGGATCATCGCCCTTTCCCTCCCTGTCTCTCCTTGCTCACTGTGCATGATAGAAGCGCCACTCCATGCAGGTGTGGCTGGGAAGACCGAGCCGCCATTCCCCCTCTTCCCAGTCAAGGGATATGGTATTCTACCAGGAGCAGCAGGCCAACGACATTTCTAACCACCTACAACTTCAGGCTGCAGAGGCTGAGTTCTTGGTGAGTGCATCCATGAGGTTAGGTACTCCTCTCTTCCAAGAAGTCCCCACTCATAGGGTGGAGGCTTCTCTGAGCATGGTAGTCTCAGCATAATGGGTTGCTGACCATCGTGACTCATAGGGTGAAGATTCCATGCCAGGAGAGACCAGAGGCTACGCCCTCTCCCCAGGTCTCTGTTCATAAAGCATAGGTGTCATTCCAAGAGAAGCAGGCCCCTGTCACTGTCCAGCAGCTAGATCAGTGGCTCAGAGATCTTGCCCAGCGGGCTGTGATGCAGCCAGAAAGAACAGAGAGCTCTGAAGCTTGCCCCCAAAGGAACTGACTTTATTTGAAACAGAAAGTTCAAATCTAAGGACACTCTCTAAAACAATGGAGATTTGGTAGGAAGAAATTAAGAGGGGCTGGTAGTTCTGAGCTTCAAGCTAAACCATAAGCCAGCTAACTTACTAGAGAGAATCAGGAAAAGACATAGCTTCTAAAAGTTCCCTAATGTCAGAAAAAGGCTTCAAAGACTGGCCCCAAACTACCCCTGCCTGCACTTAATCAGATCAACCTGAGGAGCAATTTATGTCCCAGGACAATGTCAAAAAGAAAAGAATAATCACAAGCAATTAACAGAGTTTAACAGTTGAGTGTGATACCAAAAAGACACCTAAACAGGTCAGGGAAAGAAAGGGTCTCTTTGACCTTGACAGTGCTAAAACCACTGTCATTCCAGACTGACTATGTGTGTATGCTGAGGCTTTACACTGCTGGAGGCAGGAAAAAGGAATTAGATTTCATTAAAATAGTATACCCAAATCACTAAACAAATAAATAAGTGTGCATGCTCACACAAAGGCCCAGAAAGTGAGTAGAAAAATCAGCACTGAGAGTTACTGCTCTATATTACTTAAAATGTCCCATTTAAAAGAGAGAGAGAGAGAGGGAGAGAGAGAGAGAGAGAGAGAGAGAGAGAGAGAGAGAGATGGAAAGAAACAGGAACGTGTGACTCAACAGAAACTATGAGGGGGGCTAGATGTCAAATTTAGTAGACAAAGACTTCAAAGTGGCACTTATAAATATGTTTTAAGAACTAAAGAAACCATACTTAAGGAAGTAAACCTCATGGCTAACAAAGCTATGATGACAATATCACAGCAAACAAAAGAATATCAATAAAGAGAAATTATTTTACAAAATAGCCAACTGGAAACTCTGGAGTTGATAAGTATAACTGAAATGAAAAATTCATGAGAGGAACCAACAGATTTGGAAGAATCAGTGAAGTAGAAGTTAGATTGATAGAAACTGCAAATTAAAGGCAGAAAACAAAAAGAAAGAAAAAGAAAGAAATGAACAGAACCTCACAGAACAGAAATGTAGAGCACTGTCATACCAACATACACATGATGGGAGTACTGGAAGGGGAAAAGAGAGGCAGAAAAGAGCAGAAAGTAATGTCCAAAAAAAGAAGGGCCGAAAACACCCCAAATTTGATGAAAACCAATCTATGCATCTCAGAAACTCAATGGATTGCATGCCAGATAAACACAAAGAGATCCAATAAGAGACACATCACAATTAAAATATTGAAATACAAAGGCAAAGAGAACATTTTGAAAGCAGCAGGAGAAAAAGGGCTCTTCATAGATAAATGAATCCTGCTAAGACCAAAATCTGACTTCTCAGAAACAGTGGAGGAGAGAAGGCCGTGAAACAACATATTTGGAGTGTTGAAGGGAAAAAAACTGTCAACCGAGTATCTTATGTCCCGCAAAGCTATCTTTCACAAATGAAGGCCAAATACAGGCAGTTCCAGATAAAAACTGAGAGAATTTGTTGCTAACAGATCCACCTTACTAAAAATAATAAAGGAGATTCTTTAGGCTGAAGGCACAGGACTGCAGATGATAATATGAACCTTTGAGAAAAAACAGCAGGCACTGGGAATGGTAATCACGTAATTATAAAAGACAGTATAAATGTATATTTCTCTTCCTTTCTTCTCCCTGATTTAAAAATCAATTAGTATAGGGATGCCTGTGTGGCTCAGTCAGTTGAGCATCTGACTTCAGCTCAGGTCACGATTTCACCGCTTGGCTTGTGAGTTCGAGCCCCGTGCTCAGAGCCTGAAGCTTGCTTCAGATTCTGTGTCTCCCCCTCTCTCTCTGCCCCTCTCCCACTCATGCTGTCTCTCTCTCAAAAATAAATAAATAACATTTTTTTAAAAATAAAAAAATAAATAAAAATCAATGGTATAAAACAGTCTGTATATAATTATACTGTTGGGCCTAAACATAAGGCAGTGTGATATATCTGATGTAACAACACAATGGAAGTGGGTGGGAACAAAACTGTATCCAGGTAAGGAAATGGTAAAAGGAGAGTTGAGGAGTAGGAGGGGGGATAATGGATATTAGGGATTTGAGGAAATCCTAAGTAGTCCCCTACAGTATTTGCAAATGCTCGCACTTGCAGGGCTTTAGATGGCATGTTTTCCTCTTTGTAAACTGGAAAAATTCATTGTTGATTTAATATCTACTTGTGTCCCAAAAGGCACACTTATTTTTTGACGCTGAAATGCAGCCAGTTGGAATAATTGGTTGCTTGGGCTCTGTGATTGCATCAGACCTTGCTTTTCACCTCAAGGAAAGAAACTACTGGAAATTTACTGGCCACAAACCATTTTTATGCAAAAGTGAACCCAAATTTTAAAAAATCATTGAATGCATTATGAATTTGACAATTATAAATCAAGCTTTGTCTGTCAAAGTTATTCCTATGATTGGGTCTTTGTTGAGATTTATTTAAAATTAAAGGCATCAGTCTGCTATTTTGGGATGGTTTTGCTTAGAAACCTTTTAGCAATTACAGTTTTGAGAATTTTTTTTCTCACTGAGTCAGCTGAACAGCAATCGTGATATGATTTATTACTTCAGTTTTGTAGTTTCCACTTCTGAGGTGACTTGATTTATTTGATTGATACATTTCCGAAGGAAACGGAAAAGTAATTTAGACCCTCTACCACAGGGTCGTGATATGTTGTGGGTACGTGTTTGCAGCATTAGGTTTAATATAAACACTACTTTATACTCCGTAGCGAGATAAGTTCTGGGGTTTTGAAGATATGAAGGTAAGTAAGATAGGATAGTCCCTTGTCAGCAGGGAAATTGTCATCTCAAGGGACAATTTGTGGTAGAAACAAGTAATTTCAATGCAGTGTGGTACCATGTTAGAAGGAAGCCCAGATGCTCTGTGACAAAGAGGTGGGCATCAAGCAGGCAGGGCTGAGCAGGGAGAATTCTAAAGGAAAGCTCAGTCACGGGGGATTTTCAAAGGAGGCTACCAAGTCTTTGAAAATGTGTATTGGAGGCAGAAGCATACATACTTTCTCTCTTTTTCACATCATGAATTAATCATTAAATAAATAGTAAATAATGTTTTAGAATAATTTTTAAAGAAATGACATCAACGATACATGTTTTAGTCAGGGATTTCAAATGAAAGGGATAGATACCCAACAAAAACCAACTTAAGCAAAAGAGGGAACTGAGACATTAGGCTTCAGGCCTACTTGGATCAAAGAACTCAAATGATGCCATCTCTGCCCTGTGGATCTGCTGGCTTTTGTGTGTTGACCTCATTGCCTCCTGTTGCAGATAAGAACTTATTATGTGTAGCTGAGGTGAAATGGATGTCAGTAGTCCCAGATTCACTAATTCCCAGTTTAGTAATCCCCAGGCAAAAAAATTTTCTCTTCCACCATTTATATATAAATCTTAAAGAAAGTTCTGTCTTGCCATGCGTACTCATCCCAGACCTTGCTTGGGTCATGTGCTCATTTCTGGATCAGTCAATGGGTTGAGAATAGTCTATGATGACTCATCCAGCCCAAGTCACATTCCCACATCTGGTAGAGGAAGTACTGTGTAGACCATATCTCCAGGACCACAAGAAATGGCATAGGGTGAGGAGGAATTTCTTAATAAAAAAGGAATTCCATTATGAGAAAAAGAGGACAGGCTAAAATGATGGCTACCTATAGCAGATACTGCTAATGGTCCCTCAATGTCTATATTTGTCTTTCTCTTTAACCCCAAATCTCCTAGCTATGTATGTGTCCACCTAGAATAAAGGTATATTTCTTAGACTCACTTGCAACCAGGTGTGACCATTTGATGCAATCTGGCAAATGATTGAATGTAGGATTGTTGTGTAACAGTTTCTGGAAATATTCCTTTAAAAATAGCTGTTATGGGGCGCCTGGGTGGCGCAGTCGGTTAAGTGTCCGACTTCAGCCAGGTCACGATCTCGCGGTCCGTGAGTTCGAGCCCCGCGTCGGGCTCTGGGCTGATGGCTCAGAGCCTGGAGCCCGTTTCCGATTCTGTGTCTCCCTCTCTCTCTGCCCCTCCCCCGTTCATGCTCTGTCTCTCTCTGTCCCAAAAATAAATAAACGTTGAAAAAAAAAATTAAATAAATAAATAAATAAAAATAGCTGTTATATACCTTCTGCTTCATTTTCCTAGTTTTTTCCTTCCTTTCTTTTGGAATTAAAATATAGTGGCTGGCTCTCTACCTGCCACATTGGACCAAAAAGAAAGGGCCATGCCACAGAGTCTCTGGGGACTTTGTAAAGCAGAGCTTCCATACCTTCCCTAGTTCCAAACTTTTATGTGAAAGAGAAATAAATGTCTGCCTTGCTTGAAGCACCGTGTCTGATACAAACACATCACAATCCACGTCAGGGCAATTCAGTACTTTTCCCTCATAACTGTGCTTCCTCAAACCTTAATTATGATCTTAATTCCATACAGATACTGTGATGCAGTTATTCATTTAATCAACAAATATTTATTGAGACCTAAACTATGTGTTGGTTCCCGGCACTGGGGATACAACAGGGAACCAAACTCTTCGGTAGTCTAAGTTGACATTTTAGTTGGGAAAGGAGAGATAAAAGAATAGGTATATAATTTATAAATAGTAATGCTTGCTAGGAAAACATGAAGAAGAAGCATGGTTAAAGAGATAGAAGGGATATGGGAGTCTAATATTATTTTACATAGGATGGTAGAGAGGAACTTCTTTCTGATAAAATAATATTTGAGCAGCGACCCAAATGAATGGAAGGTGTGGTGGTTAATTTTATGTGTCAACTTGATTGGGCCACTGGGATGCCCAGATGCTTGGTTAAGCATTGTATCAGGGTGTGTCTGTGAGGGTGTTTCTGGATGAGAGTAACATTTTAATTAAGAGACTGAATAAAGCAGATTGCCCTCGCTAATGTGGGTGGGCCTCATCTAATCTATTGAAGACCTCAATAGAATAAAAGGCCCCGTGGGAAAGAATTCTTGCTCTCTACCTGGCTGTCTTCTAGCTGGGGCATCAGTTTTCTCTTGCCTCCAGTCTCACTCAGACTGGAACGTACACCATCAGCTCTCCCAGGTCTCCAGCTTGCTGATGGCAGATCTTGAACTTGGAATTGCGTGAGCCAATTCCTTAGAGTAAATCTCTTTTTGGCACAGGAAGGAACAGTGGGAAATCCAATGAGTTTAGAGCACTGGTTCTCAAACATTTTGGTCTCAGGACCCCTTTGCATTCTTAAAATTATTGAGGATCCCTGAGAAGTTTGGTTACATGGATTCTATCCATACGTGGCATACTAGAAGTTAAAACAGAAAATTTAAAAATATTTATTCTTTCATTTAAAATTACAATAAGAAACATATCACATGCTAATGTAAATAATATTTTAGGAAAAATAACGATTTTCCAAAACAAAAAAATAAATTAATGAGAAGGGTAACATTGTTTTGCACCTTTGCTCATCTCTTCAGTGTCTGACATGCTAGAGGACAGCTGTATTCTCATAGCTGCTTCTGTATCCAATCTGTTGTAGTATCTTGCTTTGATTTTAGTGTATGAAGAGAATCTGTCCTCACGCAGATGCATGGTCGGAAAATGGAAGTATTTTAGTAACCTTTAGGATATTTGCAGTTATTCTCCTTGATGCTATAATTGACCCTTGAACAGCATGAGTTTGAACTGCATGGGTTCACTTATACATGGATGTTTTTTCCCACTAAACAGCACAGCACTGTAAATGTATTTTCTTCTCCTTGTAGTTTTCTCTTTTTAAAAAATATTTATGTTTGCTTATTTGTTTGTTTGTTTGTTTATTTAATGTCTACACCCAACATTGGGCTCAGACTCAATACCCTGAGATCAAGAGTCACGTACTCTTCAGATTGAGCCAGCCAGGTGCCCCTGCTTTTTTAAAGTTTATTGTTTTTTGTTTTTTGGTTTTTTTTTTTAGTAATTCCTTATATTTTTAAATAACATTTTCTTTTCTCTAGCTGACTTTATTGTAAGAATACAGCATATAATACATATAATATAGAAAATATGTGTTAATTGACTTTATTGGTAAGACTTTTGGTCGGGGCACCTGGGTGGCTCAGTCGGTTGGGTGTCCGACTTCAGCTCAGGTCATGATCTCACAGCTTGTGAGTTCGAGCCCTGTGTTGGGCTCTGTGCTGACGGCTCAGAGCCTTGAGCCTTCTTTGGATTCTGTGTGTGTGTGTGTGTGTCTCTCTCTCTACCCTCCTCCGCTCATGCTCTGTCTCTCTCTGTCTCAAAAATAAATAAACATTAAAAAAAATTAAAAAAAAAAAAGACTTCTGGTCAACAGTAGGCTATTAGTAGTTAAGTTTTTGGGGAGTCCAAAGTTACACACAGGGGTCAGTGCCCCTAATCCTGCATTGTTCAGAGGTTAACTGTACATCAAAACTCAACAAGCGGTAGTCTTTTAGAGGGTGCTTACAATGTGGAATCTGAAACTACATCAGGAAAGTATTTGCTCTGTGTACCCCTGTGACAAAATAGGCATGAAAACAACACAGTCGTTTTAGAATAAAAGTAATTTTGACCTTCAGCCCCCTGGAAGGGTATCAGGAGCCACACTTTGAGAACCATTGCTCTAGAGCAGAGGAAGTGAGGAAAGAGGGGTGAAGATGCCATTGGGGAACCTGTTGCTCGGGATGAGCACTTGGAAATCTATTCTCCATCAAAGGGGAAGTCCTTGTGGAGTTTTGAGTGGTGAAGTGAGCTGTATAACATTTAAGAGATTCATTCTCTGTGTACATGGACAATAGACTGTGGGGGGCCCAGAGTGAACAGAGAGGCTGCTTAGGGCACACCAGTCCAGGTGAGAGAGGATGGCATCTTGACCCACAGAAGACAAGATGGGGGTGGTGTGCCTCACCACATAAACATTTGTGGAACAATGTAAATGGGCACCTGTCTTTGCTTGAGGTCATTTGGCCACTCTATTAAGTGTGATTAAATGAATGTATACTACAGCCTCTATTTTTCTTTGTGATGCTTCTGATTCTCTACAAAAGCTCTTGATGTCTCAGGGAATCAAAGTAAGAGCATAAAAGAATCTTGGAGAGCATCTGCATCGATAATTTTTAAATGATTCTCTAAGGAGCCATAGGACCTCTATGAAAGTGGTATATCAGTCATTATGGGAATTAAAGGAAACCAGCAACGTAGTGATTCAGGCTCATCTCTGCTCCAGCCTGAGCAATTCCACTTTTATCTGTTGTAATAATGGAGTCTTTAAAAGCTTTTCTTCAAGGAATGCGTTCTGTGGCTAACTAGCAATTTATGAATACGTCTTGGCACTCTTTGCTTAGTCAAGGTGCAGCCTCAGAGTCCTCAAGACAGTTTTCCACTCCTATTCTAATAACAGCTCAAAACTGGCACTTCCGATGAATAATATTTGCCATTCCTTGAGGTGCCCGGATGGCTCAGTCGGTTGAGCATCCGACTTTTGATGTCGGCTCAGGTCATCATTCACGGTTTGTGGGATCGAGCCGCGTTGGGCTCTGCACTGACAGTGTAGAGCCTGCTTGGGTTCTTTTGCTCTCTGCCTCTCCCCCACTTGTTCTCTCTCTCTCTCTTTCTCTCTCTCTCTCAAAATAAATACATAAACATTGACAAAAGTATTTTTTCCCTTCCTCATGTAAGCCCAAACCCCATATCTCATCATATAACCGTCAGTTAATTTCAGTGCCCCTCACACTGACTTTACTAGTTTCTACATTACACCCCACCTGCTTTCATGGCCATATTCGATCAGCCATGTAGAGATCATAGAATGGTCAAGCTAAGGAAATTTTTATAGAATGTTTAGGGTTTGAAAACTCGCATGCCCTTCAGAAGACAAGTGGGCAGCAGACTAAGAGTAGGACCTAAAGCAGGAGATGGGCTCTGGATAAACAGAAGTGTGGATGGTCTGAAAATTCTGGCAAACAACGACAAAGCAAAGAAACAAGTAACGCCCTGCAAATGCCTCATGGACTCTGTTTGGGCTCTCTAAAATTTCGAATTGGTTTAATTTGCCCATTTTTCATATAAGGCTCATAGAGGAGCCATGACTTGGAGTCTGTAGAGGTTGGGGATTTAGAGCTTGAATTTTAGAGTCAGATTCACCTCAATTGCACCGTGGGACCACCGTTTGCTAGATGCATGATCTTGGAAATAACAACTTCTGTAAGCCTCCATTTCCTCCACGGGAAGCTCTTGGCCCAGGGCCTGGCACATCAAGTGCTCAATAAATTGTAGCTTCTTGTGTTGCTGTCGGACAGGGTCACACATAGCTAACTTGGCGCAAAGCTGGAAGGTTCCCCATTGTCCTGAGATTAGATGTTGAGGAAGTCTGCCACCGGACTTCTGGTCACTGTGGTGCACCTGCGCGGACACTGCTTCTAAGACGTCAAAAAGAAGAGGATTAGAAAAAGAGGGGACCTCGACAAGGGGATGAATCAAGGGATAGTTTGGGCAGGACACGAGCTTCCCTTGAGCCTGATGTTTTTCAGGAGCAGCTGTTTTGCCTTAAGCATGGAGTCCCCTTAGGGAATGTTTTTAAAGGAAACTGATCGCTTCCTCAGGTTTCCCCGACTCTGCCACGTGGTTCGGGAAAGGCCAGTGGCAGTCAGAGTTTGTGCACAGACCACTCTGCCTCCTGGGAGCACCAATTTACCGAGAATGAGCATGGACTGCTGAATGGCTGTCAGGAGGAACAATTTTCTGACGGTTCAAATCTAGAACAGATTTGAACTAATGCCCTGGAATTAAAAAGCCAGCCTGTCTCTGGCTGAATAGAGAACGGAGTTTGCAAATGAAGTTTTAAGCTTGTTGCTTAGATGGGTTTTATGTTGCAGTATTCCCTTCTCTAGTGTGTTAAACACTTTACGAATGTCTGTTAGCTGTTGGGGCACGGTATGGTTTTGATTAAATTATATTCAAAATTCTGGGGGAAATGTGCCTAACATATCCACATAGTGTGGGTTTTCAGTAATGAAAAGGACATGCTTTTATAGAGTATCCAGTCCATTAATTCAGGACATTGGTACTCGCAAATGAATCATTTCTAATTAAAGAATTTTCAGGGCACCCGGTGTCTCACTTAAGTGTCTGACTCCTGATTTCGCCTCGAGTCATGATCTCACAGTTTGTGAGATAGAGCCCGGCGTAGGGCTCTGCGCTGACAATGAGGAGCCTACTTAGGATTCTCTTCTCTTCTCTCTTTCTCTCTCTCTCTCTTTTTCTCTGCCCCCTCCCCCACTCATGCACCTGTGCTCTCTTTCTCTCTCAAAATAAATAAACTTAAAAAAAAAAAAAAAAGAGGGGCGCCTGGGTGGCGCAGTCGGTTAAGCGTCCGACTTCAGCCAGGTCACGATCTCGCGGTCCGGGAGTTCGAGCCCCGCGTCGGGCTCTGGGCTGATGGCTCAGAGCCTGGAGCCTGTTTCCAATTCTGTGTCTCCCTCTCTCTCTGCCCCTCCCCCGTTCATGCTCTGTCTCTCTCTGTCCCAAAAATAAATAAATGTTGAAAAAGAAAAAAAAAAAAAAAAAGAATGTTCAATGTGCTAAGGAGGGAGGCAGCATTAGGTATGATAGTAAGAGTGGGGGCTTTTGAAGTCAGAAAAGCAAATTCTAGCTGTCTGCTTTCCAGGTGTGAGGCTTCATCCAGTCACTTCAGTCTCTCTGAACTTCTCATTCTTCATCTGTTAAATGGGCATAATAACATCTCCCACTCAGCGCAGGGCAGTTAGGAAATGTAAACTGTACAATGGGTGTTGAGTACTTAGCCCAGTCTCTGGGACTTCATTCGTGGGTGCTCCGAACAGCAGAATCACCACCCCCTACTCCCTTAGTGGCCTTGATTAGCAAAAATGATGAGTCACATTGGGACAGCCTGCATCAGAATGCCTGCGTTAGGTGTCCTCAGTTCAGGAGGAGCAGTCTTCAGTCATTTTCTCACCAAGCAGCAAGTACCGGAAGGCGAGTGCCACAGAGAATTGAGGACATCATCTTTTGCACTTGCCAGGGCTTTCTAATGATCAGTGATATTTTGCATTGGAAAAGTGCAAAAAAAAAACACAACTGCAAAAGAAATCGATAACTGGTGATTCCCAACCAATCAGGTTTGATTGACAACTCTGGTGGGTAGAATGTGGGACAGGAGCCAGCTTCAGTGTGGGCATAAGTCTCCTGAGTAACTTAGAGAATTAAGAAAGAGAAATTTGGGGCTTGGGGATAGATAGGTGGAAATGCCAAAGAGCCGGGCACAATGGCTCCCTGCCCAGTAGGATCACCAGCCCTGGGCTCAACTGACAGACCCGGATGTGGGCTTTTTGTGTTCATCTGTTCTAGCTGGCACTGCACCTGTAGTGATTTGTGAGCAGGTACCTCCCTAACTACTCAGAGCTAAACCGTCCCCTTCCTTCACCTGCTGAAATGCTCCTAATTGCCTTGGGTGTCCACCTTTACTTTTTTTTGTTTTTAAGTTTATTTATTTACTTATTTTGAGAGACAGAGCAAGCAGGGGAGGGGCAGAGAGAGAGGAGAGAGAGAATTCCAAGCAGGCTCTGTGCGGTCAGCACAGAACCCGATGTGGGTCTCGAACCCACAAACCATGAGATCATGACCTAAGCCAAGATCAAGAGTCAGATGCTCAACCTGGATGACCCACCCAGGCGCCACCCCCTTTCCTTTATATGAAGGTTTTTTTTAAAAAAATTTTTTTAACGTTTATTGGTTTTTGAGACAGAGACAGAGCATGACCAGGGGTGGGTCAGAGAGAGAGAGGGAGACACAGAATATGAAACAGGCTCCAGGCTCTGAGCTGTCAGCACAGAGCCCGATGCGGGGCTCAAACCCACAAACTGTGAGATCATGACCTGAGCCAAAGTCAGATGCTCAACCGACTGAGCCACCCAGGCGCCCCTTTTTGTTGTTTTTTTAAGCCAACCATTCTATTCCCTCTCTCTCTCTCTCTCTCTCTCTCTCTCTCTCTCTCTCTCTCAATCTCACTCTCTCTCATTAAAATAGGAAACACTTCTGGGAGAGGAGTTTTCCAGTTATCACCTCCTTTGCTGTGTTAGATTGCTGGTTTCCAGAGAGAAAGCCAGTTGAGGGTGAGGATGAGGACGTGGTGCCTGACAGACTATCCTGGAAAGTCTTTCAGAAAGTACGGTCTGAGCATATGCTCATAGTCCCACCTGGCCCTCTTACTAAAAATCCAGATTTCTTTGCCCCACCAAATCAATCTCCAGGGGGGCAAGATCTGGGAATCTGCATTTAACACTTAGGGTAATTTGACCACAGTTTTGTTTGAGAGCCCCTGCCCTCGTGGAGAGGGGGGTGAACCATGCTTGGTTTTAAGCAGCCAGATATCTGATAGCTTTGCTTACTTGATTGTTCCTGAAGACGAAATTCATCTACTGGGCCTCACCGTTTTTGCTAGAGCGCGTCCTGCTAAGTATGCACCATGTGGGGGGTGCGTGCACTGACTGGATGAGGTGGAAAGGTGGGAGCCCCGGGGAAGATGCCCTTTCTTGTCCCCTCCACAGCCACTCCTTATTCTCTACTAACAAAGGCACTACTCCCAGGTAGAAATACACATGTCCTTTGATCCCAGTTGTGTTCAGTAGACCACCACTGTGAGCATATCTGAATTGTTTTGCTTGGAGTTTCAAGGAGGAGAGAAAAGGTGTTTGGCAGCTTCTTACGAGATCCTCAGGACAAGTCAAAAAGATCTCCAGGGAGCTTTAACACAATCTGCTGTAACTCAGAAACTCACTCAATCCCGTTCCTGGTGTGTGTATTCTGTAAGTTCTGTGGCAACCTTTTGCTTTGCTTTGTTTTGTTTTGTTTTCTTTTATTTTGTTTTGTTTTGGCAGGGCTGAAGGAAAACTATAATGGGGGTTATTTTCCATATTTTTACCATAAATTTTTACCCATCAGGAAAGAAAAAGAGCAGTAAATTGAATGTTCTGCTCTTAAGAAGGACACATGCCAGGGAGGAAGGAAACTCACAAGGCTCTTAATGACATCATTTACAAAAGGAAGTCCTTAGAAACCTCTAGGGTTGCCAGTTAGACTTGACTGGTTGATGTCTGAAGGAAATTATTGATTCCTGTTTTTGTATCAAGTGGAAAGGGCATTAGACATGATGAATAATGGCTTTCACCTTCATGCCTGTCCTCCAATCTTGCAAATAGAAACAAACAGAAACAAACACCCTGAAGTATTTTCTCAGAGAACTAGTTTAACGAAGTAAAGGGGCAACTGTAGGGGCCTTCATTTCTGGTTGGAAAGGAAGGATTTTTTGTATCTTTGAAAAAAAAAATTTAGGGAACTAGTAATATATGAATGTTGAGGTTTGACTTGTATAGCTGCGTATGAAGAATTTCCATGATAACTTTACATATCATGAGCTTTCTTATAATTTTTACCTCTACTTTTCATGTTCATCACATCAAGATCATATCAAAGGCTCTGCATTTAATTTCATAACCATTGTAATGTCACAAATGTTTACTTTATCCCAAGCTTAGCAACACTTTAGACATCTCATATTGTTAAGAGATCAAGAGGGGCGCCTGGGTGGCTCAGTGGGTTGAGCGTCCAACTTCAGCTCAGGTCATGATCTCACACTCTGTGAGTTCAAGTCCCTCTGTGAGTTCGAGTCCCGTGTTGGGCTCTGTGCTGACAGATCAGAGCCCGGAGCCTGCTTCGGATTCTGTGTCTCCCCCTCTCTTTGCCCCTCCCCTGCTCATGGTCTGCCTCTCTCTGTCTCAAAAATAAATAAAAACATTAAAAAATTAAAAAAAAAGAGAGAGATCAAGAGGTAGGTAGGTACTCTACCTAGTAGGTACTCTAATTTTTATTTTATAGAGAGAAACCTGAGACTTGGAGATGTCCAAAGTCAACAACAACAGACAACAAACAACAGCAACAAGTAGTTGAAAATTTGTGATATGAACCCAAACCATCTGCTTCCAAAGTCTGTGGAGTTAACACACTCCTAAACTTGTAGCTTTCCACAGTACTTGCTATACATTCACACACATATGCACATAGAGAAGGATGATTATTAGGGACAAAATATTTCTTTATTTCATTTTATAGGGACCAGGTTCAAGAGAGACAGGAATTAGAGGAAAGAAGCAAAAAACCCAGAAATATGTTGCTCCTTGGAAAAAATAGGTCAGAACTGTCAGCCTCCTGATTAATGACTATTTCAAATCATTTTGGCTTTGCATTATAGTTTTGTTCTTTCATTAGCTCTATAAGTTCTTATGGCAAGTGGCAATGTCCTTGACTCTGGGTTTTCTCACCTGTAAAAGACGGAGTTGGGTCAAATAACCATTAAATTCCTTCACTTCTAACATTCTAAGAGTATACACAGTATCTACTTCAGGAAGCTCGAGTCTCTGAGCTGATGTGAAAATACAAGCAATGCATGGTGCAGAATGGAAGTTCAAGTGAAATATTGAAGTATCTCTTTAGGTGGTGTTGGAACCATTGCTAAATCAATGGTAAAAACTGTAAGGGTGGCTCAGTTGGTTAAGCGTCCAACTCTTGCTTTCGTCCCAGGTCATGATCTCATGGTTCGTGAGACCGAGCCCTGTGTTGGGCTCCGTGCTGACAGCGCGGACCCTGCTTGGGATTCTCTCTCTTCCTCTCTCTTTGCCCCTCCCCCGCTCATGCTCACTCTCTCTCTTTCTCTCAAAAATAAATAATCTTTTTTAAAAAAAAGAAAAGTAAGGCAGAGAGAGAACATAATCCTGGTGTTATCAAAGATTTCCCAAAGGGGATAAAACATAAGCTGGGCTTTTTAAAAGTTAAGACGATTGGACTTAGAAAAATGTATAAGATGAATACATGATCTCTGTAACGAGTCAAATACCCTGGAAGTCTTGAAGCTGAAGGCCAGATAGGAGAAGCAGGGAGGAAGATGGGAGCCCTTGCCCTAGTATAGTTCGGTTTTTTATTCTGCTGTGTTCCCACTAACACTTCACATACACTGCGGCTCACTTCGTATCACATCAGTGCCTTTCACTAATGGCACTTTCATGTGGTCTGGAGTTCCTTGATGACACTTCGAGATCACCATATCTGGCACAGTGCCAGCACTGACAATGCACTTAAACAATAATTGGTTGAATGAATGTTGATGTATTTTGGAGATGTTCATTCATTTAAACCACACAACAACAACAACTGTGTTGGTCACTCTGGGGGCCAGGCATTACATGCAAAGATTAAAGTGATGCAGACCCTGCTTTCATACAACTCCATAGTCCTGTAGAGGTGTGTTCATAAAGAGCTGAAATGCAAAGTAGGAAGGCAAGAATGCCTCAAGAGAAACTTTGTAATTGGGGTCCCTTCCATTTGGATGGACCGGAAGGAAGAGTGCAAGTAAATTTTCAACTCAGTAAAACATAAAGAGAAGACACAGAATGGGCAAGGTGGGGCTTTTTTCCTATCAGCCTCTCAACTCTTAAAGTGGACCAGTTTCCTTAGGCCTTGGATGCTGACTCTAAATTTCCTCCACTATGCCAGCAACTTGTCAGATCAGGAGGCTCAGATCACATCCTGACTTTTGGGTAGAAGTGTATCTAGCTAGCAGAACTCTTGAGCACGTATAAAAACAATATGAGAAGAGTATCAGCTCTCATCGCAGACTGAACAAGAATGCAAATGGAAATGCTGGCCAGAGATTGGGGGAAAAGGAGGGGAGAATGAAAGAAGAAACAGCTGGTCTTTTCATTTCCATTTATCACCACCCAGAGAATTTAGCATGGGAGGTCTAGGTGACCTGTGGTCCCAGTTTGGAATTAACTAAGAGGCACTTGGGTGACTCCGTTGGTTAAGCATCTGACTCTTGATTTCGGCTCAGGTCATGCATGATCTCTCAGATCATGATCTGACTGTTAGATGGAGCCCTATGCTGGGCTCCAAGCTTTAGCTTGAAGCCTGCTTGGGATTCTCTCTGTCCCTCTGTCTCTCTGCAGCCCACTCTGTTTCTCAAAACAAAACAAAAATAAACTGAAAAAATTAACTAATTCGTTTGATAAACAAATGGAGTGTTTATGATGTCCAGGGCAATGTGTCAAGCTCCAAGAGACTTTAGAGACTCACCATTTGTGTAAATCTGAGATTGAATATTCAAGGTGTATTAGTTTGTTAGGGCTGCCGTTGCAAAGTACTACAACTCGGGGTGGGGGGTGCTTAAACCACAGCAATTTATTTTCTCACAGTTCTAGAGGCTAGAAGTCCAAGTTCAAGATGTCAGCTAGGTTGTTTTTCTGAAACGTCTCTCTTTGACTTGCGATGGCCACCTTCTCCTGTCTTCATAGCTTCCTCTGTGTTGCTGCCTGTGCCCTAATCTCATCAGTCACGGGGCACCTGGGTGGCTCAGTCAGTTAAGTGTCCGACTTTGGCTCAGGTCATGATCTTCCTGCTAGTGGGTTTGAGCCCCACATCGGGCTCTGTGCTGACAGCTCGGAGCCTGGAGCCTGTTTTGGATTCTGTCTCTCTCTCTCTCTCTCTTTCTGCTCCTTTCCTGCTTGCGCTCCCTCTCTCTCAAAAATAAATAAACATTAAAGGAAAAAAGAACACCAGTCGGATTAGGGCTCACCCTCATGACCTCATTTTACCTTACTTATCTCTTTAGAAGTCCTATTTCCAAATATAGTCACCTTCTGAGGCCCTGGGGGTTAGGACTCCAGCATATGCGTTTTGAGAAGACACAGTTCAGCCCATAACCTGAAGCTTCAAACTTTCAGCCTCAATACAGGAAAGGGAGAAGCTTAGGACTGTTTATTTTATTAAAGTTTACCTTTAATAGGTAAACAAATATATGTTCTTCTAACAAAATGAAAACCAGCTGGAAAATCCAAACCATTAAAATTTTCCATTTACTCAGGATTTTATTGTTTGATGAAGATAGTAATTTTTCAATTTTTTTTGGCACTCAGCTATGTTAACCAGCCCTGTTTTGTTTACTAAGGCCTTAGTTACAACCCTGGAGTTGACGTAGAATGTCTTGCTCTGGCAATGTGCACACAGTATACAAGCGCTCGAAGAGGAAAAAACATACTCTGCTGGCCTGAGGCTGAAATTTACTATAAAGGGGGATTTCAAGGGTGTTAAAAGAAGGGATAAATGATGCCGCATGATTTTCTTCCAGTGGCCATAGACAATGTGTTTGGACTTGGATAAGAAGAAACATTTTGACCTGGGCTCAAGGGGAACAACGTGCCATTAAGATTGTTGGTTATGCTTATCAACAGGAACCTCTACGCTTGTTAAAGGCACTTCTGTTTCCATAGAGGACGTTTTCATTTCTGACCTTAGTCGTGACCTTGAAGTGCCTGTGTGAAATGGTGAAAGACACTGCAAAATTCCATCCCTGGGCCAATTTTGTTTTTATCACAGTGTGGTAACTTAAAAAAAAAAAAATCTTTATTTTGTGTATGTATGGAACACAGTTTGGGATTATTTTGAATGGTGCTACCTATTCATTTTAAGCTTAATAATATTATTAATTTTTTTCCATGAGTAAAACAATTTTGCATTGAGTATTTATAGAATAGTTGAACTGCTGGAGATGTTATAAAGCATATCTCTTGTTCATCTCCCTTGTCTTACAGGGAGGAACCTGAGGTTAGCAAATGCTGCGTGTCTCTCTTAAGGTCACCCTGTGAATCAGTGGAATGAATCAGGATTCAGCCCAACTGCATTCAAGGTTCCCCAACTTCCTACTTGAGGCTGGTTCCAGCCATAGTCACAGAGCATTTGTGCTCAATGAGACCTTAGAGACCACTGAGTCCAATCCTCTTGTTATCACTAATTAATTCATTATTAATTAAGGGACTTGTGGTCCAGAAAGGTGAGACAATCTGTTGAGGTAACAGGAAATTGAAGTCAGAGCCAGGAACTGGAATCTACATCTTTATTCTCTTTATTCTGAGAACTCTCCTCCAGGATTTCTCCCCACACATTCTGAGTGTATATTGTGCACAGAGCTAGTGAAAGGGACCCTGAGTCTGTATCTCACAGTAAGAGAAGGAAGCATGGGACTTGGGGATCCCCTCCTTATAATCTTTATCTTCCTTTTGTACAGAAAGCTGATGGCCCAGGGTTAGAGATTCCAACAAGAAAATAGACAAAGTTCCAGTTTTATTTTAAGTGCAGTGGATCCATTGAAGAATGTGTTTTTCAATTGGTCAAACTATTGACTACCTGTTAATACGCAAGGATAAAAAAACAAAACAGAAAAGCGATTTTGTGCTCTCCCCTTGTTGGTGTAGGAGAACTAGATATAAACACTTCAAAACATACCTAAAAATATACTATGCATAGAACTGAGTCACATACCAGTTATACCCTTTATCGTAGTCTCATGGACATGTCTTCTCTTTCCGTTTAATTGAAACCTTCTTGAAGCAAGACTGTATCACAATTGTTTCTATCTATAGTACTTAGCATGCCCAATACCAGTTTAACTTAATGAGCGTATGTTCAACAACAATACAAGATGTCATCATACACGAGATTTCATAAGATTGCTGTATCAGTTAGACCCAACTGTGGTAAACAGGAAATAAAGGCAGTAGCTTAAACAAGTGGAAATGTATTTCTACCTCACATTCAAGATGCCTGTAGGCGGTAGCCAGTGCTCCATGGTGATCAAGACACTTTCTCCTCTTTCTTTCTTTCTTTCTTTCTTTCTTTCTTTCTTTCTTTCTTTCTTTCTTTC
>NW_024412417.1:29119702-29134563 GCF_014898765.1 Herpailurus yagouaroundi | reverse complement strand
TTCTTTCTTTCTTTCTTTCTTTCTTTCTTTCTTTCTTTCTTTCTTTCCTTCCTTCCTTCCTTCCTTCCTTCCTTCCTTCCTTCCTTCCTTTTTTCTTCCTTCCTTCTTTCTTTCTTTTTTTTCTTCCTTCCTTCCTGTGTTCCTTCTTTCTTTCTTTTTTACTATTTGTTTTTGAGAGAGAGAGAGAGAGAGAACACACAGAGATGAGTCGGGGAGGGGCAGAGAGAGGGGGACAGAGGATCCAAAGTAGGCTCTGTGTGAACAGCAGAGAGCCCAAAGAGGGGCCTGAACTCATGAACTGTGAGATTATGACCTGAGCTGAAGTCAGATGCTTAACCAACTGAGCCACCCAGGCGCCCCATGACACCTTCTTTCTTATAAACTGCTGAGTATGGCTTCCGTTCCACAATAGCTGCTAGAACTATAGTGATTACATGTAAATTCTAGCAAACAGGAAGAAGGGAAGTGATGAAGAATGATGTACCCTCTCCCTTTAAGAATACTTCCAAGAAATTGCACGTACCACTTCTGCTTATATCGCATTAGCCAAAATTTAATCATGGCCAAGCTGCAAAGGAGGCTCAGAAATGTAGTCTTTTTCTTCAGAGGGCCACCTATATAGGGATTTTGTTTGAAGGAGAGGGAAGATCAGGAAGAAAACTGGCAGGATCTGACACAACTCCAAGCTCCTAAAAGAAATGTTTCAGTTTTATGGTTTTTTTGTTTTGTTTTGTTTTGTTTTTAGTTTTTGTTTTGTTGTTGTTGTTGTTTTAACTTGGGGAGAGGGTCAGTTGTCTTTAGTCTTATGATAAAGGTGGTAGATCTAGTAAGAAGAGACCTGACTTAACCCTGCTTCTGCCGATTACCACATGTGTGTAACTTTGGTTAAGAAACTTAACTTGTAGGATTGTTGGAGGAATTAGGCCAAAGTCCTGGCACACGGGCGATGTGCAAGAAATGATGGTGTTTATTGTCATTTGTTCTTGTTAATTTCCCTGCTGAGAAAATGTATACCCAAAAACACATCTAGTAAAAGATGTGAGGAGCTCATCATCCTCCCATCAGCTGGAAGAGGCATGCATGACAAGCCCAGTCACCACAGCGCCAAAACAAGGAGTTATGCTTTCCTTCTGATTAGGTCGGCATGGGGAATTGTTCCTGTGAATATTCTGTATATATGGGTCCTGCTCCTGTGGCTCCACGGGAAATGCCATTACTTGTCACATTCTCTGTGTGTGGGGGCTAGGTGCTCTGGATAGAAATGGCACAGAGGAATTCCAGAATCCTTAAATATGTTCCCATTATTAAGTGTGTCCATAAACATTAAGTATGTCCTTTTTCCCATCCTGAGGAAAACTATAAAGTTGCCGGTACCCCTTTCAGCCAATTTCATTGGTTGGCTGGTTTTGAATTGGTTTAGCAGTGAAGTTGAGCACCAATTATGTGCCCCTGTCTTGATGTTTTTGGACTTTTTTAAAGACAGGCAAATGCATTATAGAACCACCTGCAGTGGCCTCAGCCTAAAAACAGCAACAACAACAACAACAACAACAATAACAACAACTCAGGAGAACAAACATTCATTGAACACTGCTATGTGTCAAGCACAATATTCAGCAGCAAAGAGCACTGATGTCTTGTAGGAGAGACAGAATCCAAGAGAGGACATGATACTTCAAGAAAGAGGAATTATAATCTCTCAAGTCAAGAAAGTTTGTGTATTCATCATTCTATGACATAGGCGGAAATTCTACAGAACTCAGGATGGAGACATTTCTGCTAAAAAATGGGCAGGGAAAATATAGCGATATTTGCATTGTTGCCTTTCTTTTAACACTAATTTTGTGACCTCTGTTAGTTTAGTTACTATTTACTGAGTACTCACCATTGTCAGGAATGAAGCCAGTGCAGTCCAGCTAGCATCAAACCAACATAGTCCTGACTGCTGTGATAAATTATGTTAGGCGTGACAGCCAGAATTTATAAAAGGAATCCAGCAACAATTTTTTCTTTTTTTTTTTTTTTTAACGTTCTTTAATTATTTTGAGAGAGATAATGAGAGAAAGCAGGGAAGGAGCAGAGAGAGGGAGAGACAGAATCCCAAGCTGCATGGAGCCCAACTCAGGGCTCGAACTCACACACCGTGAGATCATGACCTGAGCCAAGATCAAGAGTCAGATGCTGAACCGACTGAGCCACCCAGGCACCCCTCCGGCAACAATTTTTTAATAGAAGTTCACTAGGAAACTATGATCTGAAACACATTACATTTCTCAGGCTGCAGGCGTTTGTTAATTTACTATAGTCTGACTTGAAGGTTAACATAGTAAAGACAGGAAAGTACTTTAACTGCAGGATTTGTGTGTAAATCGAGCTGCCTCCTTGGCTTCCTCATGATGGTGCGAGGGTTACTTAATGTTTCTTAGCTTCCGTTTCCTCTTCTGGGGGATTTTTATGGAGATTAACTGGAATGACATATGCAAAACACCAGTGTATTGCCTGGTATGTATTGGATCCTTAATACGAGTTTAGCATCTTCCCTTCCACTTGCCTTCCTTGCCCTCCAAATTGCTGTCACCAATTACCGACTTCAGTGGGCAACTGTCAGTGCTTGCTGCAGAACCCTCTTCAACAGCTGACATTGCTGACTCTACAACCTTTCTCAGTACGTGCCTTCCTTGCTTTTCACGATGCCACCGTCTCTTGTGTTCTGCAAACCTACAGTTCTGTCCTTTGCCGGTGCAGCTTTCTGCACCAGCCTCTGAAAGACTGATATTCTCCAGCCTCTATCTTCATCTTCCTCTTGTTTCATCCCATCTTTCTTCGCAAGTTAACCTATTTCACGACTCCAGCCACCACAGCGTTCAGTCTGCTGGAGACGTCTAATTTGACACCCGCTGCTCTCTTTTGGTAGTACGTTTCCAACAACCTGGTTTGTATCTTCCTCTGAATGTTCCAGCAACTTCAACATATGAAAGCATGAACTTTTTCCTCTGCTCTATTTCCTCCCTCAGCAAACGCATGGCCATCTACCAAGTTACCTTTTTTCTCCGTGTCTTCTCCACGTCTTTTCTAACCTTCCTTTTTGATTAGCTACAGAGTCCTGTCGATTGGGCAGCAGGCTTTCTTCCAGACGTTTCTTCCTCCAAATGCCACCCTAATCCACCTTAGCTTCACCTCTTTTCCGTTTTCTTTTTTTTTAAATTTTCTTTATTTTGAGAACAAGAGAGCACAAGCATGAGCTGGGGAGGGGCAGAGAGAGAGAGGGAGAGAGTGAATCCCAAGCAGGCTCCACACTGTCAGTGCAGAGCCCAACGCAGGGCTCCATTTCTCAAACCATGAGATCATGACCTGAGCCGAAAGCAAGAGTTGGATACTTAACTGACTGAGCCACCCAGGCGCCCCCACCATGCTAGCTTTCTAATTGGGTTCCCTGCCTCCCTTCTCTTTCCCCTCCAGTCTGCCTGTCAAAAGCATCATTAGCTTTATATCAATCTATTCTCTCCTGCTTAATTATCTTTACTGGAGAAATTCTGGCAAAAACGGGGCGGTAAAGCTGTTCCCAGCCCACCTCTGTCTTTTTAAAACCAACTGAAAAAAGGAAAAGAAAGTCTTCGCATAAGTTAGAAAATACCTACAACCCCAAGCTCTGAAGAATAATTGCTGAACCCAGTAACATTTGGATCTACGTGAGGGAAGACACTTCGAGTAAATCCACTTTTCCATAGTGGTCGCCAAAAAGAGGCAGCACATTGTCAAAGAGCCAGTTGTGCCTGGAACAGCATCGTGTAGGGTTGTGGGTAGACGAGGACAGGGTGTCCAAGTCCCTGTTGTGCACTGGGAAGTGTCATGAGAAGTGGTGCCAAGAGAGACTCCTGCAGATGGCCATCTTTACAAGAGTTCTCGGAGGAGAGGGGACAGTAGAGACGGTAGGTGTCAACCACATCCTACCAACAACTGGGGGGGCCAATCGCTATATACAGGCAGACACATACGCATAAAACACTTCTCACATGGGAGGCTTCCTTGTTCTTCCATAACACAGTCTTCCATAAGGAAAAAGAAAAAGAAAGAAAGAACAAGAAAAAGAGGCAGAGATATCAACGAAGATAAAAAACAGACCATGCAGTAAAAGTTGGAAAACAGAGGAAGCATTAAAAACAGAAAAACAGAACTGAGAAAGGAACTCAGAACAAACATGTCTTACTCTCAATAAATTTAAATGGGGGTAAGATCATCTATTAAAGGAAAGTCACAAAGAAGGAGTAACAATGAAATCCATATCTGATGCCTTATAGCAAAATGAACTCTTTATCAACCAAAATTATAAACATAAAATGGAAGTCATAAAAGTATGAAAGAAAACATGGGTGGACTTTAAAATAATATTGGAGTGGAAGAGACACCTCTAAGAACTGGATAGAGCCCAGAAGCCATAAACAAACTCACGGTCAATTTGCCTATTTTCCTAATATATAAAGAGCTCTTATAAATCAGCAAGGAAAAGACCACAAACTAATAGAAAAACTGGCCAGGACAATAAAAAAAAAAAAAAAAAAAAAAGCCATTCCCAGAGAAAGAAGGACAAATGGTTTATGAACATATGAGCAGTTGCTCGCCTTCACTCAAAAAATTGTAAGTCAAAACAGGAAATTAAAAAAGCTTAACTTGCTAGAGTGGCCAAGATTTAAAAGTTTGATAACAGAGTAAGGTCAAGGATATGTAGAAACAGATACAGTCATACTCTGGTGATAGAAGTATAAATAGGTACTTTTTCTAATGACCAAGTTGAAAATAGCTCTCAGATTTTAAAAGCACATACCTTTTGATCCAGCAATTCTGTTTTTAGTGGTTTTTTTTTTTCCCCCTACAGGAATATTCTCACATATTTCCAAAGATATGAGGAGGGATTGCAGCCTTGTTTGTAATAATAAACAAGTGGGGACAGCTTAAATATCTACCAACTGAGATTTAGTTAAATAAAAGATATGCAACAGTCTAAAGTGTGGACTACCATACAGCTATTTTAAATAATGAGATGAAGTGATATATGCTGAGTCATAAAGATACATTGCAAAGCAGGAAATAAACACGTACAATGCAGTGTATAATTATTCATTCACAGGCAGATTTATAAGAGTATTTATGCGGAAAATTTCTGGAAGGAGAGAGAACAAAGGTTTAATGCTGAGGAGTAGACACAGTCTGGGATGAAGACAGATTCATTTTTTTTAAGTTTATTTATTTATTTTGAGAGAGAGAGAGAAGGGAAGGGGCAGGAAGAGAGGGAGAGAGAGAGAGAATCCCAGGCAGGCTCCATGCTGTCAGTGCAGAGCCTGACTTGGGGCTCAAACCCATGAACTGTGAGATCATGACCCAGGCCGAAACCAAGAGTCAGATGCTTAACCGACTGAGCCACCCAGGCACCCCTTTTTTTTCAAAAAAATTACTTTTTAATGTATGTTTGGTTTTCATAATGAGAATAGAAAAATGCTAAAAACAAAATACAATAAGACGCAAAAGAGAAATTTTCAGATTTCTTTAATGTGCTTGCATTATTAATAGGATTAAGTCCAGACGCTCTGCCTAGCATGGTAAACACTTGGCAAACTAATCCAGTTGACCTTGCCCATCACTTCCCCCAGCATTTCTTTCCTTTGCCTCTCCTCTAGCCATATCTAACCAGTTGTTGTTTCTTGAGCACATCATGACCTCAGTGTCTTTATTCATTTAACCCCCTTTGTATGAAATATCTCTGATTCTATCCCAGGAAATGTTGCTCATCCATTAAAGCCCAGTTCAAATGATGCCTCATCTCTGAGGTCTGACCTGACTGTTCAGACCCAAAATGAGCTTTTCCCTCCTCCTTGCTCTTACTTGCATCTGAGGAAGAACAGATTCATTGTCACCTCACCTGCTCTGTGAGTCCTGGGAGGACTCGGTGAAATTGAGCTCTCTACATAGCACCCTGATAAGTTCTCCAGTTGCCTTGTACATTGGAACCATTCCTTTGAGACTTCTGTGAGTGGGGCCTGTGTTAGACAGTTTGGGCTTCACATTTGCTTGGACAGGTCATCATACAGAAGGAAGGGACAAGAAGGCTCCAAATCCATGTTTGCTAATATCACACACATGTATTGTATGTGTTTTATATAAATTACCTCATTTTGTCTTCACCCTTCAAAGTAGGTCTTATTATCCTTGTTTTGTAAATGAAAAAATCCGTGACTCAAAGAGGTTAGGTAAGTCACCCAAAGTAAATGGTGGAGTTTGGTTCAAATTTGGGACTTTCTGGCTCCAAAGTCTGTGCCTCTTCCATTCTGGAATCTGTGTTCTGGGGAGGAGGGGGTTCAAGATGAAGCAACGGTGTTCTCACTTGAGAGGCTATGTCCCCAGAGTCTCTCTTCCTTTGTAATATAGAGGTGAGCTTGAACTGGGCTGAGGGCCGGGGTGTGGAGGGTAGTACACGGAGCAGCGTTGTGGAAGGTGGGGAAAGTTCTGCATAGCACTTGTTTGCTAATTCTCTGTCTATGGAAGTCCCAGATTTGTGGATTGTCTCCTATCCGAGGTCCTGTCCGTTCAAAAGGCCAGCTGGAGTGATTCTGTTTTCTGGAATAACACAGGGAGGATGATTAATACTTGGCCAACTTCAGAGTAGGAAATGTGAAACACGTGCCTGTTTAGGGTTTCTTCACATGTTTCTAATCAACCAACCAGATTTCACTTGAATCTTTTATGGCTTCTCTGAAATTTGTAGTGGAATTGCAAGCCAAGTGTAGCCCTGGACCTATTTGTGGTTGCTATAATATCCCCTTTCCTGACTCCTTCCACCACTTAGTGAAAATTATTATTGCAGTAAAATCTCTTAGTCATACTTTCCAGGGGGTTGAAATTTCTTAGCTTGTCATATGGATAAATGTTATATTATGTTAATACAGAGCAGTATGGTTAGATGGGTCTTTGCTTCGAATTTGACAAAGCACATGGTTGACGTTAGATATTGAGCATTCCGTAATAGGATGTATTGCACCTTTGATTCAACTCAAGAAACATTTTGAGAACCTACCATGTATAAGGTATGCTGGAAACTGGGTATGCAAATATGGTTTTTACCTTGATTTCTTATGGATTTCTTGATTTCTAAGTTATGGAAGTTCATAACTTAAACTGAACACATCTTAAAGTGAACTCCCTATCTTCATAGTTCCAGGTTCAGATGATGTCAGATGATGACATGAGGAGCAACCCAGTTGTTGAAGCTCAAAACACTGGAATCATCCCTGATTCTTCTCCTTCATTTGCAACCATATTAAGATTTTCTTTTTCTTAAATATTTCTTGATTTTTATCCTTATCTCCATGGCCATGATCCCTTCAGGACTTCATTTCTTGCCTTGTCTGGTCTAATAATGGCTTTCTTTCTCTGCTCCCTGCTGCCAGGCTCTCACCTTCCTTACCTCTGCTCTAGCAATTACTCAAAACACAAATATGATATACCATTCCCCTGCTTAATATGCTTTGTGAACTCACTATGACCCAAAGGACAGACGTGAATACTTCCAAGGCCTTTCACTACGTTGCCTTGGGTGGCAAGTTAGGGGAGGGTGGGAAGACCCATAAGTGAAGACACCATATAAAGACCATTTTTCCATTTGGAAACATTCAACTGTTTGTAAAATGGGGAAGCTGTGGTTTTGGATGAACTAAGATGAGTGAGTTCCCAATTCCTAGAGATCCAACCTTTGAAGTGCATTCTGTGAAGGCAGACAAAAACAGGTTTAAGACAAATATGGGATGATAAGTAGTAAAGTTTTGGAGCTCTTTTAGTGAAAACGTGATGTTTATGGGAAATATGAATTCAAGGGTTTTTTAAAATATATTTATGCATCCATCCACTTACTCATTCACTTCTTTGATCAACAGATAACTACTGAGTACCTAGACAAGAGGTTACAGATTACTGTGGTACAGTCTCTGCTCTCAAGGAAAGGCAGATAAATAGGCAGTTATAAGACCATAGGATGAGTGTTGTGTTATGAAACAACACATGGTATTTTGAGAACACATATTAGGAGCACCTAACACAGTCCAAGGAGAGTCAGGAAAGATGATGTTTAAGAGGAGAGCAGAAAGAAAATGTGACTTATCCAGGTGATAGGAAGAATGAAGAGAAGCACAAGTGGAGGAGGACATGGGCAAAGGGTCAGAAGCAAGACAAAGGGGAGTTTCGAGATGCTAATATGGTGGAATTATAGTGCTGAGGTTAGGATGGAAACAGTGTAGGGGTGATTAGATATGAATCTCCAGCAGGAACTAATAGGCCCTGCAGGGGACACCTCTCATCCTTCCTGGGTCTTAGGCGGGAGTGGGACAGTGCCAGGGCTCATGGCGTAGCATGTGGAATACGGACTGGGGTTCAGCTCAGTCAGCTCAGCTATGGGCAGCACCTTTGTCTGTTGGCAGCACTCTTGACCAGGTTATTGCTGCATTATATTAAGGAGGTGACCCTTTATCTTCAGGACAAATGGGGAACCCTGCAGGATATTCAGCAGAGGAATTAGGTGGTCAGGTTAGAACTTTCAGATGATCTCTCTGACTGCAGCATGGGAGGTAAGTTAGAAGACTTCAAATTGGAGTCAAGGAGACTTTCTCAGCAGTGCAGCTGAGAGATGATGGTAGCCTGACCTAACGCAGTGGCATTCGTTGGAATTAGTGCCGTCATGAGTCATTAAGGGAAACTCATCAGCAGCCTTTAAGGAGCTAGGCAGGAAGTATAGTCTTGCTCTTTCTTACCCAAAGTTTGCCTTGCTGAGGAACACAGAACACTGGGCTTGCTGGACCATGATTTCAACACAGTGAAGAAACAGATTCTTTAAGAAAAACAAAACAAAACAACAAAACCTCTATTGAGGTATAACTGATATAAAAAACCTGCGAGTATCTAACATATATGATTTGATGAGTTTGGACATATGCCAATCAAAGTAATAAACCTATCCATCGCCTCCAAAAGGATTCTCAACAATAGAAATTCGACAAAGGGGTAGGAAGAGAAACAGAACCAGATTCAGTGTGTCTCCCAAGCTGGTCCCCCTGAAACTTTTAGTTGTATAATAACCTCACCAGAGCCTAACAGGGACATTTATGTTTGTGACAGCTTGTTCTGTATTTCTTCCCACTGGAAACATTTTCACGAGGCAATTAAAGAATCATTCATTACCTCAAAAAGCAACTCAGGCTTTCACGGTTGTGCAATCACATCAAGTTAAATTTTTACAGGCCCTTGGTTGGCCTGGCGTGGGTGAGATGTGAGCAAGCAGGGTGGGGGTGTAGAAGTACAGAGAGTCAGACAGTAGTGGCATTAGCAATGTTGCATTTTTGGGTTGGTCTGTGTTAATACCCTCGGTCACCAACTCAGGGGTGCTTTGAGGGCTAGCTCTGGAGTTAAAAAAACCATTAATGAACAAAATAATCATTCATATTTTCTCCAGTTTTCAAAGCACATTTAAAAGAAAACCTATCATAAAAGAACAGGGTGTCAGGAGAGTTGAATTCTATCTCCAACATTTTCTGTACTCAGCCACTGGGACACTTGATAAGACACAACCTTTTCTGGGCCTCATTTTCTTGTCTCAAAATTCCTTTCAGGATTAAAATCCCATGCTTCTATGAATGTTTGCATCTTGAAGTGTCAGCACCTAGTAGGCCCTCGATATATATCTGTAAAATTAGAGGAATGACCGTTGTGTGTTTGGCCCAGGGCTGTTAATGGGACACACAAAGATAAGTGAAAAGTGTCCTTGTGTTTTAGTTTTTGGCTGTTCACAGTCATCTACACAGGGGATAACTGGAGACTGTCCAGGCGCTGCCCCACAGGCATGTACAGGGAACTATGAGATCCTAGAGCGAAGGAAGTCAAGAAAGAGAGATAGTTGAGCAGAATCTGAACAGAGGCTGGCCAGATGTGCCGGAAAAACCATTCAAAGCAGCGGAAGTCAGATGAAGGTCTACCAAGGCCCTTGATACTTACGTGTAAGGACAGCTGCCCTGGAACTGGAAGGATAATGGTCAGAACAGTTGCCACCACTTGGTAGCAAACTCGGCGAGCCTGTGACCGCTTGCTACGGGTGATTGTGTCTGATCACGAGATTGCCTGCCAAGAGTCAGCCACCAAGGGCTGATTTCAGATGTACTTAAGAGACACCCCAGGAGGGCTTAGCAGAGGATGCCACAGGCAGGTCTGTATGCAAGAAGAGTAGAAGGAAAATAAAGAAATTGCTGCAGAGGAGTTTAGTTCCTCAGGTCCACGGAACCTGTAACCTCTGCGTGCTAATGGTACCCATGTACCCTTGGTGGGCAGAACAAGGGTATTTCCATCAGCTTTTTATGCCAGGAATGGACTAACCCACTACCTCCCCACTTTCCACTAATGATTATTCCTCAGCTTCAGCTAAATCTTGCCATTGTCCCCACTCTCATCAAGCAGAACACAGATGACCATCTGGCAGTGGCTATCTGCATGGTGCGTATAGTTTTCCTAGAATAATGGCTTGTGTTATTTTTTAAAAGCACCAGAACCCTCTTTCCACATTAAATTTTACTTAGAAGAACAATATATAAGCAGCTGTGGCCAAACTTCAACAGCTACAACAGCATAAATATTTATCAGGCATTGATAATGTCCCAGGTGCTGTGCTATGCACTTGATATGTGTCGCCTCATTTACTCTTATAACAGTGCTGTGATGTGGTGCTTATGAGACAAGAACTATTTGTATCCTCTTTTTAGAGATGAAGAAGCAGGGAATCAGGAGTTACAGCTAATATGTGGCAAAGCTAGAACTTGACCTGTGGACAATTTGCCTTCAGTATGGAGTCCTTATGGCACAGAAGGTCCTGTCCTAATGGTGTAGTTTGGACAGGGCTGGTGAGGCAGAGCTAAGCCATCCTGGAATCTGTCCCCTTTCCCTTTCTTCCGTGGTAGCATGTATAGCTAAGCTTGTATATCTTCCTTCTCCCAGCTCAGGAATTTGGGTAATTTATTAGATTGTTGTGTAATAGGTCTAAGAAATTCTACCTGTTTGTCCTCCAAGATCTCTTCCAGGGTCTGTATTCTGTCACATCAATTCAATGTGAAAGGGATGCTTGTGGCCAAATAGATCTTCAAAAGTGGAAGTAGATGCCAACCACACACACATAAAACCATGATTCCATTTATATGAAGTGTCCACGGTAGGCAAATCCATAGAGACAGAAAGTAGGTTGGTGGCTACCTAGGTTTGGGAAGCTGGGGAGACAAGGAGGTGGCTGTTAATGGTTCTAAGGTTTCATTTTGGAGTGAAGAAAATATTCTAGAAATATCAATTCTGTGAATATCTGAAAAACCATTAAATTGTACAATTTAAATGGAGGAATTGTATGTGATTTGATGTATAGCTCAATAAAGCTCTTAAAAAACAAAAATTAAAAACAAAAAATAAAACATAAATGTACAGTTATCTCTTTAAAAATTCATCAATATGGGGGCATCTGGGTGGCTTGGTCGGTTAAGAGTCTGACTTCAGCTCAGGTTGTGATCTTGCAGTTGGTGAGTTCGAACCCCATGTCAGGCTTTGTGCAGACAGCTTGGAGCCTGGAGCCTGCTTCAGAATTTGTGTCTTTCTCTCTCTGCCTCTCTCCCACTCATGCTCTGTCTCTCTGTCTCTCGCTCTCAAAAATAAATAAACCTTAAAAAAATCATCAATATGTTACCCAAAAGATACAAAAATACAGATTCGAAGGGGTACATGCACCCTGATATTTATAGCAGCATTATCAACAATAGCCAAGCTATGGAGAGAGCCCAAATGTCTGTCGACTAACGAATGGATAATGAAGATGTGGTGTGTATATATATGTGTGTGTGTGTGTGTGTGTGTGTGTGTGCATGTATATATATATATATATATATATATATATATATATATATATATAGTGTGTGCATATATATATATAATGGAATATTACTCAGCTAAAAAAATGAATGAAATTTTGCCATTTGCAATGACATAGATGGAGCTAGAATGTATTATGCTAAGGAAATAAGTCAGTCAGAGAAAGACAAATACCATATGATTTCACTCATATATGGAGTTTAAAAAACAAAACAGATGAACATATGGGAGGGGAAAAAGAGAGAGTGAACCAAACCATAAGAGATGCTTGATGGAGGGAGGTGGGTGGGGGGATGGGCTAAATGGATGATGGGTACTAAGGAGGGCACTTGCGATGAGCGCCGGGTGTTGTATGTAAGTGACGAATCCCTGAATTCTACTCCTGAAACCAGTATTGCGCTGTATGTTACCTAACTAGAACTTAAAATAAAAATTTGAAAAGAAAAAAAATTCATCAATATGTTAATCCATTAATTTGTGAATTCATTCCACAATATCTGTGGAGTGGCTGCTGTGGCCGGAGTGGCTGCTACACATGAGGATACGAGGAGAGAAGAGCCCCCGGTCAAGAAGGGTCCTGACACAACATCAGGCGGCAGCATGCCTTCTCTCATAGGGATATATGCAAGGGTAGAGGAGGTCCAGAGCCCTGTGGGGACATGGCGATGACCTGGGAGAGGCAGTGGTACCGAGCCCAAAGCCAGACCTTACCAGGGAGGCCAGCCGCAGGTAGCCAAGACAGGGTATGGGGGTTCTAGGTCGAACTAGCAGCATGGGAAAGCTTGGAGACATGAGAGCACAGGTGCGTGTTTGGTGGTTTGCACGCCTGGATAGCAGATCAGGTGTGGAAAGACCAGGGAGAAGAGAATTGCAAGATAAGCAGGAGCTGAGTGACTCTGTTCCTTGAATCATTCCTTCAACCATTCATTTCTTTAAAAAATTTTTTTTAACGTTTATTTATTTTTGAGACAATGCGAGAGACAGAGTGCAAGCAGTGGAGGGGCAGACAGAGGGAGACACAGAATCTGAATGAAGCGGGCTCCGGGCTCTGAGCTGTCAGCCCAGAGCCCAACGCGGGGCTCGAACTCATGAACCGTGAGATCAGACCTGAGCCAAAGTCGGACGCTTAACTGACTGAGCCACCCTGGCGCGCCCAACCATTCATTTCTTGAGTGAGCATCACCTGTGCGTAAGGCAGAGGTTAGGTCAGCGGTCTTGAGGTTGGCTTTGAGAATTGCCTGGAAAGCTTACAGAAATTGATAGGTACATCTCACCCCAGAAGTAACTGGTCTTGGGGTGCTTTGGGCATCAGAATTTTTCAAAGCCGCTCAGGAGATTCTATTTGCATCAAATACCAGTAGGCTGTGTAATGGAGATTTAAAAAAAAAAAAAAATTAAGAGGGGTGCCTGCGTGGCTCAGTTGGTTAAGCATCTGACTTGGGCTCAGGTCATGATCTCACGGTTTGTGGGTTGGAACTCTGCCTTCGGGCTCTGTGCTGACAGCTGGGAGCCTGGAGCCTGCTTCAGATTCTGTGTCTCCCTCTCTCTCTCTGCCCCTCCCTTCCCTCACACTCTCTCTCTCTCTCAAAAATAAATAAAAACATTAAAAACCTTTAAAAAAAAAGTTTAGAACAAAGATGGTCCTGGCACTTAAAAGTTTAGGGTCAACAAATGTTTTCTGAGAACGTACTGGTTACACCATGGGCACTGGGAATACAGGAGTGAATAAGAGAGTCCCAGACCTCATAAAGGTTCACACTATTGTCTGTTGAAGATATGCAAGCAAGCAAATGGAGGAGTCTCTCATTACAATGTGAGATAAATGATATGAAGTAAATAAGAAAGATTAACAGCAACAACGAGGGACAGAATGGTTCCCTAGATTGGCTGGTCACAGAGGGTCTCTTTGAAGGGACTTTAAGCCAGGTTCTAAAGGAAGAAACTGGCCTCAGAAGACTCATGGGGAGTATGTTCCTGACAGTGGGCGTGTGTGTGTATGTGTGTGTTCATTGTTGTTGTCGTTATAAGGAACAGGGTCATATTCAAACATGTTAGGAAAAAGAGAGTTCATTGTATGGGAGAAACTTGTATGTGTTTGTAGGTTATGGTGTGTTATTTATCCTCGTATGCCTAGAATCAAAGATGCTGACTGCATGTAATCGTTTTATAAATGTTTACTGATTACACGAACTGATGAAATCAGCAGAGAAGAAACTGAAAGATAGGGTGATGGTTGATGAAAGAATGTTCCAGAGGAAATGGGAAGAGGGGGATTCCAAAGCATACAGATGGAGGGGCACCTCTGAGGTGGGAGGGAAGGAGCAGGGCAGGAAATACCATTTCTGGTGCAGAGACAGGAAGTAGCATTCCTTCCCAATGTCTACAGTGCTCTGTGGGGGGAGAGGAGGTTGTTTGCTGAAAGGGAGCCAGGTGGAAGTGAGCTCAGAGTTCTGAGGAGGTGGGAAGAGTGACTTTTTGTAACTGGAGAGGTGGGACGGCCAGGGACCTTTGGAAAGATCACAAGCATGGGTATGGGCGCCCAGCCGAAGCTGCCGAGCACATACAAATGGTGGGACCCGTGGCCATGGCTGTGTGGTGACGTGTGGCGCGAGCCGATAGCTACATCTTGGTGGGATTTGCAGATAGAGGGGTGTGGCAGTGGTTTAGAACAAGGAAATGAACAAACTCAGAGTTTGGACGGAGGGAAAGATTGCGACTGATATTACAGTCTAGACCGGGACCTTAAGGAAGTCATGTCGAGCTGAAAGATAACAAGTGGAAGGAACAAAGGACAAACCCTCATGAGTCAAAGGCCAAAAGTGCGGTGGAGAGAAAACAAGGGGCTCCTTCCCTTCCAGCTCTCTTACTGAGAGATAGAGAGAGAGAGAGAGAGAGAGAGAGAGGGCTCCTTGTTTTGTCCTCGGGTCTCC
>NW_024412417.1:29112212-29119692 GCF_014898765.1 Herpailurus yagouaroundi | reverse complement strand
AGAGAGAGAGAGAGAGAGAGGGCTCCTTGTTTTGTCCTCGGGTCTCCGTGGCAGGCACTGCGCACTCAAAAGTCCTGTGAGACATGACAAGAGCTGCCTGTTTTCAAATGCCACCGTATATCCAAAGAAAGGTCAAGAGTGTTACCTACATAACTGCATTTTATCCGCATAGCAGATACCACAATCCTCATTTTACTGGTGAGAAAACTGAGGCACAGTGAGGTTAAATAGATTGCTCACATTTTTGTAGCAAGGAAGAAGAAACCTCGTGTATGAAGTTAAGGCCCATAACTACCAAGCTAGGTGGAGATATATATATATATAGATATCTATATATACCTATATAGATATCTATATATATATATATCGATCTGTCTTTCGATCTATGTATCTATCTATTTTTTTCTTGTTGTAGAACAACATATGACTCCTGCATCCTTTTCTTGTGAGCTGATAACCCAGGCCAATTGTATGAACCCATTTGGCCCTGCAGGGTGATGTCCAGATTCCCTAGAGTGGCACAGGAGGCTGGTCAGAGTCCAAACCCACACCCTCCTCTCTAGAATCCGCCTCCCACACCTGGGGCTCCTGCCTGCAGGAACTATTTTCAGTTCGCTCATGGCAATGGACAGCCTTTGTCGGTGGTGTTGTCTTGCTCCGTGATGTCCTCCTCCCTCTTCTCCTCCTGGCTGACTCCTTACAGTCCTTCCAAAATGAGTGTGAGTATCACCCCCTTTCCCCTTCTATAAGCTGAAAAAAAAAATGAGAATGATACCACCCGACATGTTGCCAGGGGGCTCCAGGGCATTTCTGTAGACCTTCCTCAAGCCCTTCTCAGCACAATAAAATTCTGGGATGCTGACTCCTTGTTCATCATCTGGAAGGACCCAGAAAACAGAGGGGAACAGACTCTGATCATCATTGGTGATAGACTCTGGCAGCAGCCCAAGGAACCCCTGGTTTGTACCCACACCTGGGAGTGGCCAGGCTGGTCCCCACAGCATCTTTTTAACAGCTGCTGAAGGAAAAATTTAGACAATTGAAAAAAAAAAAAAAAGTAGTCCATGAAATTGAGACATCTGTGGACATCAATAACCAAAACAGTTACTTTATTAAAACAATTTCTAACGCTTTCATAATTCAAAAATTAAAATAGTTATAGCCATTACTACTTTGCATTACATGTTATAATAATGTGTTAGTGTTTTTGTATAGTGTCTTTGTGTAATACTTGACTTTGAGCAGTGGGTCACCCAGCAGGGAGGTGGGTGCCTTGTGGAAGTGGAGAGGATGCCAACTTAGAGGACCCAGATTTCACTTTCTGGTTGAGTGATTGGGCAAATACCCAATTTTTCTAGAGCTTCTGTTTCTTTTTGTCTAAAATGTCAGTAATAGGCGAGCCTCCCTGGCATTGTTTGGAGGCCAAATGATAGCATGATTGTGAAAAGCGCTTTTGTAAATTGTAGCGTGCTCAAAGGAGAGTAAAAAAAAAAAAAATGGTGGTATTATTTCGGAGAATGTTACAGGAACTTATACAGTATACCGCTGCCCACGGTTAACCTGGAAACGCTAATTCAGGGAACTCATCAGCGGCACCGCAGGAAACTTGTGCAGCAAAATCCTTTTGGAAGCAGGGGAGAAAATCCCACGGAATGAAGGAGAAACGCAAATCAAACCTCGCGGAGACTCTCCTTGAAAGATTACGGGATGAAAAATTAACTTGGCACAGTTGGGGGTGGGAATGTGGACGCCTGCCCTGGATGCCCCGTCTTCGGCCTCCGGACACTTTCCTTCCCCAAAGCCATTTTAGTCAAAGGTCATGTGTGAGTCTTGTCAAAGGCCAGCTTCCAATGGAATCATTGTCCCCCGGGACAGCGGCCCCCTGACTACATCTGCATTGGAGAAATCCCAAAAGCAAACGGCCCAGTGCAAACAAGAGCAGCCCGGGGCAGCCGTCCCGGGGCAGAGCTCACAGGTCCGCCGGGCCGCAGCAGAGGCCGCGTCCGCAGCGCCCGGGGCCCGACCAGGCGCCCAGACGCCCGCAGCATGACCCGCCGCGCCGATCGGGTACGGTAGGCGTCTCTCTCTTCCCGTCCTCCATTGCTGGGTTCCCGAGTCCAAGCTGCCGTTCTGTCAGCCGGGAAACCTTGCAAGGGGCCTCCAGATTTGCCGGAAAACGGTCCCTGTTGGGCTGCGTTCCCGTGCACTCAGCTGGAGCATTTGCAGGCGCGCCGGATGCAGAGCTTAACTCGTTCCGAGTTTCCGTTGCCAGGGAATGTTTGGGTTTGCGAACACTGCGCCTCTCGTTTCTGGAAAACGAGCCGGTGGAACTGGCGGAGAGGGGTGGTGGACGAGTCTCCGTTCACCAGAGCTCGAACCCGTGCCAAGCGGGAGCTCCCCGGGGGCACAGCCAGTCTCGGGGTGCTGTGAGTGTGAGTTCTCCCCTCCCGCGGCCGCGAGAGGCTCCGCGTTTTGTTTATTACCTGTCGGACAACGGCTTTTTGCAGGAGGGATGGGGAGTTTTAAAGCCATCTGTTTCGGTAATGTTCTCTGGGAGCCTACACTTGCGTCCAAAGGAAACAGAATCATCTAGCAGATGGAGGGAGCCCCTTCCACAAGGCGGGGTCCCCCTCCCGGGCGCCACAAAGGAAAGATTTGATTGGCGTGCACACAGCCGGGCGGCCGGTCTCTCGGCCCTTTGTACTTAACTATTTGAACAAGTCTTGCAAATGGATCTGGCTAATTTTGGATAAGAGTGGAGGGAGCCTGGGGTCTCGGCGGAGTAGGGGTGCTTTTGATCTGGACTTGGAAACCTCCCAGGGCAAACAGAGCAGGTGGGGAGGATCGGAAGGGGCGGTGGGCACAGCCCGCGCTCGGGCGCTAGCGGCGGGTCAAAGGGTTTCGGCCGCTGCACTGCCACACTCTGGTTTCAGTTTAACAGGTTAAGCCCAGAGCCATTTCTCACTGATAAAGGGAATGAAAACAAAAGGCTTTCTAGCGCTCAGCAGGACGGAGAGGGAAGCCGGCGGGGGTATTTGTTTACGTCGTTTACCGCACGCACGCCCAGCTGCACACAGCACCGCAGCTCTCCACGCTGCAGTTCCTGAGATGTTAACTGAGCCGCTGCCCTCCCTCCCCTGCAGCTGCCATCTCCATTTTGTCGTCCACCTTCCCACTGCACTTCTCCAAACGGTGGGTGACACTGGGCGTCTCCACGCCGTCACCGCCCGGTTACTGCTTCCCTGCTCTTCAGCTGGCGTCCACCCTCGCTTCTGAACGTCCACCCTCGCTTCTGAACGCAAAGCTCGGTCAGGGCCGCCGGAGACCTCTCTGAACCCTAGAGCAAGTTCAGCTCTCCGCCGGCCTCTCTGTGTCATTTTGAACTGTTGCTCGTCCCCTCCCCCACCCCCGCTCCATGTCATTACTCTCTCCTGGGTTCTGTGATACCACACTTTCCTGGTCTCCTCTGACTTTGTAGTGCCTTTCAGAGGTCCTCTCTGCATGGGCATTGGCGGATCCGACTGTTAAAGATTCTCTTCCCCTGGGAGATCTCATCTATTCCCATGGCTGGCTGCAACCATTACCTACAAATCTGGGGCCCACCCTGATCTTTCTTCTAAATACCAGCCTTTAATACAGAACATCTCCATTTTGATGTCCCTAGGAGCACATTGAAATCAGCATGCCCAAAACTGAATTTGTCTTCTCCCCCCTCCTCCCAGGCCTGCCCCTCCTCTTCCACTGGCCACTACTCAAATGGCCTCCCCAGTGTCCGGGCCAGACACAACAGAATCGTCCTGGGTGACTTCCTCTCTTTCATTCACCACACCTGATCAGTCTCTACTCTACCTGCTCAATATAATTCACATGCACAACCCCCCTCTGTCTTACCTGCCACGGTTTTGGTTGAAATCAGTACCACCCCCAAATGGATTCTGGTCACAATTTCCCATTAGTCTCATTTGAGGCCAGCACTACCCATCTCATGCCCTCTATCTTGTCACCATACTATGTCCAATGAGCTTTCTAAAATGCAAATATCATCGTACAGATCTGTTCTGAAAAGTCGTCTGTAGATTCCTTTTTTTTTCCTTTTGAGAGTAGTGTTGGCATACACAGGTTCTCCACAACTTGCCTTTTACCGTCCCCTTCTTATCCTTCACTTCCTCTCCACATTTTATGCACTTTTTTTTTGAAAATGTAGGCACATTAAATTATAAAACATGACTTTCCTCCTTGTCCTTCTGTTAGGTCAATGTCTAACTTCTATTTTCTCCTGAAGAATCAGCTGAGAGCTACTTTCTTTTAGAAACCACTCAGACCATCTGCTCTCCATCCTCCAGAATGGGTTAGGTATCCCTCCCATATTTTTCCAGAGCTTTCTTTATTCCTTCTTTCAGAGCGTTCACCCTTCTTTCTTGCAAATATCTATTTGTCTGCCTCCTACTAGCCTGTAAACTCCTCAATTGCAGGGATCAGCTCTTTTTGTCTTAGCATCAGCCCAGCTGGGATGCTCAACAAATTTGCGTGAATTCTTGCGCAGTTCTTGCCAGTGACTGTTGTGTTCAGGCATTGACTAGGATGATAGAGATACAATCTGTAAATACAATATGATCAAGAACAAAGAGGGAAGGTCAACAATGATTATCGGGAAAAGTCATAGTCTTCATGGTTTTAACAAAGGAAGGGTTTAGACTTTCTAGGTATTTGAGATAATCCCCCAAGTCTCCAGTTCTACCAACTCACTCTCCAGTCCACATCTCAACTAATGAGTGTCTCAGACTGCTACCTGCATCTATCCTAACCTTATCCAAGACCGGGAAAAGCTGCATGAAAAGTCTTTTCCAATTTTGCTTTGGCTTTGTGAAGGCAAAGGAATCCTTTTCACTTGGAACCTGGCATGGGAAGAGGGTACTGAAGGCCAAGATAGGTGGGCTTCTGAGCCTTTTGATAAGGTGGTACCTGAGACACAAGCTGGTGTCTTCTGATACCAGAGAAGGTCTGCAAGGCCTGGGAAGGCACCAGCAGGTGAGATCTCTTAAGGGCGGCTTGGGCATGGTAGAGGCTCTGGGAGACGAGAGATGAGAAAATGCAGCTTTGGTTTTCCAAAGAGAGAAAGATATGTGTCTGAAACTCTAGACAGAGGTGAGTGACAATTAGGTTCTGTAGAGAGTTTTTGAAACTGCAAGCTGTTCTCACTTGGAGCCATGGTCCTTTTGAGATCTGGATGGACATTACCCTTCTTAGCAAAAATGGACAATATGCAGCACAAGGCACTTTCTGTAAACTTGCAGGAAGTTCATACAAGTCCACTCTTGGATTCCTTTGAGTTGACATGAACCTCAGGTTAAAAATCTCTAGTCAAAGGATTAATTCATTCAACAGACATTTGGGAGGGTAGGTGGTGATTAGTAGGAGCCAGCACATGTCCAATTAAGTGTATTTTCTCTTTTGAGAGGATCCCAGTGTAATGTGTGGTATTGAATCTGGAGTCACAGGACCTGGGCTCACATCCCTGCTCTGGCACTCACTAGGTGTGTGACTTTCTCTCTGAATCAGAGTTGTATTATTTATTAAAAAGGGATAATAGGTATTGGGGGTTTTAACTAAAATAAATCACCTTGAATATGGTTGTACAGAATTGTCATCAATCAATTAAAAACCTTGATTTTAGGAAGGGCCCCGGTCTTGCAAAATTCTTCTGGATTAGAAGGATGCACGTGGGTTAAATTAATACCCGGTTGAACGCATTTGTTAAAGGAGATTGGATTGGCAGGTGGATGTCTTTGGTGGTATGCTCTGGGCTGTGTCCTTACCCTGCTTTTATTCAATGTCGTTGATGTCCATGAAGGCATAACACATTGATCACATTTGCTTAGAAAAGGGCATAAGGATTAGGGGTCCAGAAGCCGTCAATCAGTTGTGGTCTATTTTGCCTTTTTAGATTGTAAGGAAGTATGCAGAAATAGATACCAAATGTATTTTGCGTGGATCATAAAAGTCAATTGCAAAATTACTGGGTATATCTGCGTGAGACAAAGAGCGAGAAAGGGATGGGAGAGTGAGAGATAAGAGAAGAAGCGGGATAGAGAGAGGGGAAGAGAGAGGAGGGACAGAGTGGAGGGGGAGGAAGTGACAGAGAGGGAAAGTTCGGGATAGAAGTTGTGGTTTCATATAGTTAAGATTTAGGAGTTTAAACTGACAATAAAACCAATAGTGATCTGTTTCTTCTAAACTAATGTTAGGTTTTATGTTAAAAGATACAGAAAATAGAACATGGAAGGTGACAGTCATTCTCTGTATTGTGCAGACTGTATCTGAACCATTGTGTCTAGTTCTGATGGATACATATTAATTCATTAGCATTTATTAATTTTTGTAAGTTTATTTTTTGAGAAGGAGAGAGAGAGAGAGAGTGGGGAGGGGGCAGAGAGAGAGGGGGACAGAGGATTGGAAGCAGGCTCTGTGCTGACAGCACAGAGCCTGACGTGGGGCTCGAACTCACAAACCTGGAGATCATGACCTGAGCCAAAGTTGGACACTTAACCGACTGAGCCGCCCAGGCACCCCCATTAGCATTTTTTTAAAAGCATTTATTATGTACCAATCATTGTGCCAGATGCTGATGATTAATGGTGCTGAAAATGGTAGACCTGCCTTCATGGAGTTCACAGTCTGGCAAAGGTGCCAGAAGAATAAGGAGATGATTTCAATTCAGTGTCATACTTGCTTTCATAGGGGAAGCTCAGATCCCTGTGGAACCACCTAGGAAGAGATATTTAATCCAAGCTTAATGGGACCAGGGTAGACTTTTAGAGGAAAGTGTGCAGGAGGGAAGAGTTCCAGGCAAACGTAACAGTACCCTTCAGTAGGCTGAGGGCAAGAAGCCTGTTCAAGGAACTGAAAGAGGGGGTGCAGAGGGCTGAGGGGATGAGAGAGATGAGATAGAGTGGTGGTAGGAGCTAGGACTAGAGCTGTAATTGATCCTCAGGAGAATAGGGAATCATTGAAGACCGTGAACAGGGCAGGGTCCCAATCAGTTTTGTGTTTTGGAAAGATCATTCTGGCTGCTGAATGGACAGTGGCTTGGAGAGATGGTTGACGAGGGAGGTGTTGTGGTAATATAAACAAGAGAAGATGGTGGCCCCATCCCCAATGGGAGCAGGAAAAGGACAAGCGTGGAACAACTCAAGAGCGAACTAGAAGATAGGAAGCAAGTAGTGACCTACTGTGGGAATGCTGTAGGGAGGGCAGCTACAGGACATTTCAGCTGCAGAGGAGAGGATCTAGAAGGCTAGGATGTCTGTCTTTACATCTTTTACTCTCATGTGGAAGAGAGATTAGCATTGTGTTTCTCTCTCTGAGATGACAGAGCTGGGCCAAATGGGTGGGAGAGTCAGGGAGATAAATTTCGGCTCAATACAAGGAGGAATTTTCTTTCTTTCTTTCTTTCTTTCTTTCTTTCTTTCTTTCTTTCTTT
>NW_024412417.1:29074923-29112202 GCF_014898765.1 Herpailurus yagouaroundi | reverse complement strand
TTCTTTCTTTCTTTCTTTCTTTCTTTCTTTCTTTCTTTCTTTCTTTCCTTCTGTTTATTTATTTTGAGAGAGAGAGAGAAAGAGAGAGAGGCGGGGGCAGAAAGAGAGAGAGAATCCCAAGCAGGCTCCACACTGTCAGCATAAAGCCCCACGTGGGGCTCAAACCCACGAACTGCGAGATCATGACCTGAACCAAAATCAAGAGTCGAACGCTTAACCGACTGGGCCACCCAGGCGCCCACGAGGAGGAATTTTCTAATAGAGCTGTTCCAAGGCAATAAGCATTTTGTCACAGAGATATTTGAACAAAAACAAACACTTTGTAACTATTCTTGGCCAAGTTGGAGAGGCAGGAATAGAGGTGGCCTGGCTGGATGGGCACTGACATTTCCTTCCAACCCAAAGATTCCAGGATTCTGTGTATGAAATTCCAATATCTCAGCCTGGCTGGTGTGATCCAAGCCTTTGTAGGGCAGCCATGGGTCCTGGTTTCCCTGCATAGTCCTGGTGCCTACTGTCTCCTGGTAGCTACTTCGAGTCCTCACTTTCACTGCTGAAGGGCCTTAGTTTGAACAATAAATTTCCTGACAATTCATGCCCTTGACTTAATATTCCTGCCTGGTCCCCTGGCATCCTGTTAGAAACCCTAGGAACTACTCATACTGAACTATTTGTTACTTTCAGAGGAGACTCAGCGTTTTTGCTGCCTGTTTGTTTACTTATGACCTTTCTAATGTCAGGACCACCCCACCTCTGTCTAACCTATTACTTCATTGAGAATATACTTTTTCATTAAGGCCTAACCTAAATTAAATGCTGAATTTTTGTCAAGCCTTCCTTTAACATCATAGGCTGCATTTTAGTGTTGAGTATGTAATTATTTTTTATACCTATTTGATCTTCTTCTATTATCCCCTAGAAGCCCAGTACTAAGAACTGTGAAAAATGCAGTAACCCTATGGTATGAATGGTGCTATGTCTAAGGCAAGAACCTTTCAGAAGGGAATTTCTATTTATTAAAAAAAAGTCATATTTTCATTTTGTAAGTGATACATGCATTTTGTAGAAAAAAGTTAAATAAGGAAAATACCAAGAAGAAACAAAATATTGTCCACATCTTAGTACCTGGAGATAAGCATATTAACACAGGGGTGAATATCTTTCTCTGGGTTTACGCACATGTAGATTTAAAATCAGAATCATGGGCGCCTGGGTAGCTCCGTCAGTTAAGTGTCCGACTCTTGGTTTTGGTTCAGGTCATGATCTCATAGTCCATGAGTTCGAGCCCCACAACAGGCTCTGTGCTATCAGTGTGGAGCCTGCTTGGGATTCTCTCTCTCCCTCTCTCTGTGGCCCTCTCCCACTTGTACTCTAAACAAACAAACAAACAAACAAACAAACAAATAACTTAAAAAGAATAAAATCAGAATCATGCAAATCCTTCTGTAACTGTTTTTCCTTTAACAACATACCAAGAATATTACCTGATGCCATTTATATATTTTTCAAAAACATGATCTTCAATGGGTGTATTGTGTCCCATTCTGTTGCCTCATTATTTGTTTAACAAACTCCTCTTGGTGGACATCAGGCTGTTTCCACTTTTTTGATAGTATAAAAAATGTTATGATTACCCCCAAAGACACATGTCCATGCACCCATATATCTATTCTGTAGGGGACATTTATAGTTTCTAAAGTGGTAAGACAGTTTATGACAAAAACAGGATACTGAGTTGCTAAGAAAGGATGAGTTAAAAAAAGTCTGATTTCACTTTTAAAAACTTAATTCCTGGGGCGCCTGGGTGGCGCAGTCGGTTAAGCGTCCGACTTCAGCCAGGTCACGATCTCGCGGTCCGTGAGTTCGAGCCCCGCGTCAGGCTCTGGGCTGATGGCTCAGAGCCTGGAGCCTGTTTCTGATTCTGTGTCTCCCTCTCTCTCTGCCCTTCCCCGTTCATGCTCTGTCTCTCTCTGTCCCAAAAATAAATAAACGTTGAAAAAAAAAATTTAAAAACTTAATTCCTATTCTGTGTTATATAGATGTATTTATAAGATATTTTATTTATATGTGTGGACATACTTATTAGCTTTTTTTTTGAAATTTAATGAAGGCATCTGATTTGGAAACGTGTCAACAATAGGTAAGCTTGATGCAGAAGTGAGACGTAGCCAATAAATGTCTTTTTTTAAAAAAATTGAGTTTGAAATCTACAAGCTTCAGTATCTCTGTGACTATCAGTATGACAAAATTTTATTCCCAAGCCAAATATAAGGAAAAATGGTGACATGTATGTTATAAGATAAAGATAATTTTCTAAAAAGAAGGACACTGCCTAATGTTTCGGTTTCTAGAGAAGGTATGTGGCCATGGCCTTAGATCCTTACTCTGAAGTAAATAATTTATCATCTTAGACACTCAGCAAGCAGGTAGGTCTCCATTTTAAAGTGAAATGTTTTCATCTGGAAGCAGGCGTTGGTTGGGAAACACTGTGAATGAATTTGGTGACTTTTTAACAAAATAAATAGAAGATGTTGTCACGGGTTGAATTGTGTCTTTCCCTTGTCTTCCCCTACCCCCAACCAGTTGAAGTTCTAACCCCGAATACCTCAGAATGTGACCTTATTTGTAGGTAAGGTTTGTATTAGTCTGGACACAATCAATAAGTCTCACACACACACACACACACACACACACACACACACACACATCTTCTATTGATAAACTCTATCTTTATCTCTCTGTCAGCTAATATAGAAAGAGTTATTATAGGAATTGGCTCATATGATTGTGGAGGCTGAGAAGTCCAATGATCTGTTGTCCACAAGCCGGAGAATCATGGAAACTGGTGGTGTAATTTAGTTTGAGTCCAAACAATGAGAGGCTGATGGTGTAAGTCCCAGTCTAAGTCTAAAGGTGTGAGAACCAGGAATGTAGATATATGAGGGCAGAAAAAGATGGTTGTCCCAGCTCAAGCTAAAAGAGAAAATTTGCTCTTCCTCCTCCTTTTTCTACTCAGGACCTCAGTGTATTGGGTGATGCATTGGTGAGGGTGATCTTTTCTACTCAACTGATTCAAATGCTAATCTCTTCCAGAAACACCCTCACAGACAGACCCAGAAATGTTTTACCAACTATTGGGGCATCCCTTAGCTCAATCAAATTGGCACATAAAACTAACCATCACAGGGTCTGCACAGAGGTAATCAAAGTAAAGTGAGATCATCAGGGTGTGTCCTACTCCAGTGTGACTGGTGTCCTTATAAAAAGGGGAAATTTGACACAGATATTCATAGAGGGATCTCTTCCCTCTATGAATATTCTTCCTGTGGGAAGAAACACAGGGAGAATATGGCCATCTACAAAGCCAAGAAGAGAGACCTGGAACAGATCCCGCCCTCACAGCCCTCACAGGGATCACAGGGAACTGACCCTGCCGACATCTTGACTTCGGACTTTCAGCCTCCAGCACTGTGAGTCAATACATTTGTGTGGCTTAAGCCATTTGTGATACTTTGTCATGGCTCTCTACAGACTTAGATTAATACAGATTTCATGAGAGCTTAATTCCCCTAGCATGGTTTCAGCTGGTAACACTCAATACATTATTTTGCTCTTCAGTCACCAGAGATTCTGCTGTTATTCATAGGAATGATAGATGACAGAGTCTTGCTATTTCCAGTTAGCAAAGCATTTCCATATCCATGATCTCCTCTGACCCTGACCAAAGCATAAGAGATGATAATTTTTATATCTCTGTTTTAGGGATAGGAATTGGAAGTTGAGACGAGATCAAGGTTGTACAGCTTGGAAGTGGTCGAGCTGAAACTCAAACATGGACTTTTGATTCTAAATACTATACTATTAATTAAAACACAGTGCCTCTCACCTTCATGGACATGCCAAATACCATCTTTTGTCTTTAAGGTTTGAAAAGATATGGGCTGTGGCATGCTAAGCCACATTTCTCTCTCTCTCTCTCTCTCTCTCTCTCTCTCTCTCTCTCTCTTTTCTAAATCCCCTGAGAAAGATTTTATAATCTGACTTGTTGGAAGATATCTGATGCCTGAAGGCACCAGCTCCTCCTCCCACATCTTCATTATCAAATATTTATCAGGAATTTAGGCGCCAGTGTTTATGTGCGCAGAATATTTCTTCTCCACTCAGAAGCTTTGTTTACTGCCAAACTGGGCTCTCTTAGTACACAGTTTGATTGCTGACAAATCCAATTGCAAAACTTTGGACGTGTTGGACATAATTGGGTTTTTCCATCATTAATACTGCTCAGATATTAATTCAACATAGTGACATGAGGGGTGCCTCACAGTTTCCAGAAGCTGCTTGACTTTAATCAGCAGGAACAAATGCAAGATTATTGCACTTTTTCCTTGGGTGACCTAAGCTTGTTCTTGGCACCCGTGAGCGCAGAGCACTGGTTGTCTTATAAGTATTTCAGTGGCTTCTACCCAGGGGACTTATTAGTTTTGAACCTTGGGGATAATTCCATAAGAATGTAATTCTTTTCTTTGCTGAAGGAACAAAATGTTGCTTGTGTTGGGTTATTCTTGTTATGCGATAAAACCGGTGATTTCCAAATTGCAGAATCATAGAAGCCTATAGGTAGTTTGTCAGATTTAGGAAAAAACAGACAAGCAAAACAAGACAGGCAACAACATCAACGGGAAACCTCAGGATTTCCCTGTTAAATTTCTATTTCAAATAAACAATAAATTATTTTTTAGTTTAAATATGTCCAAAATATTGAAAACACTAAAATCTATTGTCTCTGGAAGTCCTTCCTATAAAGTAAAATTAGGAGTAGAGTGTTGGTAATTTCTCAGTATTTCAAAAGAGTTTATGAAAGTTATACATTTACCCATGTAAGGCTTCAGAGGTTCCTGACAATGTTAAATTAACTTAGTTTTGGTTGGGTTTTTTTTGGATCAACTTGAAAGCACTAGTCATCTTATGATGAAACCATAATTATACTATCTTTTTTGATGACTTCTTGTATTCTAGGGATCATGCAAAGCACATACATTATCTCATGTAATCTTCAAAGCCAGAGATTGGCAAACTATAGCCCTGCTCTGGTGGCTGTTTTGTAATAAAGTTTTATTGGAACACAGTCACCCCCATTTGTTTCTGCAGAGTCCGTGTGTGATTTTACGCTACAATAGCAACTTGAATAGTTATGATAGTGATCATTGCATGGCCTGCAAGACCTAAAATATTTATCATCTGGCCCTTTACAGAAAAAGTTTGCCTACACCTGCTCAAAACCACCCTGGGATGGAGTTCCGGTTATTCTCATTTTTAGAACGAGGAAAAGTGAAGGCCTAAAGAGGTTAAATAACTGGCCACGGTCTCATAGTTCTTAGGAGGCCAATGCCTTATCCATGAGGCATCTGGGGCTTCGCACAGCTCTTAGAATTCAAACTAAGGTCTGTTAGATTCCAAAACTTCTGCTCTTACTACAGGTGGTCTGGAAGGTTGATTGTAGATTGCATTAGTCCTAAATGGGCTTAGCAGTGGGGAACTGATTTGTAATTTTTTATTTAATACCCTTCATCTCAAAGACAAGGCAGATCTTGTGGGTAGTGTTTAAATGCTCAGGCTCTGGAGCTGCCACTGTTTAAGCCCCGTGTCTACCACTGAATTTCTCTGTACCTCAGTTTCTGCCCCCATCAATTACAGATGATAACAGTACCTATATGCGTGATTGTTCCTCAAGTTCAATGAGTTGATGTCTACAAAGAAATCAGAAAAATACATGACATGTAGTCTACATTTGTTACTTTTTTTAAATTATTATTTTTTAAAATGTTTATTTATTTTTGAGAGACAGAGAGAGACAGAGCATGAGCAGGGGAGGGGCGGAGAGACAGGGAGACACAGAATCCGAAGGAGGCTCCAGGCTCTGAACTGTCAGCACAGAGCCCAATGCGGGGCATGAACTCACAAACCGCGAGATCATGACCTGAGTGGAAGTTGGATGCCTAACCAACTGAGCCACCCAGGGGCCCCTGTTCTTTTTATTTCAAATAACTATCATCTCAAACTTGGGGTTAAAAAAGAGTTTGGCAAAGTTGAGCTTATCTGCTGTGGTTGGTTGACAGGACACCTCAACCAGGAGATCTACAGAGCATGGTGGCCCCTGCTTGTCAGGTAACAGCTAAGATAGACGCTCTTCAGCTTCTCTGTGAGAGACGTCTTCGGCCTAACTATGTCTTTTAGTCCTTGGCTAGCTACGTTTGCCTTGGGAAGGCATGTTGTGAGATGTTACAGGATGTTCATCCAGTGCTCACTGGATCCTAACCCCCTTATTACTATTACCCTCGATTATTTATAGTCTTGACGTCTACTCCCCGTGGCTCTAAATTCACTAAAAATGTAGTCAGGCTGCCAGAGGATGACCTTCCTAAATAACACAAGGCAAGCAATTTTCCTAAGAAACACCTCGATCTATAATTTGATCCTTAGGCAAAAACAAGGAAAAAAAAGTTTTTCCCAGTATTCCTCACCCTCCAAAGCAACTTTTGTGTATGGAATCACTGGGAGTAAAATCTGTATGTAGAACGTAATAAGCATGTTAGAATGGCCTTGATCTTTTGAGGGGATTAAGGATTAAAGTTATTCCCTGAGAGGGATGGGAGCAGAAGGCTTGAAAAATCTAGAAAAATTTCTGACATTGTATACAGACACTTCAGTGGTTAGTCAACATGAAGTAACTAAAGACATGGTTGAGGCTCCTGGAGGCTTTGTTAAAATGAAGCGACATAAGTGTGCGTGGGCATCAGCAGCAAGGTTCTGCAATTTTCCCAGCATTTCTTGGGTGCCTGGGGACAGGGACAAGAAAGTGGCATTATTTTTCTAGCATTGAGGCTTAGCACTCCTCTAGGATCCAGAGAGTTCTTGAGAACTCTGGCCTTGGGGGCCAGACTGGGTAGGGACGGAGGGATGGAAGAAGGCCCAAGCCAACTCTGCTGCCATTTCACAGGAAAGTAAAACTGTAAGACACTTGCCTGATCCCTTTCCTCCTCTGTGTGAACCCTCTACAATCTCCTTACAATTTCCTTCCTCTTTCTTCACCGTCCTCTTCCTTTGTTAATATATTCAGCCAGTGTTAATTGAATGTCTCTGTGTGCCAGTCACCATGCTAGGCTCTGAACGTAAGAGGAAAGGGGCATAGACTCACTAATATTGTGGAGCTTACAGTCCAGTGGGAGAGGTGTACATGCCAAGAGTTAGGGTAAGTATTCAAAGACAAATAGGTGGGGGGAGAAAGGGAATAACAAGATGACTGGGAAGCAACAGGGTCGAGGGCTCTCTGGGCTGAGAACTGAGGGTTGAAGGAGAGCAGAGAAGTCTGATGAATTAGTTTCCAAACCCATCCAGCTAGTGAGTGGCCACACTGAAGTTTGAACCCGGGTTTGCCTGACTCTAAGCTCTATCCACTTTGCCCTAAATCTTAACCCAAAGAGAATTATACTTGCTCTCAAAATGTTTCCACTTAGTTGTGTTGTACTCCTGCGAAGCAACCTGAATAATATGAAGGAAAATCATTCATTCATTCACCCCATCTGATCATCTACGATGGGTTAGCACAATGTGCACATAAGTGCAAAGTGCAGCTGTGAGCACCATTGCTGAGGAGTGCTGAGGAAAGCATTGTTAGGCTGGAGTTGACGTGATACAGCCAGTCGGCAAGCCCTTCAAATTCATCACAATGCCCCCTTTACTCCACAGGATCGACCCTCATTAACATGCAGGCCATGTGCATCCTACTTGCTTATTCCTTTGATTCCTAGACAAACACCAGCCTAATAAAGAGGCAAACAAGTCTGTGCAGGACACAAGTCTGCCTGGGAATGCAGGTATTTCTGAGAGATTAGGCTGAGGCTAGCAGGTTGCCACTGGGTGTCTCTTGGCACTCTGGGGGTCAAGGGTAATATTGCTCACAATGCTAATTATACACTGAGACCCACTGCCAAGTGAGGCTGAGAAGGTCTGAAAATTAGAATGGGTGGCCATCTTGCTTTCTGCCTGGGGAATGTGGCTGGTCCACATGCAGAAAGTTCAACACTTTCTGTGCCAGATGCTGTAGAACTTGCAGGAGATGGTGGAGATGCAGTCCCTGTCCTCAAGAAACTTTCAGTTCAGTGAAAAGAATTTCATACAGAACAAATACAACAGAAGGGGCAAGGTCATGTGGAAAGATCAGGGACTTCAAACCATTCAGACTGCATTTCAATTCTATCCCCATCATTTACTGTGTAGCTGTGAGCAGATTATTTAATCTTTCTGGGTCTTGGTTCTTCACTCGTAAAATATGATTCTTTACTTCATGCTATTTTATAACCACCTTCATAGATGGTGTTATATTTATTATTGTCACCATGAGAATATGGCAGATTGTTGTTTTAACACTGGACGACTTTTGGCAAATTATTCAAACTCTTCATCTGTAAAATGGGATAATCCTAATGGCTTTATTTGCGTAGTTCAAGGGCCAACTACATTCTCTCCTTGTTCCCACCATCCTGTTTTATTCTTTATTCATAGCTCTTGTCAGTAATTGACATATTTGTATAATTTATGACTTATCCATCCAACAAAATATAAGCTCCATGAGTAGGCACTTGGGTTATTTTGTTAATTGCTGGTGTCTTTTCTGCCTAAAACAGTATTTGCTGCATAAATGGATGAATGAGCAAGTTCATGTTAGATGTTTGGCCAGTGGTTGACTCCCGGTAGGGGTTACTGTGCTCAGTGCCCTTATTATGATTAGATTGTGTTGGGTGCAGTGAGAGGAACCAATATAGAAAGATTGCTCCCAGCTCCGTCAGGCGGCGATCTTTGTCCTTACACTGGAGTCTCAACTGTGTTGTAGTTGAGTAGAACAACTGGATCATTGTCAATAGGTCACATGAGATTAACTGCAAAAGTAAGAGTGAGAGAATTTTTATCAATTCTCAGGAAGAAGGGGAAACAGCAGCAGGAAGGGAGAGAAGACTGGGAAAAAAAGAGAAAACAGCATCTTTTGCAAAATGCTTTGTTACCTGAGACCATAGGCTACAAGGCTGTGACTGAGACTGGCCAGCCACAAACCTAGAAGGCATGTAAGACAGGCTGCATCGTCAGATGACACAAATAGAATACACTGGTATAATGGCTCCAACCTGTAGTTGGTGTGAAAATGAGAAACCATCCTTTACAGAGTCCTTCTTTATCTGAACTATTAAAGGCACTAGAGAAAAACCCTTCAAATGCCCTACAAATGTGAGGTTGGAGGAATTTTTGTAATAAACCAAATGTATGGTAGCATAGTGTACTATGAAAAGAAGTACTTAGAAGCTAGACTTTGGTTAGGCAGACCTGAGTCTGAATGAATCTGCATCACCTTGGGCAAGTTACTTAAACTTCTTGAGCTTCTGTCAAAAAGAGAAGCCAATACGTACTCTGCAAGACTGTGGAGAGGATTTCTGTGCAATGTCTGGCACATTCTATGTGCTCAGTATATGGTAGCTGTTATTATTAACAATCAATACTACAAGGACTATTTTACTTAATCCCCACAACTCAATGAGGGAGGTGCTGGGTTTACTCCCATTTTACATATCTAGAAGCAGAGGTCTGGAGAGATTTCCCAATTCAGGCCACACAGCTAGTGAGCATCTGAGCCATGACTCTAACCAAACCCGACAGCCCAGGATTTTAGTAATTAACAAGTTGTATAACATCTCTCATTAGAGCCACAGAAGTTTAGCGGGACAATATAAGGTCCAGAACTTCTGCATTGTCTTGCATAATACTCTAGTGGCAAGCTGAGGTCATTTGTATTTCAACTTTGCAGTGGCTCTCTGTTTATAAAGGATTATAAGAGACCTGTAAGGCTAGGAGAGGCAGTATAAGGTCAGCTTGTCTTATGCCTGTCTTTTAGATGTACCCAAAGTAGATTGCTTAATCTCTTGCTTAAATCCATCAAATGACTTTGTGGAAGGTGTTTCTCCTTTTCTTAGCCTAATCCTGACCAGTGTTCTCTTTCTTTGGCATATTAAATTCCACACGCCAATCCTATACCTGTTTATACCCACCTACAATTATATGTACATTTCCTTCAGGCGATGAAACAGTAAGAACAAAGTGTGTATAAGGATCCTTCCCTTTCTTTTTGATTTATTAAGAAAAAAATAAAATTGAATTCTGGTTATTTAATTTAATTTGAGTAGCTCTTTGCTGGTCATTACAGAGAGAACTCAGCCTCCAAAGACAGTTTTAAAAAGAGAGGTAACTAATAGAAGCCTAGAGTTGGGAAGGACCTAAAATATTGTATAGCCAATCTTCTTCTGAATTTCCATACTTTGCCATAATTCTTGACCTCACCTACCCAGCCTTTTCTTCAATAGTAACTGTGAGTTCATTTTTGGTGAGAGAATTCTGGCAGCACTGATTGCTAAAAAGTTCCTCTTATTGTGAGATGAAGCATGCTTCTCTGTAACTTCTAGTTTTGCCTGAGGAAGTACACAAAATAAAACTCATCTGTCTTGTATTGCCCTTAGAACATTTGAGAAGGACAACCACACCCACCTTCTTCCATCATCTATGCAAGGCACCCAAGCTGCACAGTCTTCAACCATTGGCCATGGGGGAGCTCATTAAATATCCATTCTCTAAACATCCAGTGAGCCTTTTGAAACAAATCGGATTATGTCACTGCCTGATTGAAATCCCCCCAGTCACTTCTCATCACACCCAAAATGAAACACAAAGGCTCCACTGTGACCTGTGAGGTCCTGCATGGACCAGCACCCGATAGCCTCTTTGAGATCATCTGGGATTATTCCCCTGACTCCACTCTAGCCACATAGGCCTTCCTGAACATACTCGGCTGCTCCTACAAATTAGGGTCTCATTTGCTGTTCCTTCCCTCACTCTATCCAGATTTTTGTTCAGATGTCATCTCTGCTGAAAGACATTCATTACCACCCAATTGAAAATAGCTACTGCCATGACTCTTTGTTCTCTTGCTTGGCTTTGTTTCTCTTATCGTGTATAAAGTATCTGAAATTATATTACATTTCTTCTCCCACTAGAATGTGGGATCTTGAGGCAGAGGATTTGCTCTGTTCACTTTGTATCCCTAACGCCTGATGACATACAAGGTGCTCAGTAAAAATTTGTTGAGTAAATAAGCAAGTGAATGAATGAATGAATGAATGAATGAGTGAATGAATGAATTGGGTAACACGGACTCCTCATCACCCTGGTCATGCCTTTCTCAATGCTGTGTAGTTTTAGTGACTTACTAAAACAAGACATCTAAAATGAAGATGGGAGTCCAGATGGGAGTCTAGGCGGTGCCACCTGAACTTTTCTCTCCTGGGTTGGGCAGTCATTGTCTACTAAAGGGACCCAAGATATAATGAGGTCACTTAGAGTTGTGATCAAGCATGGACTTCTATTGGACTTACAGGTAACAAAAACTCCCAGCTTTCTTTTATAAAAATTGTTCGGAGAAACAGCTAAAGGGACAGGAGGGTGGACCTTGTCTCAATTCTGCTGTTTATTTTTTTTTAATTTTTTAAATGTTTTATTTATTTCTGAGACAGAGAGAGACAGAGCATGAGCAGGGGAGGAGCAGAGAGAGAGGGTGACACAGAATCCAAAGCAGGCTCCAGGCTCTGAGCTGTCAGTACAGAGCCCGACGCGGGGCTCGAACTCATGGACTGTGAGCTCATGACCTGAGCCGAAGTCAGACATTCAACCGACTGAGCCACCCAGGCGCCCCTCAATTCTGCTGTTTAAATAGCATGTGCAGAAAGACCACCTCAGGAGCATAACTGGCAGAATATATGAACTGTATCTATAACACATCCTACAAAAAAATCTGTAAGACAAGAAGGTTCCCTGGTACTGGAGTAGAGCAGAGATTGAGTGAGCGTATCCTCAGTAGCCCCCACACATACCCACTGCATACCTCTATGACTTAACAGAGTGTGTTTAACAGACTTCCACGTCTTCCAGTTAAAACATGCTTCTTATCTCAGTATCCTTGACATCAAGTAGTATTTGGCAGAGAGCAAGGTTTCAATAACCATTAGCTTATGTTGTAGGGAGTGCTCACTAAATCTGCCTTGAATCAATATTATATGAATTTGTAAAATTCTGGTTTCTGGAAGTTTAGGTCACTTGTGTGACAATGATCAGCGTTCTCTCTGATCTCCTAGGAACCTTGAAATGATATGGCCATGACGCCCACGGTTCGGGCCAGTCACTTCCTCATTACTACCCGATTCTTTTTTTGGGTGAGAATTAGGTCAGCCTAGGATAGAAGTTAATCTGTGGCTTCTGGTGTGTTTTGATTTAGGAAACATTATCGAGTATTAAAACTTATCAAACATTTATCAGATTGTCTACTTAAAAAAAATTTTTTTTAATGTTTATTTACTTTTGAGACAGAGAGAGACAGAGCATGAGCAGGGAAGGGGCAGAGAGAGAGGGAGACACAGAATGTGAAGCAGGCTCCAGGCTCTGAGCTGTCAGCACAGCTGGGGCTCGAACTCACGAACTGTGAGATCATGACCTGAGCCAAAGTCAGACGCTTAACTGACTGAGCCACCCAGGCGCCCCTGGATTCTCTACTTTTAATAGACTCATGTTTCTTGCAGCAAATAGTTAATATTCCCATTCCTTTTAGATCTTGCCAGTTTATAATCCTCATTAGGAAATCATGGAGAAGAGAAAACTCCTCCATTTAACAGGTGCTTGAACTTGGACAAGGTGTCTGATATATTTGAGCTTGTTTTCTCATATATTGACAATGATAATAGTGTGAAAGCTTTTAAGGAGATTAAATAAGGCAATATATGTATATATAAGTGTCTCTAGTGTGTTGTCCAGCAAAGAGCAGGCACTTAGGAAATCCTGACCACCACCTATGGAGTATCTGCTCCATTCCAGGTATGGTACCATTCATCCACACTTGATTCCCCTCCCTTCATCCTGTCCTGAACTGTCATGATGTCCCAGTCAGAGGTACGTCAGCTCTGCGACTTTGCCTATGAGTGGGCTTTCAGTTTTACTGATCGCAAAGTAGAAACAGTGAGTGAGCCTTCATTCTTCTTATAGGGTTTTTTTTTTTTTTTAAGAAGTGTTCTTCAAATACAAGGCATTAAAAAAATTGTAGTATAATTGACATATAACATTATATAGTTTCAGGTGTCCAATAGAATGATTCTGTATTTGTATGTATTACAAAATGATCACCATAATAAGTTTAGTTAACAGCTGTCACCATACAGTAACTACAGAATTCATTTTCTTATGATGAGAACTTTTAAAGATCTATCCTTTTAGTGACTTTTAAACATGCAATACAGTATTATTCATTATAGTCACCATGACCTGTACATTACATCCCCATGGCTTATTTATTTTATAACTAGAAGTTTGTATCTTCTGACCCCCTTCGCCCATTTTGCCCACTCCTCACCCCCCCGCTTCTGGGTCTATGAGCTTTTTTTTAGATTCCGCCTATTAAGTGAGTTCATTCCGTGTTTGCCTTTTCTGTCTGACTTACTTCACTGAGCATAATGTCCTCAAGGCCCATCTATGTCGTTCCAAGACATTGTTCTTAAATTCCCACAATTGTCCCACAAACTCTGATTACAGGTTGTTGCCATTAAGATTCAAGTCCCTTGAGATCCGTAGGCAAGAACTGGGTTTTCATTTTATTTTGAAATAAAATGAAACAGGAAACTTGATTAAAGTCCTATGGCAGAGGCCCCGAAGTACTCTGAAAGAGATCCTCCTATTTTTAGGAATGTAAAAGGTTTCATCACATACAGGGGCTGGTTAAAAAAGGTTCACACCACCACTCAAATGCTTCAGTCCCTGTTAATTGTAAGTTTCGGAGGGTAACTGAGGTGACTCTGCACACAGCTTGGAAGGAACTGACCTGAGAGCTGAAGGTCAGGGTTAATGTTCCTTTCCTGTGGGTCCAGAGACTTTGGAATTTGCTTCACTGCAGGGATAATCTCACTAGCTCTCTCTTTCTTTTTAAGCAGCATTTTTGGAAATATAATTCATAAACCATAGAAACTCACCCTTTTAAACTGTACATTTCAGTGGTTTTTATTACTTTCATGGCGATGTGCAAACAACACCGTAACTTTGGAACATTTTCATCACCCCCAAACAAGACTTCATACCCAAAGCAGTCACTTCCACATCACCTGACAACCACTTATCTACCTTCTTTCTCTATGGATTTGCTGTTCTAGATGTTTTATAGAAATTAAATCATACAATATGTAGCCTTCATGTCTGGCTTTTTTCACTTGATATTTTCAAGGTCCATTCATGTTATAACATGTGTCAGGACTTCATTCTCTTTTATTGCTGAATAAAATTTAATTGTATTGATATACTTCATTTTTTTTACCCATTCATCAGTTAATCATTCTGCTGTGAACATTTGTGTACAAGGTTTCATGTAGGCATATATTTTCAGTTCTTCAGGGTATAGCTAGGAGTAGAATTGCTAGGTCATATGATAACCCTATGGCAAACTATTTTCCAAAGTGGCTGCGCTTTTATGATCCTATCAATAATATATGAGGATTCGCATCCTTTCCAGCACTTGTTGTAGTCTGTTTTTAATTTGAGCCATCCTAGTGGGTGTGAAGTGGTAGTTCATTGTCATTTTGATTTGCATTTCCCTAATGACTAATGGTGTTGGTCATCTTTTCATGTATTTATTGTCCATTTATGTATCTTCTTACTCAAAATGTCTATTCCAATCCATTGAAAAATGTGGGTTATGTGTCTTTTTACTGCTGAGTTGTAAGAGTTCTTTACATACTCTGTATACTAGGCCCTTATTAGATATTGGTTTGCAAATATTTTCTCCCATGCTATGGACCACATTTTTACTTTCTTGCCATCTTGACAATGATGTCATTCAATCTATGAATGTGGGTGTCTTCCCATTTATTTAGGTCGTTCATAATGTAGTTCAATGACATTCTCTAGTTTTCAGCGTACAAATCTAATACTTCTTTTGTTAAATTGATTCATAGTAGTTTAGACTTTTTGATATTATTGTAAGTGCAATTGTTTTCTTAATTTCATTTTAGATTTTCCATAGCTAGTGTACAGAAATACAAGTGATTTTTAAAAATATTTAGCTTGTATCATGCAACCTTCCTGAATTTCTTTATTTGTATAGTTTTCCTTCAAGTTTTTATTTAAACTCTAATTAGTTAACATATACGGTAAAATTTGTTTCAGGTGTATAATTTAGTGATTCCTCACTTAACGTACAATATCCAGTGCTCATCTAATAGTTTTTAAAGGATTCATTAAGATTTCTATATACAAGTTCATGTCTTATATATAGATAGCTATATTTGTTCCTTTCCAGTTGGAATGCCTTATATTTGTTTTCTTGCCTAATTGCCCTGCCTAGAAGTGCAGTGTTGAATAGAAGTGGTTAGAGAAGACATCCTTGTCTTGTTCTGGATCTTAGGGGGAAAGCATTTAGTCTTTCACCATGAAGTTAGCTGTAAGTTTTTCACAGAAGTCTTTTATCAGGCAGAGGAAATTCCCTTCTGTTTCTAGATCGATGAATGTCACTAGCTCCTGTTTGCTTGCAAGGGGAATCACAGAAATAGCAGTTCTGCTTCCTCTCCAAGAGGGCACCATTGTGCTGCTAAGCATGTGATGATGGCATTCTAGTAGCAAGCATAAACTTCCTTTTAGGTTTGTGTTTATATTCAAACAAATTTCTTGAGTTGAAGCTCAAATTCTTGGGGCTTTCCAGTCCAAATAGAGGGTCTTTGTTATTGTAGTTCAAACCTGTGCCTTCAAGGCTGTCCCCAGAGTCACCCCACCCTTTACCAAATAAATGCTGCTCATTTTCTCTTGAGGTTAGAGAGAATGTGACAAGGGGTTTGTAACATCTCCAGCTTTAATCTATACATAACCTCTCTAAAAGTAAAGGAATTTTCCTAGAACCTATGTCACTGCTGAGCACCTCTTATGTGCTCAGTTCTTTGCTTATTGCTGAGAACACGGTAACAGATGTAGTCTTTAGCCTCCTGTATGTCATAGTGTCTAATATTTGCACATTTTCTAAGTTTCAAGCACTGAGCTACTTGGTTAACATGCATTATATCAGTTGGTCTTCATATCAACCCTGTGTTATAAGAACTCATGTTATTTTTATTAATAATCCATAGCTTTGGGAAGGCTGTGAATTGACTCAGATTTGGATGAGTGCCATGGAAGGAGGAGGACTTCAGAGCTGAGAAACACCATGAGGAGGCTGGAAATTTGGTTGGACTCCTTAGGGGAGGAGCTTGGCTGGAGTGAAAGATTCTGTCACTTGTCAATGAAAGATCTGGCCTGGGGGTAATTTGGGCCGCATTTTGGCATGTATGTATATATCTGAATACTACAACAAAAGGTTGGATTTAGAAAAGTAGGTAAGGGCACCTGGCTGGCTCAGTTGATCAGGGTCATGAGTTTGAGCCCCACGTAAGACATAGAGATTACTTAAATAAATAAAACTTTTAAAAAAGTGTTTAAATAGTGGAATTAACTTGGTTATTGTCTTTGTTTATTTTCACAAATTGCACTCCTTTGTAGGGAGTACTGTAGGGAGAAGGGGAGGTGGCTGGTCTGATAGGATCTTGGCTCCCCACTCCCTACTTAAAGTAGAGCAGCTCCGCATTTAGATGTTGGTATTCATTTTAAGATTTTCTTTGAAACTAAGGTTTCACTGCTTCAAAAAGTGTTACAAATCACTGATTAGCCCAATAATCCTGCTTTACAGGTGAGGAAACATGGGCTTGAAGTCATACAGCTAGTAGTAAGAGAGTACTAATTCAAATTCCAATTTGAATTTCTTGATATCAAGTAATTCCTTCAACAAACATTTATTGCCTGCCTATTACATCCCAGGAAAGATGCATAGCTCTGTGAAGCACAAGAATGACTGATCCCTGCATTCAAAAATATCACAAGGGACGGAGAGGCCTAAAAATGGATTTGTAGACAATATGGGAGCAGAGTGGAGGAACCCATTGCTCTGCACAGGAGAGGCAAAATCGGGAGGGAGGGGGGCGCTTCACAGAAGAGTGACACCTGACCTGAATCTTCATGAATATGTTGGAGTTTGCCAGGGAGATTAGGTGGAGAAGGGCATTCTAGGCCAAAGCAACAACATATATTAAAGAATGGATGTGTCACAGGGTACAACTTAATCAAGGCACAGCAAATATTTCTCTAATTAAAAAACTTACCATTTGCTAAGCATTCTTCTGTGCCAGGCATTGTGCTAGGCAATTTACATGGATTATTCCATGTAATACTCTTAAGATTCCTATGAGCTGCATACAGATGAGAAAACTGAGTCTTAGGATGGAGAAGTAATTCGCCTAAGGGTGATGTAAGGTCTCACAGTTAAACAGTAGTAGATTTGAATCCAGGCAACTTGATTTTGAATTTTTAAAAAATATTTTATTTTCGAGAGAAAGAGAGAGAGAGACAGAGTGCAAGCAGGGGAGGAAGAGAGAGGGAGACGCAGAATCCAAAGCAGGCCCCAGGCTCTGAGCTGTCAGCACAAAGCCCGACGCGGGGCTTGAACTCACGAACCGTGAGATCATGACCTGAGCCGAAGTCGGACGCTTAATTGACTGAGCCACCCAGGTGCCCATAGGCAACTTGACTTTGGATTTAGAATCCTATTTGCGTTGCCAAGGGGTTTGGATTTTATGCTTTAGGTCAGTGGTTCTCAAACTGGCAGCAGAATTTGCCCGGTGGGCTTGTTAACACAGATTCTGGGCTCTACCCACCCTGCCCCCAAGTTTCTGATTCCATAGATCTGAGGTAGGACCTAAGGATTGCGTTTGTAACAAGTTTCCAGGTGATTCTGTTCCACGTAGCCCCCAGGATCACCTCTTGAAAACTGCTGTGATAGGGAACCACTGAAGGTTTTGAGATTGGGAGGAGCATCATCAAATTTGCATCTTACGCAGGGCCCTCTGGGAATGAATGGGAATGAATTAAGAGAGGCCTGAATGAAAGGGTGTTTGAAGGGGGCAGAGGGTGCAAACAGGAAGGGCAATTTTGAGGCGAACTGCTCATGCATGTCCTGTAGAATGAGGATGAAGGGAGAATCTAAACTATTCACATAGAAAGACAATTTAGAGGGGCGCCTGGGTGGCTCAGTCGGTTGAGCGTCTGACTTCGGCTCAGGTCACGATCTCGCCATCTGTGAGTTCGAGCCCCGCGTTGGGCTCTGGGCTGATGGCTCGGAGCCTGGAGCCTGCTTCTGATTCTGTGTCTCCCTCTCTCTCTGCCCCTCCCCCGTTCATGCTCTGTCTCTCTCTGTCTCAAAAATAAATAAACGTTAAAAAAAAATTAAAAAAAAAAAGAGACAATTTAGATACTAAGAACGCTCAGCAAGCCCTGAGAAAGGATGGTAATAACTGTAATCAATAACAAGACCCGGTAGACATAGTGTCTGATGAGAAACAAGAGATGGAAGGATTGCAGAAGGTTTCCAGGAAAAGAAAAGAAGCTGGAAAGTGAACCGGTTGTTTGGGTAGCTGCATGCTGCATGTGTCAAGTTGAGGCCCCCATGTGGTGTAGTACAGGGATGTCATGCCATAGCGGGAAGAGGACTAAGCTAGCTTAGGAGATCTGGTTCCTCAGACCTGGCTCAATCACTTACTGTCCCGCTTTGGAGATGTCACACAGTCTTTGAGCCTCCATTTCTTCATCTGCAAGTGGAACTGACAGGAGCTTCTCACCTGCCCATGTGAGAGCCTAGAAGGCAAGGGTGGTGAAACTCTTTTCTAATTTTTTTAATGTTTTATTTTATTTTTGAGAGAGAGAGAGAGAGAGAGAGAGAGAGAGAGAGAGAGAGAGAGAGAATGTGAGTGGGGGAGGGGCAGAGAGAGAGGGAGACACAGAATCCAAAGCAGGCTCCAGGCTCTGAGCCCGACGTGGGGCTTGAACCCACGAACCGTGAGGTCGTGACCTGAGCTGAGGTCGGATGCTTGACCAACTGAGCCACCCAGGCGCCCCTGAAACTCTTCTCTATAGTGTCATACCCACCCATCTGTGGCGAATATTACACAGTGCGCAGTACAAAGCGGACTCACACATGAAACCAGGAGGCTCTCACACACACCATCTCGCCATCTCGCCAACCTGTTACAACCTTCTTCCACTCGCCTGGAAATTTAGCATGCAGCTTGCATTGCAGCTGAAAAGAAGTAGACAAACCGACTTTCAAGTTTTAAAATGTACTGTAAGCTAGAGTTAGCAACAAAGGTGAGTTATTTCCAGGCAGTAATTCCTTTTAAACCTCAATTATGAATAAATGTATTTTCAGTGTTTAAAGTCCAAAGGAACTTTAAAACAACTGCCTTAAGTGGTTTTTAAAACTACTGACATGTTTTAAAGCTATTAGCCGTATCCCTTATTTGAACTAAGTCTAGAATGTTAGCAAGTGGATATCAATCTCCACATCTTTTTTGCAATCCAATTAAACCTTTAGGAGTGACTTTACTGAGTACTGTATGTCATCATAATCCAATTACATATTCATTAGCTCAGGAGTCACACTTCTTACTTTCCTGCCCCTGAACCTGTGTACCCAGTTCATTAATGGATCTTTTCCCCACCTGCCCCAGTTTTCTCCCAGTCCACCACCATGGCCCTCTTGGTGCAAGGTGTCGCTAGCTTTTTCCTGGATTACTTCATCATCTCCAAACTGATTTTCTGTGTCCATTCTTGACTCCCTGCACTACATGTCCACACCATACAGAGATTCATCCTTCAACGTCGGAGTAACTTTCACCTGCTTAAGCTCTTTTAAGGCTATCCATCACTTATAAGGCAAAGACAATAGCAGCCAACATGACGGACGGAGCCCCACACGAACTGGCCCCTACTAATCCCTTGACTCATTTCACGCCACGCCCGCTTTTGCTCTTGCTGCTCTAGTCAAACCAGCTGTCTTTTCATATCATGGGTGTGCTGTGCCTCTACCCCACGTGGAACCTTTGCACACCCTGTTCGCTCTGCCTAGAATCTTCTCCCGCTCTTATTTAGTTACTCCCACCTACCCTGCACATTAGAGCTCAACTGCTACTCCACAAAGTCTTCCATGGTCCTCCTGACTAGATCAATCCAGAGTTATATGTTCTCATAGCAGTGCTTACCTCTACCCTTCTGCACGTTATCAGTTGAGATCGCACATTTATTTCTGTGTCCATTTGATTCATATGGAGGGCAGGGGGCTATGTTTTGGTTCAGCTCCCCATATAGTACTAGTGCCAGATCAGTGCTTGGTACGCAGTAGGAGCTGATGAATATTTGTGCAATGAATGAATATTCTTAGAAGATAGAGATTGTTCTGGTGTGGGGGCTTTACGCTTAGATCCACCGGGAATAAGTGTCATGCATAGAAGTTTACGATGTAAATTGTAGTCATTGAAAGATGTGCCGGTGTTGATTTCAGCTTTCAATTGTGTAATAACTAATAACACAAGTCCTGTTTGCATTTGAACAGATATATGCTATTTCTCCACTGGAGAACCTCCTGGGACCAAAGATTACCCATAAAACTTTGCATCTGTGGTTCAGAATCTTAAGTGGTGTCTACTTTATACAATCTGCGGTCTTGAATTGTGGAGCAATTGGGCCAGCTTATTCCTCCATTAGCCATCATAATTTTTTGCTCAATTCAGATTGGTAAACCCCTTTCGCAAAGACTGCTGTCCTGTTTTTATTCTGAATTTTCTAATAGCCAGCAACCACAGCAGAATTAAAAAGCAAGACTTAGCTCAAAGAGTTTTAAAATGAAATAGGGAGAAGACGTGTGGGTATTATTTTCTTATTTGCTTAGTGTATGTGCTATATTTGCTGCTTAACGATACTACTGAAAAATCAGGCGGTTGGTAATTGTCTAACACTAAAGTTTTAGAGCGTTCTGGGAATGGTGTTAAGTCAAGACACCATCATGCAGTTAACTCTGCATAATGAGAAACTGGATATAGATAAAGTTTGAAGCAGTTTATGAAAATTTCATAATTACTGCAGGCGGCAAAAATGACAACCGTCAATTATCTATCTCTCAAATCTCATTATGAACCTCAAGCCCTCTTACCTTAATCAGCGCTTGGGAACAAGGATCCACAGAACCATTTCATGAAAAGATAGACTGTGCATTAGTATAAATGCAACTACTGTAGTGCAATTAAGCAATACACACACTGCTGCTTTGTGCCACCAGCAAAGTAAATAAAATTCTGTTTTGCTGCTTACAGTTTGGAGATGATTCCCATGGAGGAACAGCCATGGAGATCTAGACTTTAATGTCCAATCAATAGTGAATGCTCTTAATAATATATGAAAATTACATTAGCATTAGACCAAGCAACTCAACATCCAGGACATAAACAAATTGATTCAGAGTAATTTCTTCCAGTGCTCTGTTTCTCTAAATGTGCGCCTTACGTTACTTATGTCAGAATGACCTATCGTGCCAATTCTTATCTGACTTCTAGAATCCTTGGTTTTTCTACCTTCTCCCCTAGACCTATTGAATCCAAATCTTGGTGAGTAGACCACAAGCACGCACATTTCAGACAAGCTCCTGAGGTGATTCTTATTCTCGAGAAAGCTTGAGAACCTCAGAATGATTTCTAGGGCCTAAGACTGTTGCAAGTTCTGGATTTCCTTCTGCCAGGGGGCAGTGTTCTCTGAAATGTAGCTGGATTAATAAACCATTCTGGAAGTTAATTTTAGTCTTTCTCAAACACTTTCTTGTTTACTGACCCAACTATAGCTGACATTGTTCCAAAATCTTAAACACCAGATAGATGGACATTCTCAGTTTGGTTTTGTTTACAGAAGGTTTTGAACAATATTCCAGTCATTTAGCTGAATTTCTAGACCTATGGTATTTATTACCAGACTTTTGGTTTTCTCAGTTTTAGATAAAGAAGGGTAATTGTATTTTGTAGTTGATTTGATGCCCGATGTAGAGACTTTGGTCATCCTCCTGCCAGTTAATTTATAGGGATGTTTTAGTAGTAAGATTCTTTTTAACTAGGGTTAGATGGTATGTGTGTGTGTGTGTGTGTGTGTGTGTGCGCGCGCGCGCGCATGCACACGTGTACTTGTGTGTGTTTTTTTAATGAGTTCCGTGTGCATAATGACCTGAAGACAAAGTTCTTTGACAGAGCAGTTGACGGAAATAATGCCTGAGCTCAATCCTCTTAGATAATTGGTAACAAGTGCTGTACAGAAGCCAATTATGGATCGACTATTACACTGAAGCCTTTTTTCTCTGCACAGCTATGCTGCATGTCAAAAAAAATTAATGGATGATGTTCAGCTTCTGAGTCTTTTTTTTTTTTTTTTCAAGGAGAGCCTTCATTATCCTCAAGCTGGGTTTCTACACTCAAATGTCAGATAGAATCTAAAGTTGTTGGCAAGGGCCGGGGAGGTTAGAGAGAAGGGGAGGCAGGTTTCGGGGGGAACGTTTGGAACACGTGGCACACAACACAAGGCAGTCGCAGGCCTTTGCCTTGATTTTCCTTTTCGGTTTATAGTTTTCTACTATAAAAGCCAGGGTCCATCTTGAACTTGAACATCAATAGTAGAAAAATCTTACATGCGGTTAACATCTTTCATAAGACTTGCTAAATACCCAGCTCCAAATCATTTCAGTATGGCACACAAACTAAAGCAAGGGACTTCTCTAGAAAAATCCGTAAGCCTGCCATCTCCGCAAGAATACAAGACTAAAAGGATTTTTTAGAAAGGCAACTTCAAGTTTGGCAGTGCGTTTTCTTTTTCTCAATTAGCCGTTACTGAATTTTAGAATATATAATGAAAGCCAGGCCTACTGTGTAATCCACAGTGCTTGCTTTCATGCTATCATGTTTTATTTGAGCAGAGGCACTGCTCCGTTAGTAATCTGTTGCATGGTAAGTGCTGTATTTGTTTATGTACGCACATATGCTCAGTGCGAGATTAATGGTGCCCGGGCCTGGTGCGGGGAAAACCAAAGGCAAGCCTTCTTCTCTCATTCTGAATCTTAAAAACGTATTATATTTAAATAACTTTCAGATTTAGAGACCTCAATTTCTTTTAGAAGTCTCCTGGTTGCCAAATGCTTAGTAAAGAAAGTTGAACATTGGCAATAGCCTTGAAGGACACCGTGTTTGGTGACTGGATGACAATATAACTGGGAAATCATCAAGGAAACGATGTTTAAAGCTAAATTCTGGCTGCCATTGAGATTTCCTTCCTAAATTCGATCACTAATAAGGCTGCCCCATCCAACCCCTCCCCCCCGTCCCCCCCCTCCCCAAAACCAAGCTGACAGTTTTTTTTAGGGAAGAAGAGCCAGGCTCTTCTTATTCTGTCCTTCCTCACAGGGCAGAAGGACTCTCTACTGCTTAGCTGGCAATTCCCAGCATTTTGATAAAAGTTACTTCTCTAAACTCTAACAACAACATGGGGAAAAATAGTGCTATCTCTTGTGTTCGTTACAGTCCTGGGAGATTTTATCGTGAGAAATATTTGAGTAGTCGGGAGTAGCTGAGAATGTGGCAGTAGGGACAGGGTCATTTAAACTGCCAGAAAAAATAAATACATGGGAAAGACAGGGAAGTTATTAGGTTTATAAATTATAAAACTTTCCTTGTTTAAAAAAAAATAAAGTCGTGAGGTGGACTACATTGAATAACTACATTGTAAACCTTAAAAGCTTAAAGCTGGTGGAAACCCTTTTACGGCTCTGTTTCATTTTTATCGGATCAAATACATTTGGTTTCTTTTTTAAAAACCATGTTTTTGTGAGGGAAGGAAAATGAACATGCACTGTTATTGGCCACAGCAACATAAGAAACCCTCATGTTACCAGAGGAAACCACATGAAAGTGTGTGTGTGTGTGTGTGTGTGTGTGTGTGTGTGTGTGTGTGTGTTAGGGGCGGGACCGATAAGGGGGTGGAGAGAAGGAGAGGGGTGTTTCAAGCCTCTTAGGCTCAGAGCTGCCATTTGTGAATCAATCGTGATGAAATCAAGCTCCGGACAAATCAGGGGAGGCTGTCAACCTCCCAGGTGGGATTACTTGTAGTTAATAGACTGAACTCAGAGCCCCAAAAAGCAGTGCATTCAGTGTAGGCAAAAGAGAACACACTGCAAAAGGCTTTCCAAGAACCCTCTGCCATGGCAAGGAGGAGTCCGGTCCAGTCCTACCAGGTAGGAGAAAGATGGCATGGGGGGAAGGACTTGATGTTAAGAATCAGTTCCTGATTTGCAATTTTGCTTTTTGTTTTAAAAATCCAGACAGCGCTTTACAGTGCATTTTGGAAGTTGTAGGACTGGGTGGTGATGTTGAAGTCCTTTCATTTGCCTTCATATAATTTGATTCATTGGTTTGACACCTCAATCTCCCTATTCCCTTAGGTAATATCCCTGTTCACTTTTGCTGTTGGAGTCAATATCTGCTTAGGATTCACAGCAAATCGAATTAAGAGGGCAGAAGGCTGGGATGAAGGGCCTCCTACAGGTAAGTGTAGTGACTATCAGCATTTTCAGTCCTTTTACAATATTATGGACTGGATAATCAATAGAAGCTCATTAAGAAATGCATCTTTAAGATAATCTTGCGGTATAACTAATGTAGTCCTAGCTTTCTTTGGAATAAAACTAGCTGTGTGTATAATTCAGGTGAGAGAATGTGGTTTTAATTAGAGAACATTTATGCTTGCTTCGTGATAGCAGGCTATTTAAATCTTTGCACTCCGATATTTATAAATGTTAAGATAAAATTAAAACTCTTGTGAACAGACAAGGCTAAGATAGAAGTGGTGAGAACAGGTGCTGGTTTAATATTGCAGATACATGAATTTGATTTCTTGGCATGTGATATAGGATGTAGTATTTTTCCCCAGAAACTTCTGACCCAGAAAAAAAAAAAGAAAAAGAGGAATGGAAGTTAAAAAAAGTAGTGAACTGTCTTTTTTAAAATTTTTTTTTCAACGTTTATTTATTTTTGGGACAGAGAGAGACAGAGCATGAACGGGGGAGGGGCAGAGAGAGAGGGAGACACAGAATCGGAAACAGGCTCCAGGCTCTGAGCCATCAGCCCAGAGCCTGACGCGGGGCTCGAACTCACGGAGCGCGAGATGGTGACCTGGCTGAAGTCGGACGCTTAACCGACTGCGCCACCCAGGCGCCCCATGAACTGTCTTTCTTTAAAAAATCTTTTTAACACTTATTTATTTTTTTTGAGAGAGAGAGATAGAGTGTGAGTGGGGGAGTTGCAGAGAGAGGCTGAGACACAGATCCGAAGCAGGCTCCAGGCTCTGAGCTGTCAGCACAGAGCCCGATCCGGGGCTTGAACCCATGAACCGTGAGATCATGACCTTAACTGAAGTCAGATGCTTAACCTAATGAGCCACCTGGGCACCACTAAGAAAAGCAGTGAACTGTCTGTCTGAAACTTCAAAGTTTAGGACTATGAAATCAAGATTTAGCTAAAGTAGGGAAAATATAAAAGAGAGGAGGTGCTTTGAAGAACTTACAGGATTCACTTGCACTCAGTTTTTTCTTTTGGCATAAGGAAAGGTAAGTTTTAATAGTGTACCTTGACTTAACTAATAGAACCAACGTGAAAGAGTTTCCTTTTACAATACACTGTGCCGTAAGCAGTGTGGGAATTCTTATAAAGGAGCTCCTTGTGCGAACCGAGGGGGCTCAACTGACCAGGTCTTAAGTAATGAGTTGGTTAATTTCCTGGAAATTGGAGCTGCTGATGGTTTTATAAATAAAAATTACATATTAAGTAATGGGTACTCTAGGGGGCAATATTTTCTTGACTTTTTCTGACATCTCAGCATGTTTGTCTGCCTTCCTGTGAATTTTGAATTTTTCTGTATTTTTTTTTTACTTAACTAATCTAAAAGACTATATCACCTGTCTCTGTTTAACCAGCATGAGCTTTTATTAACCACCCTATGCTATATATATTGATGGAATACTAGGTCTTCCTTACATCAAGTAAGTTGCTTTTAAGTCATGCCAGAAAGTTGAAAGAATGATACTAGAAGGAGTTTAGTGAGTCAAAGTGGGGTGTGGTCGGGGTGAAAAGTAAGAAAATAGATCATAAAAATTGCACCCCCAGGGAGCCAAATGGACAAAATGATTTGTCTTTTCTGTTGGGGAGGGAGAAGAGAGGAGATCACCAGGCTGGAGAATCCTGTTTTTATTGGTAACAAATGCTGTCTTCAAAGACCTCTTTCTCTTGTTCCAGACGAGTGTATCTCCCATTAACACTGACTGTAACTGTGCAGAGTGGAAGGGGGATCGGATCCTAACTATGGTCGTGTGGGCAAGCTAGCTGCTTGAGAGCCCACTTCTGGTTCTTTCCAATGCACCTTAAAAGGAACTTTTCTTTCTGTTTCATATTAATGTATTACCTCAGCCAAAACTGATATTAAAAGCTGTTTTCATAATGAATGTGTAAATTCAAGTCACTCATTATTTTCAAAGTTGACTTTTTGGGAAAACAGTCATGAAATCCCTGGACTAGCATCCTGGATCCATGTAACTTGCTGTGTGGCCTTGGGCAAGTCACTTGTGACATCTGTTTCCTTAGCTGTATAATGAGAAGCAGGACTAGATGATTTCTTTCTTTTTTTTTTTTTTTAAATTTTTAAAAATGTTTTGTTTATTCTTGAGAGAGAGAGACAGAGACAGAGACAGAGCATGAGTGGGAGAGGGGCAAAGAGAGAGAGGAACACAGAATCCGAAGCAGGCTCCAGGCTCTGAGCTGTCTGCACAGAGCCTGACGTGGTGCTTGAACTCAGAAACTGTGAGATCATGATCTGAGCTGAAGTCGAATGCTTAACTGACTGAGCCACTCAGGCACTCCAGGACTAGATGAGTTCTAATTTTCCTTATGGATTAAAAAAAAAAAAAGCTTATGATTTCCAACCATTCTGTTTCATTGACTCTTGGATTCGTGTGCACTCTACAGGAGAACTTGCCAAATATAGAACAGGTTTATTAATCCTTAAATATATTTTGTGCGTAATTATCTCCCTGTGTTATAAGAAACAGCTATAAGAGCTAATGAGCCTATCTTATTTCTGTAAAAATAATATAATCTATATTATAATCTACAAATCTAAGTGGTTTTTTTGGATATTTTTTAATGTTTATTTATTTTTAAGAGAGAGCGAGAGAGAATGCGAGTGGGGGAGGAGCAGAAAGAGAGGGAGACACAGAATCCCAAGCAGGCTTTAGGCTCCGAAAGTCAGCACACAGCCCAACACAGGGCTCAAACTCACCAACCATGAGATCGTGACCTGAACTGAAGTCGGATGCTTAATCGACTGAGCCACCCAGGCACCCCTAAGTGATCTTAAATATAGTACCAATTATTTGCTTCTCAAATTATTTAGTTAAGTCATTGATTATTTTAGGCCTTTATGGTTATCTTCTAAAATAATTTTTAGTGAAATTTTTACCTTTGTGAAGCTTTGTTGGGATACAATACCACTTAAGTCTGAGTTTGGGGATTTTTGGTATGCCTGAACACTTCTTATTTTTGATTTTTCTGTTGCTATAGTTTACCGGCTTTTCAGGCACTACTATGTTTGCTTGCTCCTGAATAAAGACCAGAGATGTACTTTGGAAACTGGGTGAGAGCATAGTACAGAGAGTTGAAGCATTTTCATCTTTTTTAAATGTTCTCTGTGCTTAGAAAGGGCCACCCTCATATAACACATGTGGTTGGTGATTCTGTCAGCAAGGCCTTCACATCAGAAAACACTGGGTGAACTGTTATATATGTATTAGGGCAAGATAGTAAGCAGAAAGGCAGCCATGCCTATTTTCAACAATGCTTTCATGTTCCAAAGAAATCCTGGGAAGTTTAGCAGTTCAAGACTGTTTCACCAAATGGAACACAAAGGGTATTAATATACGGCCAACTTCCCACTGACCAGAGCAAGATCTCCCATTTAAAAGCATGTGCCTTGGGGCGCCTGGGTGGCGCAGTCGGTTAAGCGTCCGACTTCAGCCAGGTCACGATCTCGCGGTCCGGGAGTTCGAGCCCCGCGTCAGGCTCTGGGCTGATGGCTCAGAGCCTGGAGCCTGTTTCCGATTCTGTGTCTCCCTCTCTCTCTGCCCCTCCCCCGTTCATGCTCTGTCTCTCTCTGTCTTAAAAATAAATAAACGTTGAAAAAAAAAATTAAAAAAAAAAAAAAAAAAAAAAAAAAAAATAAAAGCATGTGCCTTCTTGCTTAGTCAATGTAGTTCCTCAGAGTCCTCAACAATAGGTGAGAATGTTCTACACACAGGCAGACCCTCAGTGCTGTACTATGGACTGGGGTGTTAGTTTCAAGGCTGTGGCAATGCAAACAAACTGTTATAATTAACCAACTAGCACACTTGTTAGCTGGATTTATTGTTAGGACCTAGTGATCTATTGGAAGTAATAGTAGAATAGGATTTCTTCTACCAGATGATAACAGATCTATGAATTTATTACAAGATCGGAAATGAGCGAAGCTAATTACGGTTCTATTGGGTAAATATAATGGGCAATCAAGTACATGGGATGGCTGGAATAAATTTTCAAAGAAAATGTAAATAATAAGTCCAAATCAGTTTGACATCTTTGTCCCATACATCCAGTGTAGCCAGCTTGATTTGCCTTGATGATTGCGAGAGAATGTATATCTATATCTATCTATATCTATATCTATATCTATATCTATATCTATATCTATATCTATATGCATGTGCACTCATAACTATGTGCATAGGTGCACGTTTGTGGTGTTACAGTGGAGTCTATTTTCCTGAAGCTTATGATAAATGCCCTTTCAGTCTGTAGATGGAAGAGGGATATTACCTGAAATATAAGCAACATACTTGGAAGACACAGAGAAATTGGTGAACTTGTGAATAGCTAGCAAGTAGAGATTTGAAAGCTCAATTCAACTCTCTGTCATTTTTAGTGGCTCCAAAGTTTAAAAGTATGTGGATGGGAATAAAATTCATGAGTAAATGTGAAGTGAAGAATGTCGCTTGATGAGTAGAGTGTTTCTTTGTGAATCATAGAGAAAACAACAACGGTAATAGGAACGAGAAGGTGGTTTCATCTGAAAAGTTTGGGGATTTCATTCTACAATGAAGAGCTTTCTTGATGACGGGATAGCAACACATAGGAAACTGCAAAGCTGACAGATAACAACTGTGACCCTGACCCTGCGAGGAGACCTCTGTCTTGATGAAGGTCATGTTATGGGGCTTTATGTTCAATCTAATGTAGAGTCAGGGGACATTTTAGAGTAAATGAAATAAAACTACCTGAATTAGGATCTAAGAAGGAGACAGCTTTTTCAGTCTTTTTGTTTGTTTGGTTTTTGTTGTTGTATTGTTGATGTTAAATGGAGCTCTGGAGTAGGGATTTTTCACTTCCTTAACACTATACAGAATCTTCTGTCTTGTCTGCATAACCAGAAATCTCAGTCCTCAGTGGAGTTCCACAGAGATTCTTGAATGGACAAATCGTCCCAAATCATGTCTTCATCAAATTCATAGCCTACGTACAAAATTTGAAAAATCCTTTGTGAATGAGGACAGTACCATAGTTGTATTCGGATGATCTAAAATTTTAGCCAGGCCCTGGCTATCTCAAATCAGGCTGACAGTTCTGATTTTCCAAGCAGGAAAATGGGGATAATGTTGCCTCTTTATCGGAAAAGTTTTTTGAAAACAAAATGCCATATTAGGGTTGGAGGGAATATAAGGTGTTAAGTATGTGAGGCTAAGTTTAATTTATCTTCACTTCTCTTTGAAGGCCAGTGTCTAAATTTTTACCTTTTCAAGTGGACAATACCTGTGCTTTCGATGACAGCGTTTCATCCTTTGGGAGCAAATTTGCAACCCAATCAGACATATTCTACTGATTACCATCATACATGCTACTTGAGAGGTTTAAAGTTGAATTAGAGTTTTTAATCTCTTTTATTTACATCACATAGAAATCTCTTTTCTTGTAGTTTATGGGGTCCTTCTACATGAGAATGTTGTGGTTATAAATGCTTTAAAAGTCCTGGTGTCTGAAAACTTCCCAGGTGGACCTATTTACTGAAAAGGTTGTCTACGAAATCTGGTTCGGAAGCTGAGGAGGAGGAGAGAACAGAGAGGCTCCGGGAGTGGGTGCTGACAGGAACTGATGTATTTTGGAAGCCGAGGTCCTGACACACAGGCCTGTACGTAAGTGCGGCTCACTATGAGATGAGGTCGAAAATATCAAGAACGAGTGGCCACTGCAACACAAGAAAGTATGGCCAGAAAGGATGAGTCATATACTCCAGAAGGGGCAGAAGACAGTATGAAATGCTAGAGTTGGTCAGCGTCTTGAATGTCATCCATGTTGACCGCCTCCTTTCCCTGTGGTTGGTACTTCAGACGGGCAGGCAGACACAGGAGAACCAGTTCTGTTTCAGTGCCCTTGAACAGGAGGTGGCAGAGCCACGCAAGGCTTTCCCCTCACTTTTAGGAAGCACTCGGGCTGAGGACCACGGAGAACGGGAGGAACAGACGGGGTGCCTATCTCAAACCCTGACCGCAGGACCACGCAAAGCTTCGAAGAAACGATCTTCCAGCTTTTAGGAAGCTAAATGTTTTCAAACTTAGGTACCGCTTCCCTCGCTGATGGTCATCCAGATCTGAAAAGTTCCATTTTGCAGAGGGATTTAGAGGAAAACATGATTGGGAGTCTGGGATGAAGTCGTGTTTGGGTCACAACTCTTGTCATGAATTAGGTTCTTTCCAATAGTCTATTGAATCATCTGTAGTTTTTCCACATGTAAGTGGCACCAGAACTCTACAATACTGCCTCTGTATATGTATGGTAAGATGGGATGTTATAGATATCTTTTTTAGGCTTATTTATTTTGGGGGAGAGGGAGAGAGAGAGAGAGAGAGAGAGAGAGAGAGAGAGAGAGAGAGAACGCACAAGTGGGGGAGGGGCAGAGAGAAAGAAGGAGGGAGGAAGAGAGACTCTCAAGCAGGCTCCACACTGTCAGTGCAGAGCCGGATGTGGGGCTCAAACTCACTAACCCTGAGATCATGAGCTGAGCAGAAATCAAGAGTTGGACACCTAACCGACTGAGCCACCCAGGCGCCTCTAAGATGGAATGTTTTAGAAATAAGATTTTACTTAACTGAGTGAAAATAATTTTACTTGTTTCTATCAGAATTATGAATTTGAATGGAATAAATCATGTTTTTACATTGGTGTCTTTATTTTTTTATTTTTTTTCAATGTTTTTATTTATTTTTGGGACAGAGAGAGACAGAGCATGAACGGGGGAGGGGCAGAGAGAGAGGGAGACACAGAATCGGAAACAGGCTCCAGGCTCTGAGCCATCAGCCCAGAGCCCGACGCGGGGCTCGAACTCACAGACCGCGAGATCGTGACCTGGCTGAAGTCGGACGCTTAACCGACTGCGCCACCCAGGCGCCCTCATTGGTGTCTTTAAATCATGAAATGCTTCTGTGAAAAATAAGGAATACGTAGCACTTTTTTATGCCTATCACAGATGTATGTATAGACATGTTTTAAAATTTGAAGTCCCTATTTTAAGAAAACATATGTCTATATGGTCTGTAACATTTATTTTTTAAGATTCTGGAACTGACTTGCATCTTAGAAGTAAAATAACATTGGGGCGCCTGGGTGGCGCAGTCGGTTAAGCGTCCGACTTCAGCCAGGTCACGATCTCGCGGTCCGTGGGTTCGAGCCCCGCGTCGGGCTCTGGGCTGATGGCTCAGAGCCTGGAGCCTGTTTCCGATTCTGTGTCTCCCTCTCTCTCTGCCCCTCCCCCGTTCATGCTCTGTCTCTCTCTGTCCCAAAAATAAATAAAAGTTGAGAAAAAAATAAAAAAAAAAAAGAAGTAAAATAACATTATTTAAACATGTAGCAAGGGGCAGCAAGGGGTACCTGGGTGGCTCAGTTGGTTAAGCATCCAGCTCTTGATTTCAGCTCAGCTCATGATCTCACGCCTTGTGTCGGGCTCCACGGGGAACAGTAGAGCCTGCTTAAGATTCTCTTTCTCCTGCTCCCTCTGCCCCTCCCCCACTAAAAAGAAAAAAGAAAGGCAGCAATAGAATTTGAATCTCATAAAAGTATTGGCAAATGTGTCATATGAAATTCTAAACCTCCATACTTATCACACATTTTTGACTGGATCCTTTTGAGGTGTTTTTGTCTTTTGTCTTCCTTGTTGGTTCTGAGATCCTGTGGAAGTCTCAGTATTTGTGAGACACAAGTTCACTGATCCTGCAGTTTTCATCACGCCGTTCAATAAATTATAGAACCTGCGTTCTCAGATTGATATTCTTCTCTTGATTTAGGTCAGGTAAAGGAAAGCTTTACAGATTTTAGAATTTAGACTTTTATAAGTAAGAAAATCTTTCTATATTTAGCCATGGAACCAGGTATAGTAAAAAGAGAAATTCTAAAATCTGTCCTTAGCCTGGCGTGGGGATGTGAGACCTGGTCATGGAGTGAAAAAGCCAGAGCCTGGAGGATGAACAGTAGAACCACAAAAGCATTGGGACCAGAGCTTGTCATGAAAGATGGCAGGGGTGAGGTAGGCCCTCCCTGGAAAGGTGAAGTGCTGTTATTCTATTCTTTCACCTGATTTTATCAAAGGAGGTACAGAAGTTCAAATTCTGGAGACTATTGGATTGGAAGAACTATGTGGATCAATTCACCTGCCCATTTCTCTTCCTGCTGTTGTCAGCTGAGTCCAAGCCATCCAAGAATGAATTTGGTATATGTGTGCCTCACCCGTACAGACCTGGGAATTTACTCTTGCTTGAGGGCTGTTGGTAAATCTCGAGTCCAGCCCTTTTTATGATCCATATCTTTGCAGGATGAGTATAAGTGCAACTCTTTCTCAACAAAGCTGTCTTCTGTTTAAGGTGTGGCAAAGCAGATTATCATTAGAGGGAAGGCTATTGAGCGAGAGTTGATTATTTTCAAGAGCAAAGTGAGGGATACCCTTAGAGAATAATCAATGCTGTAAGCAAATAGTAAAAATCACGTGGCCAGCATGGATGGAGAAAGGTTTAAAAATGGCTAAAAATCCAGACAGATTATTTTGAAAGTAAAGAAAGAAACAGGGAAGAGATTGTGAGGAGGGAGAAAGCAGAGGGCATGATCGGAGAAATATTCCAGGTGGAGGCTGGGACGCCATAAAGAGAAGACGGGACAAGGAAACACTTGTAAACATAGTGCCTTTGGATCACTTCCCCTTATGTTAGCTATCAGCATAGTCAACCAGATTGATGTAAGCAGCTCATGGGAATGAATGCTGCTCAGAATTTATTAGATGGCTACTGATCCTTAAAAAGGGAATAATTCAATTATAAGCTCTTTTCTTATCTTTATTTTCGCCACAGGGCTTTCTCTGCTTTCACTGTTTTCACGTCTCATCCCCACCTCCCCCCACAGTTTCTTATGGCCAGCACGCACTGTTGATAGGTTGGCCAAAGTCAATAGAAAAGTCTGTTTTTGAACCAGAGGTAAGGAAGGCACTGGAAGCCTGATTATTTCCTAAACGGAGCTGGTGTGGTTTGTATGTATTTCGACATCCCAGAATCAACCATGCAAAAGCGTTTCACATCTCATGGTCTAGTGAATCTGTTTGCTTTCCTTGAACTGATCTGATGCCATAAAGGCCAGGATTGGGCGACTCTGATTTTTAAAAGGACAAAGGACTAAGGGATGAACCGGATGTTCAGGTAAATGGCTTCAGTGAACCTGGAAATGTTCTATAACATCTGTTCTGCCCCTGCTTCTTACATTTGCTTGTTTTTAAAAGTAATGCCTAATTATTTTTAAAAATAAAAAATTTATAAACATAAGGGAATAAAATTATACATAGCATGTCATAAATAATATTTGTTAGGATATTTATATATATGTTATATAATATATACTTTATACCCCCCCCACATATATATACATACATACACAGAGATATAAACATATATGTATGTATGAGGGAAATAGAAGTAAACAAACAGATGACTGCTCAAATGTAATTCCTGTAAAGAGTTTCTTGTGAGGAGGGTGGGGGGTGTGGGGGAAGGTTATTGACACCTGCATCTTTTCTCAATGCCACTGCCCACCCCCTCTCTTCTCTGGCTCTAGCTCTGTTTTTATTTTTATATTTATCTCTATCCTTATTGCTCTCTTTACCTCTATTTTTCACATAAAATATATAATATTTAATACTATAACACTGTTCTGTGCTTTGCTCTTAAAAAAAGCAACTTGTACATATATTTTACAGATCTTTCCATATTAGCCTACACAGTTCTGATTCACTGTTTTTAAGGGCTGGGTAGTATTCCATTTATGGATACAGTGATTCTTTGTTGTACAAATATCTCGGTCAACTTTCGCAAATATATACGAGAGAGAAATTCCTAGTAATGAAATTTCTGCAGGGAAGATCCATGGGCGCTGTGTCTGTTTTACAAAAATTTTCATTCCTGGCACCAGGTATGATACTGCTTACACTTTCCATTCATCAGAAGTTAATTATTTTGTAAACTAGGATGAGGCTATAGCTTAACTTTTTCCAGTTGGCCAGTAGTTATTCCAGCACCACTTACTAATTAAACCTTTCGCCTGCTGATAATTCCTTCTTTCTTTCTCTGACTTATGATGTTGCTTTCCTTATAAATACATTCTCATCTTTGTGGCCCTTTTTCCCATCCCCATCCCCAGCACTCATCTACTTCTTTCCTACCAAGCTGTTTTAATTATTTAACTTCAGAATATATTTGACTACCTAGTCTTCACCCAATGACTCGTCCTTTTCAGTTTTGTTTCAATTTCATATATTTATTTTTTATAAACCTTTAATATCCTCTCCAGTTTCCAAAAAATCCTCCTTAAGTTTTTATTTCAGTTGCATTGAATCTTTAGGTTTATTTAGGAAGGACTGACATTTTTATAATATAAACTATTTTTTTTCTCCAAGATGGTATATCTTTCCATTTAATTCTATCTTTTGAAATATCTTCTTGTGGCATTTTAATGTGTTCTTCATGTAGGTCCTACACATGTCCTAGGAAATTTATACCTAGATATTGTATCTTTTAGGGACTATGATGCATGGAGCTTCCTTTTAATTTTTGGGCTTAATTGATTATATCTCTCAAATATGTGGACTTTTCATCTCACTGAATTTGTTTTTTTTTCAGATTTTTGGCTGATTCTAATCAGATCATAGAAAATAAAGAAGATTTATTTTTGACAAGCTGAGATTTTGGTGTTTGTTTTTGCGTTACTCTAGTTATAGGTGTAGATTTAATGGCTGGAAGAAGTCTCACGATTCTTTTATTTTAATCTGGTATGTTCAGACTGTTCTCAGAACATTTACGCTCCGTTCTCCTTACAAAAAGTTATGGATTTTCAGATAGGACAATGAACTCTTGTTTCTAAGCGTATACCTCGATGTTCTCTTCTCTGTTGCCATCATTAGCATCTACAGAGACACTAACTCTCACAGATTTGTAGTGAGAATAACTGTAAACAGTGCCAACATTTGTTGCACTCCCTGTGTCTGATAGCTTGCTAAGTGTTCTGCTTGGACTGTTTCATTTAATTCTCGTCATAATCTCAAATTACTTTCGTTAATCCCCCCCACTTTACTGATGAGGAAACTGGCACCGGAAGTTTAGCCACCTGCCAAGGGTTCAGAGCTAGCAGGTGATGGCACCAGACTGCTCAGCTAGAGTCTGACTGCATCATCACACCGTACTCCTTCCCAGGGCCACCTCTCCACAGTGACGTGACCCATTTCCCAATCTCATTGCCTTTGCCTCTTGTATCTTGCAGTGTTATCGGACTCCCCCTGGACCAACACCTCTGGATCTTGTAAGGGCAGATGCTTTGAACTTCAAGAGATTGGGCCCCCTGATTGTCGTTGCGATAACCTGTGTAAGAGCTACAGCAGTTGCTGCCATGACTTTGATGAGCTTTGTCTGAAGACAGGTAGGTAATTTTTGAGTCCTCTCAAGACGAGGCCCTCTGCTGTTATCCTCCCTGGCCTTGGCACCCTGCTTTGGCCAAACCAAACTGTGGGGTTTAGTTTTGCCTCTTGAATGATTGTCGATTGCATTATAAGTATACCCCCTGTGACTGTTGTTTGCATACGAGACCTACCCAAAGGAGGTTTTTTTTTGCAATTGCAGTCATTATCTACTGGTTTTGGAAGTATTTATGGCCAGGCTTTTTTCCCCCCCTTCATCTTCATCATTTCTATCTTTTGCTGTCAACTCCCACACTCACTGCTAGGGCACCTGGGCTGAAACTGTGAACATTCTTAAGGGTTGGGTTTTTCTGCTTTAATTTTAATTTTTTATTTTTGCTTGCCTGCCCAGTTTATAGCATTTGTTTTATTTCATCTTATGATATGGTAACTATTGGTCTACCCTGATGTAATTCCCCATTCTCTGTGCAGGTGGAAAGTTGTTATGTAATTCTAACATGCTCATGGGGTCACATGCTCAGGGTAGTTCTTAAATATTCCTTTACAGTCTTCCTGACCTTTCTTTCCATGTCTTCTATACTGGAACCATCAATAGAACATATGAGCTTCTGAATGTGCATGAGTTGAGAAGAAGCACCTTTGTAGACTTTTGCCACTACACCTTCCCTGGTTCCACACCCTGACGCTTTACAGGACTCTGGAGGGACCTGGTAGGCTCTCGGCCATGCCTCTGGGGCAACATCGTATTCAAACTCTCTGAGAAAGATGACCATCAACCCCGTTCTTAAGATCACTAGAGGAAGAGATTTAATAGCTTCCTTGACAAGTTGTTACTGGTTTTTGAGCTTTTATAGTTTAGATGATTCTTTCAAAAATCTAACTCATATTATCTTTGATATTAGCCTTGTCTTTCTAATAATATCATTAGAAACAGAGACATTATTCTCCTTTACTAAAGAAGCAGCCCTTGATTCATATGAAAACCAGCACCAGCTCCCTTACTGGTTCTGGTTTGTTTGTTTTTCCCCCCAAATAAGGAGAGTTTTATTAGGCTGTTTTCTGTATAATACATTTTCCAAACATGTAGCCATTTTTTTTTTTCTTGTTACTTTCCTTTGGAATTTCTCCCAGGTTCCTTAGTTGTGGG
>NW_024412417.1:29073495-29074913 GCF_014898765.1 Herpailurus yagouaroundi | reverse complement strand
TCTTGTTACTTTCCTTTGGAATTTCTCCCAGGTTCCTTAGTTGTGGGCCTGCAAACTTAAATGCTGAGAACCTTGTAAACTGAACATATGGATGGAACAGATGTTCTAGTTGAGTTCTTTGGCTCCAAAAAATTATTTCAAACCAGCAGCCTGTGATTGCTTGGTGCTGGGAAACTAACTGATGTTGTGTTTCCTCTCTACCATGAGCATCTGGCCTCTGACATGTCATTTCAGATGCCCGGATTCCTGATCCTGGGGCTCCTTGCAAAGTTTTGTGGATGTCCTCACTCCAGCTTAGGTCTCTTGGAGTATAGTTCATGCCTCTCTTCCGAGGTTCAATAAATATGGACTTTAATAACATTTTTAAAGTAGTTTATTTTCCTTTGTACCAAGATAACATATGCCAAATGTGGAAGAATCAAATATCAAATAATAACAACAGGTTGAAGGAGAAAACAAAAGTCTCTGAGGTTCTACTCCAACAGCACAAGCACTCTCTAGAGATAAGCACAATGTTTCAGTGCAGACCCTGACTACTCTGTGTGTATGTGTATTTATATGAGTGTGTGTGTGTGTGTGTGTGTGTGTTTGTATTATATACACCTGTGCGAGGGTATGTCTGCCTTTTGCATGCCTACACAGTATTCCATTGAACAGATGCAACCTGCTTCATTGATCATCATTTAGATTTTCCCCAATTGTTGTTATGAACAATGTATTAGTGAATATTTTTCATGCGTATTTGTATTTTTTTCTATCTTCTTTAAGATAATTCCCAAGGAGTGGGAGTTTGAATCAAAATTTATTTATATATATATATATTTATTTATTTTAAGTTTATTTATTTATTTTGAGAGAGAGAGTGCATGCATGGGGGTGGGGGGGGGTTGTGGAGGGGGAGGGGGAGAGAGAGAGAGGGAAAGAGAGGATCCCAAGCAGGCTCTGCGTTGACAGGGGTGCTTTATCCCACAAACCATGAGATCATGACCTGAGCCCAAATGAAGAGTCAGACGCTTAACCAACTGAGCCACCAGGTGCCCCTCAAAGTGCAAATTTTTATGTATATTACAAAATTATACTTCGCAATGTTTCTATTCCTCTCAAAGGCACAAGAGCCTTCCACCACTCCCTTTTCAACATGTTCTCACTTTTAAAATGTATTTTCTCATTAAAAAAAATCTTTTTTATCTTACCTGATAGGTAACACTCTTATTATTCCATAAGATTAAATGTTTTTTCTCTTTATAGCCATGTTTGCTGTGACAATTCTATAGCTGACTGACTCATACCTTGCTTGTAGTTCACACTGAACCCTGACATTTTTTTTTTTTAATTTTTTTTTTCAACGTTTATTTATTTTTGGGACAGAGAGAGACAGAGCATGAACGGGGGGAGGGGCAGAGAGAGAGGGAGACACA
>NW_024412417.1:28915289-29073395 GCF_014898765.1 Herpailurus yagouaroundi | reverse complement strand
GAGCCTGACGCGGGGCTCGAACTCACGGACCGCGAGATCGTGACCTGGCTGAAGTCGGACGTTTAACCGACTGCGCCACCCAGGTGCCCCTGAACCCTGACTTTTTAAAATTCCATTCTTACTCAAAGCCAGTAGTTCCTCAATAATTTTAGCTTGTTAATAGTGATGCTTTTTTGTAAACAAAGGGATTTTCTTATCTACCAGGGCAAGAATAAAAGCATATTGATTAAGAGTTATCCTTGAATTGGGGGGAAAAATCAGTCAAAGTAACCTTGGAAAATTGCTAACCATTGGGAATAGCAGTTCCTGGATAAAGGAATTCCAATCATTTAATCTGTTTGGGAATAGAAGGCAGAGGAAGTAGGGGATATCAAAAAGCAGAGAATGGAATTCGGATACAAAGGTAATTCTAAAAGAGTGGAAAGTCAACAGTAGTTGCATGGTTTTCTAGCATGGCAACGAATACCTCCGTATCCATTTATTCACTTAGCAGAGTGTCTGTTGGTAGAATATTGTTTAAAAATTTTTTAAATGTTTATTTACTTTTGAGGGACAGAGAGACAGAACATGAGCAGGGGAAGAGCAGAGAGAGAGAGAGAGGGAGACACAGCATCCGAAGCAGGCTCCCAGCTCTGAGCTGTCAGCACAGAGCCTGACGTGGGGCTTGAACTCACCAACTGTGAGTTGCTTCCTAAAATTATTGCCTTCTACTTATGACAAGTTTTAAGAGATGAAGACCTCAAGTATGCTTAGCTCAAGAGGGCTTTCTTGACCATTCCATGTCAAGTAGCATCCCCTTTCCACCCTATCACTATCAATACCATCCTGTTATTTCCTTCATAGCACTTAGCACAGGCTGAATGTATCTTGTTTTTGCTTATGGTCTGTCTTTCCCAGTTGGAAAGTAAGCTTCATGAAGATATTGTGTCTTGTCTTTCTGTTCTTCACAACCTCCCCAGCACCTAGAACATGGAGAACATAATAGAAATATTTATTGAATAAATGAATTAATTATAAAGTTTCTCAATACATCAATCCTGAATTTAAAGAGCCATATTTTATTTTCATGGTAATTTGCAATGAGATTTAATGAATGTTCATGGAACACCTAGCATGGGCCAGGCACAGTCTCAGGCATCGGAGAATCAGTGGTGAAAAGAGAGATGTGATTTTTTTCTTTTCTGCTTTGGAGGTTCCAGTCTAGTGGATGAAAAGTCAAACCAAAAAGTACAGCACTCTCTTTAAGATGAAAACAATTTTCTAAATATTTTCTCTTGATAAAGTTAAGCCATGATGTTCAGACAGAAATCTGTAACTCACCTACTGGTCTCCTTGAGAGTAGGGACTGTGATCTCTCACTGTATAGGCAGGGACCACATTTTGGTCAATGGTTGGAACTGTGAGTGTTGTTATATCCCTTTATACTCTACATGCCTGTTTCAGACTTTAACCTTGGGTTGCAACTTAAGGCAAGTAGAGGCCATTTGGTTACATTATCATTTGTATTTAAATCCAGCTCATTAAAGTCAAGTAAAGCTACTTTGGGAAATAAAAGAGCCCAGCCAGCTATGTCGTGACTATGCCTGTAAGGATAGAAACTCCTGTCACAAACCTTACATACCATGCATTTTGCTGGGGTTTTCAGTACAGTTCATAAATGGTAAGGGTTCCATTGTGCCAAAGGAGCCCAATTATGTTTGGCTTTGTACTCTGATTTGAAAAATTAGGAATTCAACCTATTTGTAAATCCTCCAAATATCATCTAGGCCTTAGGCCAACTCTAATTTCACAAGCAGATTAAATGACGTGGGATTTTAGCTCTTTTTGTTGGCAACGCCTGTAAGCAACCGCGGCCTCTTTCGTTTGGTTTGTGTGAAGGAGTGAAAGTGTTTTATTGTGCCGATTTCAGCCGGCGGCTGGGAGTGTACGAAGGACAGATGCGGAGAAGTCAGGAACGAAGACAATGCTTGTCACTGCTCAGAAGACTGCTTGGCCAGGGGAGACTGCTGTACTAATTACCAAGTGGTTTGCAAAGGTACATGTTTCCGTGGGTTGGCTGGAGCTCTGAACGAGTAAAAACTGGAGATGCTCCAAGGAATCTTGGATGTTGTGGATATAACACCTTGGATATGGGTTTGGGAGGAAGGAATGAGTTGTGTTTTTTAATCTCTCATGTTTCTTTCTTAGTTTTGCTTCCCTGCGTTTCACTGATCTGACATAATCAGGAAATACCCCCGCATTCCATAATTTGGTGGAATCATAATAATGAAGAGATTTCTTTTTTTTTTTCAATATATGAAATTTATTGTCAAATTGGTTTCCATACAACACCCAGTGCTCATCCCAAAAGGTGCCCTCCTCAATACCCATCACCCACCCTCTCCTCCCTCCCACCCCCCATCAACCCTCAGCTTGTTCTCAGTTTTTAAGAGTCTCTTATGCTTTGGCTCTCTCCCATTAAAGTTCCTGTGTTGGTCTTCTATCAGGTTTTCTAAAAGCGGTGCCTGAGGCAGGATTCCATATTTGGAGTTTATTGAGGGAATGCTCTCTGCAGCAAAACCATGTGAGGGAACAAGGGAGGCGGGGCAGGGGGGGAGCCAAGCAAGGACGTGGTTTTAGGTGAAGTCTCACCTTGGCCCGTGTTCCTGCAGGCTCTGGAAATTAAACTGCAGAGTCCTTACCCTTGAGGCAAGGGGGCATGGCTTTTGTACCCATTGCACGTGAGCTGTAAACCGACGCACGAGCAGCAGCCTGAAGGTGGGCGTACTAGCTGGTAAAGAGGATCAGGGCACCGGCAGCTCCTGTTATATCCCAAAGCTATGTATACATATCTGCTGACTTTGTATGGTTGATTGCAGAATGTGATGGTTTTATTCCAGTAATAAATACTAGTCATTGGACTAAAGAAACTATGAAGGATGCAGTTTCTGTCTTTAAGGAGTTTAAGTCGCCCTAGCGTTCACTTAACAGCAATGAATGGCAAGATCGGAGAATCTTTATGTGAGCTTTGTGAGTCCCTTTTTCTTGTGTCCTTCTTCCTAACTGTGACACGGAACATTTAAGAAGAGTTTCTGTTAAGAGATTTCAGGGAGAAAGCAAATCTGTTCTGAAATGTGTTTAGTGTTCAGTTTGTGGCAAGAAGGCATTGCATTAATCCTGAGTTTGGAAAATTTCCCCTACCCAAACAATTATCGTAATTTTGGATAAAGCATAAAATTGATCGGGAATTTTATCCCTTTTTTATTTCCCTATGTAATAAATGAAACAATAAACCACAAAGGCTGTTAAAAGACAGAATAGAGAAAGAGTCCTAAGTGTCACCAGTCATGGAATCATTAAACATCGGCTTTTGCTGGTGTAAAATTCTAGTTGCAATACTTTTGCGAAGCCCAGTGTGAGCCCTGGGTTGCTTCGTATGTGGTAAAGCTCCCCCTGTTTTAAGGAGCCTGTTACTAACTTACCCAGTTGTCAGGAGTCAGAGTCTTGATGACCAGGGACATTTCCAGTGCTCTTTACATGGGACCCATTTCTCCAAAGTCTTGATCACAAATTTTTCTTATAGTCAAAACACATGATTTTTATTTGCCTTAGGACAATTTGAAGCAAATGCTTTGTGATAATTTTCCTTTTCTCCTAAGGAAGCCTCATTTGTGTGTGTGTTTGATTTTAAACCTGAGCTCTTTTGTGTTCTCCATTCTTGATGGGTTAACTCAGGAAAGCTCTCAGACCTTGGTGGAAGATGAAAGTGAAAGATGGCATTGATTTTTGTTCCTAAATTCATGGGCTGTACACAGATTCACTGGCAAGCAATCTCTTTCGTGCAGTTTTCCATCTATCATCCCTGAGTAGTCTAAGCCTTTTCCCGCAGCTAAAGGGAAGTTGTGCCATCCTTTCTATGGCTTTGAGATGTCCGGTGGTGGAGAAAAGAATGTTCCATCTAATGACCAAACAGTTTATTTCTGGAGGGAAACAAACATGGAATTTTGTTCGCTGACGCCACTGGTGTTTTTATCTACAAACCATTTAGACTCAGAAGGCTCTTGTAAACACCACTTGGGGCTATTAAATATTAGCTTTCCCATTATGTATGGGTGTCCTTCAGTGAGCCAAACCAACATTGGACTTCATTTGAGTGTTTCTGTTTCGATGGTATCCCATAAGCAACAAATATCAAACAGGACACAGGTCCCGAAATTGCAGCCTTTAAGGCTCTGGCTGGCATTTACAATTAGATTCACAAGTGAATTGACTCACTTTTTCTTCTAGGAGAGTCCCATTGGGTCGATGATGACTGTGAGGAAATAAAGGCCCCGGAATGCCCCGCAGGGTAAGTGCATTTTATAAAGATTATGAAGTTTTATATATTAGTGGACAACCTGTCACAGGTTTGTCAGGGTAAACGGTTCCAAGAAATGTAAAGCTGAAATCCTCTTACACAGGCAAACTTATACTCGAGTACCTATAAGTGATTAATCAATCAAAAGCTAAAGTGCACCTCTTTCTCGTATTGCCTCTGCCTGTACTGGAGACTGAATATCCTCTGTGTTTCACTATAGTTGAAGATTTTACAAAGTGTGTCCAAATATCGCTGAAGACGGAAAGAAACATTTCTGGCATTGATTTGGGTTTTTTGGGTTTTTTGTTTTTTTGTTTTTGTTTTTGTTTTTGTTTTTGTTTTCCAGTGTGTTTTCCTGAAGTGCTGCTTTTGCCTTGTAGGGGGCGGGGGCGGGGGGAGGAGAGGAGGACCATAGAGCTTCTCAAAAATATCCAGGATGGTAACTCCTACCAGATGCTGCAGAAACTTGACAAACTACGGAAGCAGGGTTTTGCTGGGGTGCGGCCAAGCTGGAGTGACACCCCACAGCTCAAGTGCGACCAGCATAAGGCACTTATTACGCCTTCCAGGAAACTGTTGAAAATTCATGGAGCCTTAAAATGCCTGGCAGAAAATACATTTTCAACAAGTGTGTTTTCATGAATGTATTTGCGCAAGTGTATTTTTGTCTTAGGCAGCACGGCCTGTGTCACAAAATCCAAGCATTGTGATACTGTCTTTATTTTCGTTTCCTTTTTAGTTTTAATGAGCCACTTGAACTTCTTTGGACTTTTAGAATGGAATGGCAATGGTTTCTGACTGCTTAAAATATGTTCAGTTATTTTTGAGACAAAAGCAGTCTAGTGGTAGAATGAAACGATAATAATAAGGATTAGAATGAACTCTTTTATAGTATTCTTCTAAGTGCTTTATATGTGACCCATGTGAAATACACCTCATTTATCATGTGGCTTCCAATAAACTCAAGCCGGTGCTTGCTGAGTTATCTTCAAGCTATCAGAAAAAGTTTTGCACCTAGTTTAGTATTCTTAGGTCTGACTCAACAATTACATCCTCAGAATATAACAAAGGACAAAAGAATGTAACAAGTGTGAACCTCACATTTCATCAGATTCTGCCCTAGATGGGTATGGATAGTCAGGGCCTTTAATGATGAACTTTCTAAAGATCTTCAACAATTTTAATTATTTTAAAAGTTATTTTAGGATTAAACCAAAAAGAATTCTTTTATAAGTTTTAGTTCCAGTGACAGGAGTACTGTTGCTATTAATTTCATATTCATTGACTTCAGTCATCCATTCATTTATGTGTCTGATAAATATATTTATTGAAGCCCTACTATAGGTCCACAAAATGGAAACATAAATAAGATACAAAGAATGACAAAAGAGGTATGAATTAATATTTTAAAGGAATTGAAATATGTGAACAACTAACATTATAGAAGAGGAAGTCCTTCAGCTGGATTTCAAGGAATGCATAGGAGTTTTCCAGGCACCAGATGGGAGAATACATATTCCAGGCAAATATAGCAACTTTATACCCTGTGAACAACCTTGTTTGCAATGCGAGAGGCAACAGAGGAGAAAGTCTATTAGGGGAAATCTGGAGTCCGGTCCCTTGCCTGGCCCTTTTATGATCTTGGTCATTTAACTCTGGACTTTGGTCATCACAAATGTGACGTGGCCGGAAGCCCAGGCTTGTATGGATATCCTCATTTGAAGTTTCATCTTGGAAATTTCCTGGTCCCAATTGTTGAGAATGACTAGGTGTAATGGACCCTTTATAGCAGCAAGTTTTCTAAAGTGGAATATGTTACTGTTTAAGGTTTGTTCGCCCTCCGTTAATCATCTTTTCTGTGGATGGTTTCCGAGCATCCTACATGAAGAAAGGCAGCAAGGTCATGCCTAACATCGAAAAGCTAAGTAAGTCATTTTCATGCTGTATTCTCATCAGTATTTGTGGTCTGCACAGTAAATGCTTAGCTGTGGGCTTTGAGAGCTATGGACACGTGGCTTTAAATGTATTTTATTATTCGAGAGTGAAGGTAACACAAGTCTTTGATAGTTTATAAAGCGGATTCCCACACGTGAGGTAGCTCCTGCTGGTCCTCTTGTCCTAACATCTGAAATTCTGTTCCTAGGGTCCTGCGGCACACACTCTCCCTACATGAGGCCCGTGTACCCAACAAAAACTTTCCCTAACTTATACACTTTGGCCACTGTAAGTATTTTTTCAAATAATATAGATTCTGAGGGTGTGGATGTAGACCTCATCCTGAAGTGACTTAAAGGGAGATTCGCAAAAACATGTTTCTTAGTGTTTAAAGACAATCTTTTCGTTTTCTATCTTGTCTGCGTGAGCCGTTCCCAGTAAATGTCTTTTACAGTTGTGTGGACGACTGAACTTCACCGCAGGTTCAAAACCGAACACTTTTTTCCAGGCGCAGTTCGGTTGGAGCACGTACATTAAACCTCTCTCAAATACCACAAGATCTATTGTGTATTTTCGGAATTTTCAAATAACAGTGTTGACTTCAAGGCCATTCTGTTTTCGTTTGTAAATACTCCCAATCCTATCTTGCTTTCTTCTTTAAAAACATAATTTGTTTATTTTATTATTATGATGATGATCATTATATTTTGAGAGAGAGGGCACAAGTGAGCAAGGGGAGAGAAAGAGAAGGAGAGAGAGAGAGAAAGAGAGAGAGAAGTGGGACTCACCCCATGAGGGGCTTGAGCTCGCCCGAAGCGGGACTCGAACTCACACACTGTGAGATCATGACCTGAGCTGAAGTCGGATGCTTAACTGACTGAGCCACCCAGGCAGCTCTATTTATTTTACTATTATGATTGATTTGAGGGGTTCTGGGATAGAAATAGAACTTAAGGAAAAGGAAGAGTGTATTTGTAAGTAGAAGCTTCTTTGGAGGCAATAAGTAAATTTCCATCTCAAAGTTAATTTACTGTAATGAAAGTTATTGTCATCTTATTAAATTGCACCGTTAAAAAAACCCAAATACTAAATTTCTTACGATCATGTTAAGTCTCTCAGATAGCTTATAATTAGTCCATAGATAATACTCATGTTTGCTCAGACATATATAAAGTCTCTATATATCTTATATAAATTTGGAAATTAAATGTTGTTGTAAAGCCTCCTATGACAAAAAAATTTATGATAGATCAAACAGGTACAGACTATTACATTGTTATTTTAACAATAAATTTGCTTTTACACAAAGGGACTATATCCGGAATCACATGGAATTGTTGGCAATTCAATGTATGATCCTGTATTTGATGCCACTTTCCATCTGCGAGGGCGAGAGAAATTTAATCATAGATGGTGGGGAGGTCAACCGGTAAGTTTTGCATTTTTTATGTGTGTATTTGTGCGCTGAAACATTTCAGCCCCAAATTTGTTACCTGTAAAAAAGATGCCTAAAATTTCCTCATACTTGGCAATGTTTCTGTCTTTTGGTATTTATATATATGTGGACACATAATATTTATGTGTGTATGTGTGCACACAATATGTATATATATCCATATATGTATATACAGTATTTATATATGTGTGTATACCTATTACACATATGCATAAATAATGTGTGTACATATATATGTTCACATGTCTACGTGTGTGTGTGTGTGTGTGTGTGTGTGTGTGTAGGTGAGGTTATGATCATAAAAGTGTGAGGCGATAAGTGTCTTCATTAGGCAGGTGGTGATGGAAATGGTGACAGGGAGCTGAATTTCAGAAACATTTTGAGGAAGGAATATATAGTCATATCTTACTGATTTACCAGATTTATGGGTACAATGAAAAAGAGAAGTGAATGACTATGACTACCCCAAAATTTTAGCTCAGGTGCCATATGAATAGAAACAGGGAAGCTTGCTGAAAAGAAAAAAAAAAAAAAGAACTCAACAATGAAACCCACAGTAAGTTCATAAATTCTTTTGTTTCATCCGTTTTTTGAAATTCTTGGAAGTTACATGTAAGTGGAATTATACCTTAATTTTGGAGCAGCAAATTAATACTTTGAAAGAACTCATCCTGTTTACTTCAGCTCCAATGGGTGGGCAGAAAGTAAAGAGGGAGGTAGATGGCTTTCTACATAGTATTTTTCCTATGACTGTGTGTATGCTTGGGCAACTTGCTTTGGTCAGACATGAGCAAAATAGCAACATGAGGCCATAGTTGTTGAATGTGCAGAATTGAACCAAGTGCGCACGACCCTGGGTAGAAGGGTCAGAATCTCCACAGGAGCACAGCCCCGTACACACAGTCATTGAAACGCATGTAGGAGAAAGATGGCAAATGGTTCCACCTCGTGTCGACTCTGATTGGAGGCTCCCACCTTTGTGCAATCTGCTATGGCAGAGAGAGTGACCAGTGTCTGCATGTACCCATGAATCTACCTTCCCTAAATGGTCCCACAGCTGGAAATGTTTGCTGCAATCTATGGGCAAAATGGAGAATATAAAGTAAGAGGAAAATGGTAATGCTCTTTGATAAAAGGTCATTTGTGATAAAAAAAAATTCATAACCGATAAGTATGCAAGGTTAAATATGGGCTTTTCATAAACAAACAAACAAACATTGGAATACTTCTTGTATGTCTGCAGAAGTATTTCTTTATAGTAGAGGTTTTGATTCTGCTGTCTTCATTCAGGCCGGACTCCCAGAAGTCTGTGATGATCTAAGTTGTGAGCATAGTAAAATTTGTTTACAAGGTGGATTTCATAAAGTTTATGATAGAGGAACATTTTACGTGTAAATGAAATGATTGAAATTAGAGTTCTCTCAAGCTATTATTATTAGTTGGTTTTTTTGTATTAATTTTGTCATGGAAGCAAACTTGCCTGAAGAACCACAAAGGATATAGAGACAAATAGTAATTTTATCAAAGTGGATCACCTTACACCAAGTGTTGACCTTAGTTTCCCTCTAGGTTGGCATGACTCAGAAGATGAGTCCACATCTTCATTAATTTCTGCAGAAGCAGAGCAGAGGCAATGCTGTTAACTTGCCCAATGGAGTGAAATCTCTGTTTCAATCCTGTTTGCCTGTTTCCCAACTAACTCTCAGACTTGATAGATTTGACCAAGTTCAGTATTTTCCTAGTGTTGACAGAGATTTAGAGAGAAACTGATTTGTGTTTCTATCTTCTTGAACAAGAGGACACCATAAGAACTTCAAGGAACATAGTAGCTATCATTTAAAAACATCTTACTGAAATTTGGCATAGAAGAAGAACATATGGAAGGAAACTCTAAGAACTACAGAATAACAGTATAAGAAACTATAAATATTATAAGAAAAGATGAGCCTTAATAAATATTTCTCAAGCATTTATCTCATCCTCTCAGAGGTTTATACATTTCACAAAATCACCAGTGAAAAAAATAATTGAGGTAGAGAAAATATTTATAAAAACCTTAGGTATTTACATTAAACTTAACTTATTTTTACTGAATGATTAAAGCATGAAAGACATTTGGCTAAATAATAAAGGAGCCAGATTAAAAGGTAAACAAGAACCACTCTTATCCTAGTTTGAAATTTAATAGATGGGGTGAGGCACTTGTATAGTGTCCCATCTGACAATTTGAATCTCACCATTAGGCTTCCAAAAAAAATTTCTATAATTTAATTTCACCTTATTTTTAAAGTTTATTTATTTAATTTGAGAGAGAGAGAGAGAGAGAGAGAGAGAGAGAGAGAGAGAAAATGCATGAGTGCAGTGGTGGGGCAGAGAGAGAGGGAGAGAGAGAATCCCAGGCAGGCTCCACACTTACCATAGAGTGCTATGTGAGGCGTGATCTCACAACTGTGAGATCATGACCTGAGCTGAACTAAAGAGTTAGATGCTTAACTGATTGAGCCACACAGGCACCCCTCACATTTTTTTTTTAACACTGATATAGCCATTTTAGCAAACTCAAGTCTGCTTTTAATTTGTTAATCTTCAGAATGTGCTATTAAAAGTTGTTATTCACTTTATGATGCCACATTTCTCATACATATTTTTATGGGATTCCTCTCATTGTTGTTGCTTTACAGTTGTAGTTACTTTTTTCCAATTACAAAATTATGTTCTGTACTCTTCCTGGAGTTTCTTAAGTGTGTTTGTTTCTTTGAAAAATCTCTCTGCTATAATCGTGCAATTTCTGATAGTAAGGTATCTCAGTGGGAAATTCCCCGTTCAGTTTCAATCTGGACCCAGCAAAGCGGAGAATGAATGAGACTCCAAGGGGTGCATGAAACATGGAGATTTGAGAAAAAAAGTCTAACACCCCACCATCATGCAAGTTCTCTAAAGCCAGTTTCCAGAGCAGGGCATTTCTAAGAGAAACAGAGGCATTCTTATCATTCCTTAAGCTGCTTAGTCTACAGTTGTTTCTGCCAGTGTTGGTGATTCAGTGAGTTGGTCCTGAGACCATCCTCATGAATTACAGTAGTGTGAAAATACAAGCACAATGGCATGTTGGAGAAAGAGACGGCAAAGAGAAGAATGACATTAGAACAGAAGTGAATTTCCAGGTCAAAGGGATGCCTTGATGCAAAGCGCAAGTGGTTGCTTCCCCCTCTTCCTGTCTATTTTATTAACCTGCTGGTGGGTGGTTTTGCTTTCTTTTAAGGAAAGTTTTACCCTTTATTCTTTTACCCTTTGTTTCTTTTCCCTAGATTGCTCTAAATCTGGTTTTGTTCTTTTTTTTTACTGTATTAATGTATTTAAGATGGGCTCTGCTCTGTATTTAGAGTGCTGTAAATGCTCACGTGACCACTTTGCTACTGGACTCATAATTATTTATAAGCCTTTCAAATGTCAGTTGAAGTCTCTTTCCCTAGGTAGTCACTAAATTCCCTCAGCCCTGGCTAAGCTCAGAGACCCTCCTTTGGGTTTTCATATTATTTCTGTCATAAATTCGACCATATATTTTTGAAATTATTCACGTATCTGCTTTAGTCTGTGGGTCCCCTGGGGGTAGAATCTCTTTTTTCTCCATCCCTAACCCACAGCCTGACCCAGTTAGGTGTCCCACTACTGTGTCTTGAATTGCACTGCACCCTCTCTGACGCCTGGTTTTTATCCTGTACTGTATCACTCACCTTCTTCTGGCCCTAACCGCCTGCGAAGAGCCACCCACGCCCACAGTCTGTCCTGCTGCAAACCCACTCCTGAATCTCAGTGAATGATTTATTCCAGCATCTGCCATGGCCCCATCCACCCCTCTGGCTTCCCAGAATTCTATGTATCCTGGCTCCATGCTTTTGAATGCAAAGGAATAATTTCCCTGCAAAGAACTGCTAGAAAGACCACGGTTGTAGTTCATGTTTTTGAAAAATGTTTTCTGCTTGTTTTCTTTTTCAAAACTTCGCCCCCTCCTCCCACAGCAGCATACTTTCATTTCAGAAAGTATTGGATTTCACAGTTAAATCCTTCTGATTCCAGTGAGACAGCTTTTATATATAAAAAAAAAATTCCTGATAACATATCAAATAGGTACAATACGTTCCCCACTCGTGCCCTCTTCAAAATACAGCATGTAAGACACAAATATTGAAAAATGCCTCTAGATAAAGCAGAGCAATGGAGAAACGTTGGCATTAAAGGTGGGAAATCCAAACCCAGGGTCTTGTCAGGTTATTTTAGTTGTGCTGTTTTACCAGTCTGTGAGGAAATTTATTTTACATTCAAATTCAGAGAAATACTGATTTCCCATTTCTCTGAATTAACAAGGAACTAGGAACTTCTCTCTCTTTTTTAAATAGCCCCAGAGGCTTGCTTTCACTTTTCTGTTTTTAGACCAAAGTTTTGGTGCCTTTTTTTTTTTTTCTGTGTAATTACTAGATTTAACTTCTGAGCTCAGAAATATAATGTATACGCATGACTGCAAGGGAAGTTTTATAGCTACTTATGATCTGATAACCCAAGAACACTATGTTTCAATCTACCATTTGCTAGACCCTGACAGAATGGCTTCATTACTGCTACGGTCCTTTTGTTTGAGGTTTTTAAGTGTTTTTTAATCTTAAATATTCTCTCATTTGTTCACTTTTTGCACTTTTCTGACCGTGCTCCCATTTTTCTTTTATAAAATATAGTCAACATGACTCGTATCAAAAAGCAGGAAGATGGGGCACCTGGGTGGCTCAGTTGAGTGTCCAACTTCAGCTCAGGTCATGATCTCACAGTTTGTGAGTTCGAGCCCTGCGTCGGGCTCTCTCTGCATCCAGCTCAGAGGCTGGAGCCTGCTTCAGATTCTGTGTCTCCCTCTCTCTCTCTCTCCCTCTTCCCTGCTTGTGTTCTGCCTCTCTCAAAAATAAATAAATATTTTAAAAAAAAGCAGGAAGAATGTTTTGCTTCTTTTTTGGAGAAGAAATGAAATTTTTAAAAAAAGTTTATTTTCAGAGAGAGAGGGAGAGAGAGAGAGAGAGAGAAAGAAAGAGAGAGAATACCAAGCAAGCTTTGTGTATCAGCGCAGAGCCCAACACAGGGCTCTATCTCAGGAACTGTGAGATCATGACCTGAGTTGGACACTTAACAACTGAGCCACCCAAGCACTCAAATATATATATATATATATATATATATATATATATATATATATATATTTTTTTTTTTTTTTTTAACCTTCTTATTGTCTTTGTGGTCCACTTGCTTTTTACAATTGGCTATTTTTTTTCTGATGACAAAGATTTTAGTTGTCATTGTAAAAAGTTTGAGAAGTTCAGAAAAGTATGAAGAACAAATGATCCTGACTTTGCCATTGGGAGAATTTTAGCACACCCACTTCTGCCACCCTCTCTTCCAATGCACTTTTCTTATAGCACCGCAAGGACCCCTTCTGGTGAACTTTTCTCGTAAGCCTTATGGAACTAAAATTTACCCATAGGGCTTCCTGTTGTCCAGATAATGCCAACATCAGCATATATTCCACAGCATAACTTTAGAAAGTGCAGGCTCATCATTTGACAAAACTGCATTTAAAATTTTCCATTAGAAAACCCCAGATTAATCTTACATTTCATAACTGCCAACTATTTGCCTAGTACAACTTCCTTATGAATATCAAGACACTAGATTTTGTATGAAGTTGTTTGGATGTGAATATGCTAAATTTGAATCTCTGAAATTAAAATGAGTATAGAAATAGATCACTTAATATAAGAAACTGGTCTCTCTGGGATCTGATGTAGTTTTGAGGCACCTGCAGGATGTCCAGCATTTAGTCTGAGCGCATCTTCTTTATAGTAGAGGTGCTGGATGGAGAGGCATGGCCACGCTCTTTCCTTATAGGTCCAGCCTACTCCCCCGCCCCCTGGAGCTCCGCCCCAGCCTCAGATGACCAATGAAAACTGTACAAAGCAAGACCGTGCATAGCAAATTTCTTTTTACTTTCGGCACATTGCATTCCCTCAATTCCAGAGACCACGGGGCTCGCGTTCTCTCGCGAGAGGCGGGAAAGGGTACAGGGTTTGAAACATGGCGGACGACAAGGACCAGCAACAAACTACCAGACCTGTAGAAGAGCCCCTGGATCTCATCAGGCTCAGCATGGATGAGCGAATTTACGTGAGAGTGAGAAACGACAGAGAGCTTTGAGGCAGAGTACATGCTTATGGTCAGCATTTAAATATGACATTGGGAGATGTGGAGGAAACTGTGACTACTATAGAAATTGATGAGGAAACATACGAAGGGATGTATAAATCAACAAAATATTTTTGAAAATATCAGAATATTCCGATGCTCTTTGGGGAGATGATGGTGTACTAGTTGCCCTCCATTAAGAGTTGGCTGAACCAAAGAATTTGTCGTGTGTGGAATATAGGAGACTTCTTATGATTGCCTTTTTAAATGCAGAAGACATTATAAAGAGAACTCTGTGTAAATTTTGATATTAAGAAACGACCAAGGATTCTTCCACTCCTGAAATGATTTGCAGATAACTCAAAAATACTTCAGCTAAAGGACATCCCCCCCCCCAACCATTTAAATAAATGTGATAACCAAGGAAAAAAAAAAAAAAAAGAACAAATGGACACATTTTGAACCCTGGTTGGCCTGTGTGTCCGTGCCAGTTTGTCCGCAGGCTGAGATTCTCATATCTCTGACCCATCCCCATGGAAGGAGGAACCACCTCTCCCATGCAGATGACATTCTAGCAGTTCATACCTCCTCAAATCTGAGAGGTCACTCTGTGCTCTCCTGCCCATTCCTTACTTGCCAGCTGTAGCAGCTGTGATTTTGCGGGGCTCTCAGGGTCTTTAGTCCCTCCAAAGGAGCTTGAGAATCCGTGTGGAATCCCCCAGGCCAGGCCACCAGACCTTTCTGAAACCATGGCCAACCTCCTGGAGGCCCCACACCTCCAAATATCCCCTCTGCCCCCAAAACAGAGGTTTTCACTGGAGTCGGTAAGACACTCTGAAAGTCTAGGTACAGTGAAATCAGAAAAGGGGCTGGCTGCAATTCCTAGACCATTTTGCTTGGGTCTTACAACAAATGAGCCATATATTTCTTTCTGTTTGCCTCCCAAAGCACAGGGTGGGGGTGGAGGGTTGGTTCTTACAGACTTATGTTCAATGGGACACTGGCCATCTCAAGCTGTTTTTAATGTTCCTAGAATAACTGGATTATATTTATTTCCAATGCATAATAATAAAGATTAAAATAGATCTAGTGTTCACCAAATGCTAAGACACTGCTTTAAGGGCTTTAAATGTCTTAACTTATTAAAGCTTAGAATAATCCTATGTGCTAGGTAATATTACCTACATTTTAAAGGAAACTGAAGCAAGGAGAGCTTAAGTCATTTCCTGGAGGACTGCATACTTGGTAAGTGACAGAGAAGAGGCTTAAAATCCAGCAGCTATCTGGTTGCAGAGCTCAGGTTCTTAACTGCCCTGTCTTCTGACTCGCAACAGCATGTGCTGGAAAGAATATTTCAAAAGCCTCAAAGAAATGCTTGGGTCACCTAACTTGTCCCAGGAACTTATTCTTAAATTTCCATTTATTGAAAAGCTAAATAAAAGACACAAGGGAAAATCCAAAATAAAAAATAGCTTTTTTCCCCTTCTCATTCACCTAGCTTCAAACAAAACAAGGCAAAGCTGGGTTCCAGGATTCCGGCATCTGTGTACCAAACTGGGGTTCTCCTCTATAGGCTTTCATGGGACAGGAAACATATGGTCCACTCCTGGGTCCTTTTATGAGCAGAATTCTGTCATATAAGTGAAATGTTCAAAACAATGATCAGAAAAGGCAGGTACAGAAGAGACTTCTGAGATGAAATAGGAATTAAAAAAAAGGCCACTAGAATCACAGCAGAGCTTTTGAAAGCTTTTGCAGAGAATGTATTGAATGACATTCATGGAAACAATGCTTCTGACTTCCAGATGTGAAAAGAGAATGATTGCAAATAATGTGAAATTTATGACGGGGTGTGGGTAAAGCATAAGAGATCTGATCTAATATATTTTAAAACTTTTTTCTTCTTTGAGAAGAAAAAAATCTCAGAACGTGTTATAAGCCTCTTATATTTTCCTCATTAGCTATGGATTACAGCCACCAAGCAAGGGGTGAAAGCTGGGACATTCTTCTGGTCTGTGTAAGTTGTCTTTATTTTGTCAGTGTTTGTAAAATTGCAATTATGATCAGCTTATGAAACATTAACTCAATTTGATTTCATTTCAGTTAAATACAAAAGCACTTGAGCTTTTCTGTATTTTCTGATTGGAAATAATCTTCCAATCATTTTTTAGAGGTCTTCCCTCCTTTTTCCTCCATCTTTTCTTAATAGAATGTGAAGATTTTCCCTTCTTGTCATCCTTCAGATTTTTCTGTCCATTTATAGGGTTTGGTAACTTACCACCAAGGATCGTATATTTCTCTTGGACTATTTATTGCTGTGGTTTGCATTATCATTTTCTATAAATATATTATAACATACTATGTTTATTTTGGTTCACAACGTTAAAAGTCTAGTGTGGTCTCAGACAGCTGATGTAGTAGTCTAGAGATTGGAAATTCCAGACAGGAGACAAGGGGAAGCCTCTGTTTCCACTCCATTTTCCACTGAACTCTAGGATTTCCCTAATAAGAAAAATGGAACTACCACTTGTCTTCCCCACAGAGCTAATGGGGGGATTAGTAGTTAATGTTCATAAAGTAGTCTTTAGGTGAAACTTACCTAATAAAAGTGTCAACATGTTGATTATTTTTAAGGCTCCTTAGTGAGAAAAGGAATCTGTTTCAACTTTCATGGGGATTTTGTTCCCACTGAGATGTTCTTTCCATCTTTTTTTTTTTTTTTTTTAACCACCTAAAGCTGTTTCCATATTTGCCTCTTATGCCTTAACAAAAATCTGACTATTCTATAATAGTAGTGTGCTGAGAGCAATCACAGGTTCAGATTAATCCAGAATGAGACCATCTATATTCTCCAAATTCAGGAATAAAAGTAGCTTTTTCAGATTTGAAGGGCTGTGTTGAAACTGGGTTTGGTGACTTTAAGACAGTGACCCTTTACAAGTCTCCCCCGCCCCTATTTTTTTAAAGAGCTTGTCTGAGTTGAGAAATAAGTGTGGGTATGTTAGAAATGACATGTAGATGACATGTTGATCTACCAATTTAATCATCTGCATTACATTTTTGTAACCCTTGACTGTCATAGATGCTTACAGAAATGATTTCTTCTGTTCCATAACATATTTGCTCAGCAGAACGGAAAGGAGCCAACAACATAATTAATACCTAGGTCCCACCCTTACCCCCCCGAAACTGCTGCAAAGCTTCGTTGAAAAGGCCCAGTGTTCTGATTTTGAATGGCAATTTTCTCCACCCATTTCAAACTACTTCTAAGAAGGTAGCTTTTGTGTGCTCTAAAGATGTCCTTAGTTTGGCTTTGCTTCTCAGGCTATTGTTCTTTTATCTCTATATTCCAGGAGTGACTTGGATTTAGTTTTTTTTGTTTTTTTTTTTCTTTAAAAAAAAAAATCTTGTTATAACACACACACACACACACACACACACACACACACACACACACACACACCAGGGTCATACTTTCAGTTTTTTAATGGAATATATGTCAGGGGAATCTACACATGATACATTCTGAAAAATTTTAAGTTTAAAACCAGATTCAAGGTGCAGAGTTAGACTTGGAAGGCCATCTTTTTAATGTGATTCTGTACTGCAGCCTAGAATTATTCTTGCTTTTTAAATGATAGTATTCTATTCCAAAGTACTGATGCTGCTCCATTCCATTTTGTGTGTGTGTGTGTGTCAATTCATGTCCAAAAGCAGTAATTCCTTTTATGTATGAGTGTTTAGATTGCTTCTAATCCTAGTGCTGCCACTTAATAGATTGCTGGCTGTAGACAAGTGATTTAATCCCTCGATAACATAGGGTGTTGTGAAGATGGAATGAGCTAACTTATTTAAAGGGCCTAGTAGGGTGCTTAGTACACAGAGAGTAACCAATAAGTGGTTTTTGTTTTCTAGTCCACATCATCTCTTCCAACACTGACCATACAATGGCTATATGTGTTCAAAGGTAATTGGTTCCCTTTAACACTAAATGCCTCATCTGGTCCTTCATTTTCCATCCCTCCTATTTTTTTTTTTTCTTTTTCTGACCATCTCTGACATGCTTGGTCTCAGAACAAATTCTATATCAAACAGTGACGGTAAAGACAGCGACACAAGCACCAATTCCCTTTCCATTTGGACACACACTGTTCCTTTGCCACATTTGTTTGTGCTGTCGCTGGGTTGTGTTTTAAACACTAATGGCTAGGGGCTATGTCTTTTTGGTTCCTGGGCAATTTCATAAAGATAATGTAGAACTCGTAGGAAAGTTAGAGACCACTTTGTCCAGCTCCTCATTGGCAAGGTTAGAATAGTGTGGCCGAGAGAGGTGAAATGTCATGCCCGAGGGTCACAGTTTGGATGGATATTCAGGCATCTACAGTTCTCATCTCTGGTTCTTAGGACACGCACATACTCAGCTCCTGCCCAGAAAATGGTAATCCCCTGCTTATCTTTCTAAGAAGAGAATGGCGACTCCTCCGTAATGGTCTTTTTAGTAGCAGAATTTTGTATCTTTATTTACATTCATACAAATGCCTTGAACATGTTATACGTTTAACAAATATTTCATGAGTGTGTGTGTCATCTCTGTGGACCTGTGGATCCAGTACATGATGATAAAAGCTAACATTTTTCTAATTTCTGTGTGCCCGGCCCTGTTCTAAGTGCTTTTCGTGTATTATCTCTTTTAATCTTTAAAAGAGCCTTATGAGATCAGAGCTATTGTTATCCTCATTTTATGGAGGCACTGAAACGTTAAGTAACTTGGCAAAGTCTAGTCACCAGCACATGTTGGAGTCAGCGTTCAAACGCAAGCATTCCAGCCTCAGAGTGGATGCTTTTATTCCTTGCTGGTCAGACGCCCCATCCAACGAAGGTGTTAGAGGATGCGTGTTCTGAGCTCGACACAAAATCTATTAGCTTGTAGTTTTCCATTAGCATCAAGGGAGTCCATCAGAGTCCATTTTTGTGACTTAACACCAATTACGTAAAATAAAGCAGCTGGCAGGTAGGTCGTGAAATAAGGTAAAATGAAAAGGCTACCGCATTTGGATTTTTTTTTAAGTTAGGAAAGAATTCTAAATATGTAATTATTTTGCTCAGATACAGAGGATTTCTGAGGCTGATGAATTAAATACCTTAAGTGATGATCTTGGCTTTGCTATGCCTATTTCTAATTCAATTATAAGCTATAATACACAGGGTCACATTTATTCAGTAGCCTTGGAATTTGTTTACATTAAGACTCATTTTATGTTAAACATGATTTTCTGGCGCTGTTGGGATAGTTCTAGACTGGGAGGGGGCCAGAGGAAGGACAAAGCTCCCATCTAGGAGAGTTGGTGGGCCTTGGGGGGTGGGGGTTGCCTGGGGAGAGGAACTACTTGATTAGGGCTCCGGCCAGCTCCAGCCTTCCACCATGGCTCTGGAGCTTGATTTTTCTCCCAGCTTTCTCTTGTTCACCTCCACCAAGAGTAAAAGTGTAAGTGGCTCACCCAACATCCCACAATAAATTTCCAATAGAGTTTATTTTTTGGAGCAGTTTTAAGTTCACAGCAAATGAAACTGGAAGGTACAGTGACTTACCAAGCCCCCCTTTGCCCCTGTACATGCATAGCCTCCCCCATTATCAATGTCCTCTACCCGAGTGGTGTATCTGTTACAGCTGATGAACCTACATTGACACCATTATCACCCAGGGAACACAGTTCATATGAGGGGTCACTCTTGGCCACAGTAATGTTTACTGACCGCAATTAAACTTGGGCTTTAGTTTGAGTTCGTCATAAACAAGCTCTAATGCCTGTTCTTGGATGGGGGGGGGGGGGCAGAAAAGCATGTCGTGCTACTTGTTAGGAAAGAATAAGCCAATTTCCCCGTAAATAAAGACATTGCTCAACTTGTGAGCATCTCAATGAAACTCAGCCCAGGATACAGTACCGTCATGTTAGCTGAGAGCTCCCAAAGCTGGTGCCAGATTTTGGGTAATTATATTTCAACAGAGGAATGAGACTTAAACACAAAAGTCATTGTGGATGAAGATTATACCCTTTCTGTCAGTCTCATAATTATAGGTGCCTATTCTTGATAGATTTTGATAAGCTAGAAGAGAATTTCATGAATACCTTTCCTAACCCCTTATTTTATAGAGGAAGAATGTAAAGTTTCAGATTAAATAATGTTTCCAAAGTCATATAAGTCTTTAGAGATAGAATGATAACTAATTATGATCATTAATAAAAATAAAGGTTTTTTGTTTTTTGGGTTTTTTTTTTGGAACTTACTATGTGGTAGGCCCTGTACGTGCCCTTTGCCTGTTTTGTCTCATTTTATCTTTATGACCAAGCTATGTGCCATATGCCTTGCTATAATCTCTCTTTTACTGATGAGTAAACTGAGGCCCAGAGAGATCAAAGTGGGGTAGAGGTTAAGAGAGGTCATACCACCAGCAAGAAGCAGATTGAGGTATCCTGGTAACCTCGGTGGCCATAGCTAATGGCTTTACTCACTGGATGGCAATGCTTCTGAGCCCAGGGTCCTTTTCTGCCTGTAGCAGAATCTCTGATCAGCCAGACAGGTTGCTCACTTGATTGTGAGTGAGAGTTTCCAGTCTCACCTTCTATGACAGAGGTTGAGCAATATGATATGTTGCAAATGGAAGTGGAAGTTTAAACACTGATTCGAAAGATGGCCTTTCATGACGAGGATGTGAAAGCAAATGGCGGTAAATAGAGAGCCCTTGGTCCTGGTGCCAGCGTGAGCAGTCATCAGGCTGAAGTTTGTGGAAATGCAACCTAACATCATGCTTTACTTGTTATCACCCTACAGAGTCATCCCTCATGAGCGGAGAATCTTAACCATACTGCAGTGGCTCACCCTGCCAGACGATGAAAGGTATTTGTTTCCGTCTCCCTGACTTAACCTCTCCTTTCTTCAGTCTGTTTCCATTGTAGGTTAGAATTGGGTGAAAACTAGATGGGCTGTGAAATAGAAGCACGGTCAAGGTTTGGTATTATTAGAAGTTTTATGGTTCTCAGTCTTGAACGTTACCTTCCCTAAGAAGGGTATAATGGACGTAGGCTATTGGGGACCATTTAATTACATGGATGGGCTACAGCTGTTAATCCTGGCCACTACAGCAGAGGTTAAGGGAGTTCCTGGCTTTGATAAATGAGCCAGCAGCATCCCAATGATGCCAGGGAAGCATTAAGACTGACTTTTCACTTTAATGTGTTCAGATAATCCTTTGTGACGTTTGGTCCCTGAGAGCGGTACCAGGCGGTTACTACAGTGCGGGTGGTGTAGGGGGCAGTGGATGTGGAAAAAAATAGAATTCCTACCCCCCCAAAAAACAAGAGACATTTTCCATGTTAATACTAACAGTGGTTGGGATATTAATTAACTTGATTTGAGATAATTTTCTCTTAATGTGAAGAGACACTTGATATTCTTTGTTAAATGTGGTTTGGGGGAGATTCTGAACCTTCCAATTTTCCCGTAGGCCTTCAGTCTATGCCTTCTATTCGGAACAACCTGACTTCTCTGGACACAAATATGGCCCTTTTGGCCCTGAGGTTAGTAGCTTATCATCTGCTTGAGGAGAACATGTGCCCCTGGCTACCTGACCTGCTGACCTTATTTCAGGTCTTGTACAAAGTGTCTCGTATATGCAAGGTTTATATATATACTACAAGACTAAAAACATTTAAAAAAGTCTTAAACATACCTGTTTTTCTTATAAGAATTTCATTTCAGATTGATTTGATATTCAAACATATCCTAATCTTGGTGTTCACAGGAGAAGTATATGCCATCCCTGAAGGCATTAGTGAAAAGGTGAAGGATCAGGGAGGGTTGGCATTTGCCATCACTGGGATAGGAGTGGAAAGGCATCTGGAGATGAAACACACAATACAAAACATTACAACTGAATTTTAGCTCTGTTACAATGATTATGCGGTCAGAGAGGATAGGTCAGCTAAGTAGGTCTAATAAATAGCCTGAGCAGGTGCAATCAACCTGGTATATGTTATAGCATTGGACCCTTCTTTATTTGATAAATTTAGGCATAGATATATACCTGTGAAACCATCACCACAATCAAGACTATGAATGTATCCATTATTCCCCCAAATAAAATTAATTATTTTTTTTAAAATTTTTACCGTTTATTTATTTTTGAGAGAGAGAGAGAGAGAAGGGGAGCACAAACAGGGGAGGGACAGAGAGAGAGGGAGACACAGAATCCCACGCAGGCTCCAGACTCCGAGCTGTTTGCACAGAGCCCAATGCGGGGCTCGAACTCACAAATGGTTAGATCATGATCTGAACTGAAGTCAGATGCTTAACCAACTGAGCCACCCAGGTGCCTGAAATTAATTTTTAATTGAGAGAGATGCACTATTGAATGAATCTGTTTAGCAGAGCAATGTAATGCCCTTTTATCAAACAGTAATCTTAGTTGGAAACAATCTGTTATATGATATCCAGTATAACTTCAAATTCAGAGGTGGGAAAGAGATAGTTGTGTTTGTTATGTTCCTCATTTGTCTGGAAATGGAAATCTTCGCAGTGTTCCAGCATAGATCACTTTAAAACATGACAGGATTTGCAAATCTAAAACGTTTTCCATCTCTCTTTCTAACTAGTGTGGTAAGATCTACATCGACACAATAAAACTTGATTTGGGATAAAAAATCATTTCAAAAACTCTGTTAATGGAAGCTGCCTTCCATTCTCTAATAGGCGGTGACAACACTGCTCGTGATAATTAAGTTCATTGTGTTCAGCATAAGATTGAGTAGGAAATACAGAGAAGTGTGTTGGCTTAAATACTTTTGAACAAAACCCAGTATATCTAAACAAAGGCAGTAAATACCAAGAAGCTATAAATATTTTTGAATGTTTTCACATCAATTCTGTCATGATTTTTTTAAACACTGGAAACTAATGGCTATGGGAAACCATTCTTAGTTTGCCTTAAATCATTGAAGTTATAGAAGTCTGATGCTCTTTTTCCTGTCCCTTTGATGTTTAACGAGTGTTGCATGATTATGAAACACAAATGATAAAATGAGATAAACATCTGCATGAAACACAAATCTTATTCTTGCCAGAACAAACATGGCTGTTTTATCTTTAGGATGACTTTCTTTGAGATTAATCTAAAGTGAACAAAAGGAACTACATTTTATGAAAATGTTAAAAAAAAAAATCCTAAGTAGTTCCATGTGCCTTATTTAAAAGTTCAGCTTTGCTTGAATAATAATATCCCTTAAAAGATCCCATGGCATAGGCAAGCCAGAGGTTGGTTTAGCCATTCTTTTAAAAGGAAGAGGCTGGACTGGGGCCGTTCGAGTCACCTGGCGGGTAAGTGGACTGAGCAGTAGAATCTCAGAACTCCTGGGCCAGGGTCTTCCCATAGAACCATTTATCTCTCCTTTAGTCCAGGACATAAGCAGAATGGTCATTAATAACCATGTTCAGTTCATACAGAAGATTTTCTTCATGTCAAAAGTTGGCTTTTGACAATGTAGATGAAGTATAACTCTTGCGGTCCTGATTTCCTTAAAAGTCATAAAGCTCAGCAATGTTTTTTATCCATGAACATCTCTGGATTTCTAGAATGTGTAGTTCAGTTGTAATTGCGTACTTGAAAGTGTCTGTGTGCATGTTTTAATCAAGAAATAAACTGAAAGGTTTCTTTTAAAGTACTGAGCAGTGATAAATGCAATCTAATATAAGATGCTTTAGTTTGTTGTAATGATGATGATGCTGTGCTCAGGGTTACTCCTAAATATACAAACAGAGATATTTTTCTTCTAGAATTTTTGAATTAAGATTTGAAGGTATTCGTGCTATGTTCTTTTTAGTATTAATACTTCCTTTTAACTGGGATATTCTCATGTATCCGCTGAGTAAAACACTCTTAATTAGGTCCTTGGAATGTATCTTCAGTTACAATAACTTAGTAACCTGGTCACTTTCTTCTGGTAAGGCAAGAGATATTTTCAGATTTCAACTATTTTTCATTTGGTTCTAGGAATCCTATTTCTACTGAAAAATAAAAACAAAACCATTTATGCTTTAAAAATGCAAAACCAAAACAAGCCAGCAAAACCTCTTTTCTGTAGTAGACGAATTGGTTTATATACCTGTAGATCCGTTATATACATGTGGTGTGCGTGTAAAGGCTTTACAAACGGAAATATTATTCATAAAGTCAGTAACATGTCTTCACTTACATCTAAGGAGAAAATACCTTGCATTTGAAGTTTAATTGAAAAAAATTCAAAATGCTGTGTGCTACAACGAAGTGGAAATCTGTGCATTATTTGCTTAATGTCTGAGTATACTTTTTCCAGGACGATTCTCAAAGACTATTAAATGAGATGACCAAACTTTGGGCTAATAGCTTCAAGAAATGGTTTATTGCTCCTGGTTTCATAGTGTAATGGTGAATGTTCAGAAACATGCTTGCTTTTGATTGTTGGCGCAATCTTTTTCTCTTTGACCTGTGCTTTCTCTGTGACTCCTCGTTCGGCTGCTCTTCCAGGCCTAGAGGCAGAGCTTTGGCTGGCTAGTTACTACCTTCAGATGGCAAAGTATTCTTCTGAAAAGCAGGGAAATTTGCCCCTCTCCCTCCGGTCCTCCTAATAACCTCAGGCTAAATCTTCTAAAGTCAGACTAAAGTATGGCTGGTCAGTGAAATCTTAGCTTTTGTCTACCTCTAACATTTGAAGAAGGAAGTACGTGCAATATAATCACTGGATGAAAACTCATTTTGGCTAAATCCTGTTTCTCCCGCTGCTCCTCTAACCTGCTGCAACCAGAAGGGCTCACCTTTGGAGTCTTCTGAATGGTGGGGTCTCTTGCAAATGGCTGGGTGTCTGATGGGCCGACTTGAGCACTAGCTGAAATGTATTCAGTGACCATGAAATGGGAAACTGTCTTTTTCCTTTTGCTTCTCTTCTCGTGGAGAACTGCCTGAAACTAGATGCATTAAAAAAAAAAAAAAAAAAAAAAAAAACCACCACCAAACCGGAGTCCATGGGGCTGTGTCTTTCAATTGCTCTGCCAGGGACAGAGGATGAGGCGGAAACGGAAGTGCCTTTGCAGTGGCTTGCTCTGGAAACGGTGAAATGGCATGGCAGATGGCCTCCCTCTTGGATACACTAACATTGTTCCTCCTTCTGCCCCTTCCTGCATCTGAATGATTCTTGGAGCAGCAGTCCCACCAAGAGAGACTCAGCCAGGGAGACGTCAGGGCTTGCTGCTTTAATTCACCTTTGCACCATCAGCAAATCAGGGGCCTGTTTTTCTCTAGCGTTTGGAAGTCCCAAAGGTTATCTTCCTTACTCAGGTTCTGTGTCAGCCTTCACCACTCTCTCTAGATTTTCACAACGAGATGTATAGAAAGAGTATAAGCACATAGACTCTTTCTTGAGATCTATACCAAGATGAAGAGATCTTGATGAGTTTTACATTTTACCTAATTTTGCAAGATAGTTTTTTAAAAGACAGTTTTATTTATGGTTCTCTCTTGGCTTTAGAGGTCCTCTGTACCGAAAACCTAAATTATCAGTGGGAAGGAAGTTCTCTCTCCTGCTGAAAGTCCTGATTTATCTAAGTATACATTTATGTCCAAGGAGGATTGCTTATTATTTATGCTCCATTCCATCCTTGGTTTAAACATTTTCCCCTAATCCTTGCAAATGAAGGTGACACTTGCTTTGATATAGTGGTGGTATGAACAGATATCCATCAGATTCTGAATTGGAGCCACCTACATGAATCCCATGGTTACCTTGAAATGACTAAATGGCTAGTATTTTATTTGGTTTTCTGCTAGTACTTTATAAATGGAGAGCTCTTCATAACCAAAGACCAGTCTCTCCCTAATATGGGATTTAATGGAATGCAGAACTGTATGTCACCTTCAGTATATCCACAAGCAGTCTCCTTAGCCCAAGAGAAACCCGCATGACTAGATTCTCTTAAATTATATTCTTGCTCGCAGCCTCATGATGGGTTTAGGAAGCTTCTCTCTATAGAGTTCCATGAATCATTTCTCCTACCAACTTTTTCTCACTTAAGGAGCCTTAGTCTTTTTAACTAAGGCTCTGCTGACCCAAGATGGCAAAGTGTGAGCTTTATTATCTGACCCAGAGGGACAGACGACTTCTGAGTCCAGACATCTCTATCCGCCAGTACAGGAGAGTAGTTATGGCTCACCTCTTACTCCGGCTAAGAGACCTAAGAGGAAGGTTACCCCTAAGAGGAGACAGGAAAGACCAGTTGCTCCTCCAAAGAAAAGAAGAAGAAAATTACATAGGATGGATCATTATGCTGCGGAAACTCGTCAGGACAAAGTAAGTTTATCTATTGTTCCAAAGCTTTGTGGCGGGTAGGTCTGAGTTGAAGGTTTTCTTTAGTGCCTTGCTTTGAAAATCAGCTGAATATGTTTCAGAAAAACTCTGGTTTTGTCATTCTTGGCTTTGAGTCCAGAAGAATCTGGCACTTCAGAGGTTAACACTAACGTGAAGACTTCCTGAACTTTCAGCAAGATGGGAAAAAAGAACCTTCCACTTTCTTTAGAATCAGTTGCCCTAAACCTAGTATTAACATTTAGGCTTGAACGAATGTTAGGAAGGCTGTTGGTTTTGCTTGCACTTATTCATGGAATTGGTTACAATGGTTTGTAGCCTTGGTTCTTGAGACAATCTAGCAAGGCAGCGAGGGGATTCCTCAAAGACCATATAAATTCGAACTCAATAGAAAATTGGCTCAGATTAGTGGTGCATACCTTCAGAGTCCAGAAAAGGTCTTAGGTTATAGACAAGGGAATAGCTGAAGTGGAAAGCAAGAGAAAACAATGGGTAGTTGGAACTGTGTGTATTTTCTTATAGAGACATGAATAACGTCGACTCTTTTCAGTACATTCAGAAGAGGTTAGAAGTTGTCACTTCTCTCGAAACCTTCAGGTACCTCTGAGGCACTCTCTTGCTTATGACCATCTGAAATCGTCACTGAGAAGCAGGTCCTGGATTTCACCTGAGTTGTCTGGTGAAAATAAGGCATTGCCAAGCATTGACATATTAATGCTTTTGGTATGTTTTTGTTGAGGCAAAGGTCTTAGAAGAAAGCATGGTTTTCCCAAAAGCAAATACCATTTAGTTCCACACGTGGTAGCCCTTCAGATGATGCTGGCGCATATTATTCTGAGACTTTTCACTTGTGACTTACTCCTTGGGACAGAATTTGAAATACTGACTCCTGCCATGAAGGAAAACAAGTTTACGGCTGATTTTACTGAGGATGTGATTTGAGGAAAGGTCTTGAGTCATCTGAGAAGACACTAATGGAGGATAATATTATATGTCTGAAATAAAAAATGACATGCAGACCCTTCTGTTCTTACCAGTCATCTTGGGTGTATGTGTGTGGTTGCAGCTAAGTTGTAAAATTCACCTGAAGTACAGCCAAGTGTTTGTCTGATGAGGTGTTTCTTGGAAATCTTTCCATCGCATAGAGATGACAGTGAGAGGGAAGTCTCTAGTGTGTGGGAGAATTCATGCTGTTAGAATCTTCCACTGGAGGCAAGAAAATGAGAGATGGATTGTATTTCTTAAGATTTGTAAATCTTCAAACAACTGAGTTTTTGTGTTTCCTTAAGCTGAATAAGAATTCTAGAACAAGCTCAGTGGTTCACTTCTTCTGAAGTTAAGACTCTTGTAGATTCTTATTCACTCAAAATCAGCTTGAAAGGGACTAAACTGAGAAGCAATAGCTTGTTTCTTAGAAGAGATTCTTCTAGTAACCTTGTTTCTTGGAAGAGATTCTATTACGGGATCTATTATTCTCAGACATTGACAGTTAAGTTCTTGGAGACATTAGATGGAGTCCATTGTATTAATGATGTTCTAATTTAGCATCAAATGGAACGGTACCATTTTACCTCAGAACTGTTTTTGATTCACTTAGCCTCCATCGTCTTGCCATGGTTCAAAACCTGATGTGATTTCACCTAGCAAACAAGAGGCTTAAACTATCCATCTGACTTTCTGCTTACTCTTGAAATTCTTGGATTTAAATAACATTGTTACATTTTAGAAAGGCCAGTTTATCTCTAAAAAAAAAAAAAAAGAATTTACCTTCATCTTTCTGATATTTTTGTATCACAGAATCTTAAAAGGGATTGAATGAGGGGAGATTTTACATTCCTGAAATAATACAAATAAAAGTGATCAGAACAGATTTCCATTAAGAGCAGCAGACAGATCTCCCTAGACAAAGCTCTGCCTCTGGGCCTGAAGTTTTCTTTCCAGAATGTTCTAGGGGTAGAAGATCTATGAGAAACTAAAAGGAAGAAAAAAAAACCCAAAAACCTGCTGGGCCTAATTTGCTCTTTTTTTTCCAGATGACGAATCCTCTGAGGGAAATTGACAAAACAGTGGGGCAATTAATGGATGGACTGAAACAGCTGAAGCTGCATCGCTGTGTCAATGTCATCTTTGTTGGAGACCATGGTAAACCTTTGTTTCTTCTTCGCTAATAGGACAACTACATAGATCATGTTTCTGATGGAGAACGCTTGCCCTCAGAGTCCCAGATTGTATTCTTCACCTTCTTCCCTCTTTCTTTAGGGTAGGGAAAGAAGTCAGGCCATGACTCAAAAGTGTGAGATGACACGAGATGACCCTGGATCATTCTGACCCAAACCGGGGACTTCCTGTGTCATCCTTTTCTTTGCAGGAAAGAAAGTCTTTCCACAAAAATCTGTCTCTTGCCAAAGTGTGGCAGACAATTTTCTTGTGGTATTAATAGCTTCCTCTCTGTGACATATCAGGTGATACTACTCATCTCTGCTAGCCACATCCCCCAAAAGAGCCTACAGAGTCTATGTGGCTAAAAAAAAAATAAATCTAAATGTGATACGGAGGAGGAGACATAGGATTCTTGTCAAAGAAGAGGTTTATAAGTAAAACGATTTCCCTGTATTCACTGAGAGAATTCAAAACCAAAACCACAGGACCTTGCTTCAGTACAGAAACTGTTAAAGAGAGGAAGAAGCACAGTTTTTCTAAATCGCTGTATAAAGTAGAAGAATTCATAACCACTTTGTTGAACATCATAAACATTAGATATTATGGAGCTGCAGGGAGTTCCTCAGAGGGCGTTCTTATTCACAGCTGTGTACCCTGAGTTCTATCTAGAGAGTGCCTCCTGCATTCCAGAACTATCAAATTGAAAGAATGACCCTGGAGTGTGGGCCTGCTCCCTTCTAGGAAAGGGCTTCAGAGAAAAAAAATTGGTAGACTCTTTGGTAGTTGTGTTAAGAATGGCAGGCAAGGGTCCCTAGTCAAAGGTCTGCTTTGGGCCTGTAGTTTTCTTTCCAGAATGTCCTAGAAAATCTAGGAGAAGTTCAAAAAAGAAGTTGTGGGACTTGCTTGCTCTTTGGCAGGGGCTAAATGTGACCCTCTGCAAAATCATGCTCCATAAGATTGACTTGGGAGAGAGCTACAGATAAGACAGAGATTCTGGAGCATGTGACACAGCTGATTCATTTTAAGTTGCCCAGAGGTGTCAAGAGCATTTGGTCACAGGCTGGAGCCTCATGTCTAAGAAGTGGATGGGTGCCAACGAGTCACATGCTGGAGCATTGCAGAGGTCTTAGTTTAAAACCTTGTCTTACCAGGTGCAGGCTTCTGAGATGAGTAGATTGCTTTAGTTTTGGGAAGCCTTTGCGTCTCTTTCTTAAAAGGTAGTATGGTCTAGTATTTCAGAGCCTGGGCTTTGGAGTAAGAAGTAATTTCAGTGGAGTTCAAATTGCACTGTGCCACTAAGGAGCCATCTCGTCATATGCGGCCTCCTCATCTGCAGAATGAAAACACTAATACTACCTACACAGAGTTAGTCCAGAGGGTGAGAGTGATGATGCTTGAGAAGCTCTTCACATATGGTCTTTGAAAGCAAGAGAGATGGTTCACCGCTACGATGGCAAAACTGACTTCCTAGACGTGTAACAAATGGAAGATTCTTCCAGTCTTCCACCAATATGTGTTTTGAGACTTGCTTTTTCTGAGTTAACAGTGTACTAAAACAGTAGCTGTTCATTGTTTTTTCTTTATGATGGTTTAAATGTTAAAAGACAGGTTGTATAAACTTTGTGTTATGTTGGGATATGTTTTTGTCTTTCTTCATTCCCATTTGTATTGCAAAAGAGATGAGGTGTCTTGATCTGGGATCCCAGAAGGTGATAATTTGGAGTTTATCAGGTCTGCGCCACTCTGGGTTGTATTTCTTTATTCCAAAACCTTACGATGTCCTTTACAGAATCACTTATTTTCCCCCTCTTAGAGAATATCTATATATTGGATTGTGCAAAGCAGTATATTAAATCTTCATCGTTCTGTGTCATCTCATAAATTCCAAAATGACCATAAATGTGTCTGCCAGTCCCCATAGTCTACTATTGTGACATTTGAGTTTGTTGTTTTTTTATTCATCTATTTCTAATATTGATTAAGAATTTTTTTTTTTTGATGGGGGCAGAAAACCAGTCTTGGGTAGGGCAGGAATATTTGTCAGTTAAAAAAATTCCCTACCTACACGCTTTTTGTGTTTGAGTTGCTAGCTTTCAGTTTTGACTGATTACATTGTTTACAACTTGTTTTCAGCAATATTTTGTTTTTCAGTTTGGGTGGTCATTGGGGCTGACATTTTTTTCTCATCTCTTGTTGCCAGTATTGTTTTGTCAGTAACGTCCAAGGCCACCAGTGGAGACAGGCTGAGGACTGGTGATTATGCACTCAAGTCAGGAGATACATTAGAGAGAATTGGAAAATGACATTTTGTAAAAGAGACACAGAACTATGTATTCCAGTTATTTACACCACCCCCAGCTGGGAAGAGTTTGAAGCAATCTAGGATTTTTTTTTTTTTTAGAGTAGATCTTTTCCATAATGACTGTGTAAATAGCTTTTTAAAAAGAAGATCGTAGTCACTTCCTCTGTCTTGCTGTTCCTGCTGAACGACTTAAAATGATCATTGAGATGATGCAATTTCCACCTTCTGGCACTGCAAGATGATGTGACTATATCAGAATCTGGTGAAATGATTATAGAAAGGAGCATTAAAAATGTAAAGTCAAGTTAAGAAATCTCAAAAGAGGGGGATCCTCACAGTAAGTTGTTAGAAATGAATTAGGGACATGCCTGGGTGTTATTTTTAGTGTCTGTGTTAGGATATTAAGTTTACAATCACCTGAAAATATGTTCTTTGCCCCCTACAGGAATGGAAGATGTCACCTGTGACAGAACGGAGTTCCTGAGCAATTACCTGACTAACGTGGATGACATTACGTTAGTGCCTGGAACTCTAGGAAGAATTCGGTCCAAATTTAGCAATAATGCTAAATGTAAGTTGCTTCTCAAAATGCTAAGTTGTTAGAATGGTAATAGAGTAGAGTAGGTGCAGCCTCGTTCTCTGAAGCTGAAATTCTCGCGTAAAAATCCTCACTTTGCTACTTCTTAGCTGGGCGACCTTGAATAAGTTATGTAAAAACTCGAACCCTCAACTTTTTCATCTGAAAAATGGGATGTTAATAACAGCTACTGGATCGAGCTGTTGTGGAAATGAATCTATGTGTATCACTCAGAGAGGGTCCTGGCACATGACAGCATTGTGTAAATATTTGCTCTTGTTTTCTCTATGTGGAAAATACACTTAATTTGAGACATGCGCATAACCATAAACTTCTGTTTACAGCAGAGGAACATTTCAACAAGAGGTTCAAGCTTACTCTTTAGCTGAGGCAGGGGAGTCTGTGACAGGTTTGTCAGAACCACACTCAGACCCTGAATGTCCCTAGGAGCCCAGTTAAAGGGGACTCTTCAGCTTTATGAAAGTGACCAACACAACCCTGGGGTCCTGCCCTTGGGAAGTGGCAGCCATTTTGAAAGATTAGAAATAAACAGGAACCGTCTTATCGCTTATGTTGTACACACTCAGGTTATGATATGCCACTGACAAGAACATTTATCGATAGAATAGGATGTCTTAGGTGGTGCCTCCCTAGCCCCTGAGAAGTCCACAGTTTTATTGGAGACATGCTAAATTTGGGGGAAAAAATCCTTTAGAGGTTTTAACCTTGGGAATAAGAAACCATCGGCGAAAGTGTAAAGCTTTGGAAAATTAAGTTTTTCCCAAACTGTGTTCCTGAGTCAACACAAATGGGAACAGTTCCAAGGTCAGCTCCAGGCAACGTTGTAAAATAAACAAATCCTCTGTGTTTCTGCCGTCTCTTTTCCATGCCCTTTCTGTCCTCCGGATCCTCCCTTCTCCTCTGCTCACTTGAGACAGGAAGGCCCTGGCCAGGGACAGGACACGGGTCACTGTGGTATCTCTTGAATCGGTGCTTACATTTTAGGGCTTGTGCAAGAAAGGTTTTGTCTATATTGAAAGGTCTTTTCAGTAAATGAATGGTAAATGGAATGACGAGGTTGTTTTAGGGGAAAAGGAAAACCTTGGGGCCAATGAAGTAATAAGTACCAATAATGAAATATTTCATAGTTTACAAACGCTTTCCTATATGTGATTTCATCCCGTGAGAGTCAGTAGAGTGGATGGTTAGCAGCACAGACAGGGTGGCAGGATGTCTAGGTTCAAATCCCTGCTTGGCCAGGTGGTCACTTTATGATCTTGGGCAAACTAGTTACATGCTCTGTGCCTCAGTTTCCTCATCTATTAAAAAAGGATTGTTGGAAAGATTGATGAGAGATTATCTACATATCCCCTTGGTCAGTGTTTAGCACATAGTCAAAGTTGTATAAATGTTAGCTATGATGATGGTGTCTTGGCCATGTCACTATTTCAGCTAGATGTGTATACAGTCTTCTTCAATCCTTCTAATAACCCTGTGGGACGGGTGTTATTATCCCCTTTTGCAAACAGTAGAAATCAAGGCTCAGAGAGAGGTGAAGTTTCTGGTGAGAAACAAGAGAGCTAGGACGTGGCGGAGCTGAGATGTGAACCCACATTCACCAGTTCTTAAGCACTGCCATGTGCTGGGTGACCACTTCCGCTCATGCAAAGCAGGAGCTGCCAGCGTGAGAGGGCTGAGAACTTGAGAACTCGAAGTTGGTGTCTTAAGCGTGGACTCAGGCAGTTGTTATTTTCTAGTAGTTCTCTGGGATTTATCTGAGCACAAGATTGCCCCGTGCTGTTTATTTTTCTTCATCATCAAAGAACGTGACTTAGCCTGTTTGGTCCCTTTGAGGATTGTGGTTTATGAGTCCACAGAGTATAGAAGTTCAGAGGATGGCCCGCTCATTCAGATTGCCAGGGTCCCAGTGTAAAAGCACCCCTCTTCTAAATGCCCTTTGGCTTGGTGAGGATTCTGTTAGCACCTACCTCCCAGAGTAGCTGTGACCAGAGAGAAAGTGCCTGCAAAGTTTTCACAGAGACTGCACATGATAGGGACACAATTTGGGTTCATATTGTTGCTACCATTATTACTTTCTTGCTTTCCATTAAAAAATGCAACTAAAATTAAACCCCAATTTAGGTAGGATGGAGTCCACATTTTAGCTTTGGATTTCATAGCTTTAGAATTAAGATTCTGAAAATTGTCTCTGAAGTATGTGTACTTACACTGCAAGACAAGCTTACTTATACATTTTTTCCTTCTTTTTTTTTAAATTTTACTCATTTATTTTGAGAGAGAGAGAGAGAGAGAGAGAGAGCAGGGGAGGAGCAGAGAGAGAGGGAGAGAGAGAGAATCTCAAGCAGGCTCCGCACTGTCAGTGCAGAGCCTGATGTGGGGGTCAAACTCATGAACCATGAGATCACGACCGGAACCAAAACCAAGAGTCAGCCACTTAACGGACTGAACCGTCCAGGCACCCCAGTGATGCATTTTCAAAAAATAACAACAAGTATTTATTTATTTATATTAGCGAATGCTTACTGAATGCCTACCATGAACCAGGCCCCGTGGATACAGCCAGAAATGACATAGACATGACCTACTCCACTGATAACTTAAATTTCAGGGAGGGCTGGGGCACCTGGGTGGCTCAGTTGGTTAAGCGTCCAACTTCAGCTCAGGTCATGATCTCGTAGTTTGTGAGTTCAGACCCCACATCGGGCTCTGTGCTGACAGCTCAGAGCTTGGAGCCTGCTTCAGATTCTGTGTCTCCCTCTCTCTCTCCCCTCCCCGACTCATGCCGCCCCCCCCCCCCCCCCCCGCCAAATAAGTAAACATTCAAAATTTTTTTAAAAAATTTCAGGGAGGGCTGCTTCATGAGCGTTGGTATCTCTTCCGTATGCTGCTTTCCTTTTCTGCTGATTCTGTAATGACACACTAAGGCAAATTTTTTGAAAACAAAACAAAATCCAACCAACCTACAATCTGCTCTTTCTCTCCACACCCCCCAAAAGGGGACCTTCAGATAATGTAATCCTGTCCACAGTTTAAGCACAGTCATCATTTACATAGTTTTGCTTTTAGCCAGCTCAGGGTACTGACTAAAATACCTTTTGTTTGCTGGTTAGTAAAAATAAAGGAGGTGCATCCCTGTGTGTGTCTGTGGCTGGAGAGGGCAGCTACCTAATTAGACCCATGATGTTACTGGGGAAACAAAATTCCATTCAGAAAAAAAATAACTCAATGGAGTAGAAGATTCATCTTAAAATGGATGATAGCTTGTTTCAAAGACCTGCAGATAAATAGGAAGTGTCACTAAAAGCCCCAAGTGCCCGATTTAGTTCCTGATGGCAAATTGCAAATAAACTGAAGCCAAGATCCAGAGGGACCACTGGGGAAACTTCAAGAAGATGTTTACCTAGCATTATCTTTGTGCTCTGGAAGGAGGAATTCCCTTCCAGAAGAGGAGAACCAGACCTTGCCAGGAAATGTGCCATAGAGGTATTTCCACGTACATAGCTGCGTTCCACTTACCAAAATATTAAATACTCACACACAACTTTACACATATTTTAAATAGAGCCTAATGTGATAGCTCTTCTGGGAGGGGGGAAAAAAAGAGAAATAATTGAGTCCTTTGCTGTAAAAATTATTTCTCTCAGTGATTATTGTCATCTTTTTTTGAAATTGCTCTCCTTCTCTCTTTGAACAGATGACCCTAAGGCCATTATTGCTAATCTCACGGTAAGTATGGCAGGTCACCCGGTCTCTGCCCTTGGAGCGGCTTCCACACACTCACCTCCTAGGTTCACCTACCCGGTGGGGCGGGAGGAACATTTTCCTTACTGCCCGGCAGTCCCATATATTTGTTTCTCTAAGAGTTTTCAAAACTTCAAAACTGGACAGCTGCAGACTCCCTAATGGTCTTGGCAATGACACAAACTGAGAATATTTGATGTTTCCATTAGAACTGAATAGTATTCATTCATGAGTAAACAAATCCTTACTCTCTCTGAAGCAGATCTGCCCATCACCCTGTTCCATCACCCTCCCCACCGTGCAGGATGTAATCACACAGGCCTGAGTGCTCATCTCCTCCCTTCCCACCCCGCCTCCCATCCTTGACTCCAAGTAGTTGGAAAAGGCTTTAGTGTTGGAGTTGCTGTTAGTGATAGTCTCACAAGTCAGGAATGTATCTTAAAAATTCCTAACTACCCTCTGATAACCTTCCATGTCATCTACCAAGTTATCAAATCCCCTTTGAACCTATTTGTTTTTAGCTTGTATTATTTGATAGGGGATAACAGATTCCATTTATTCACTAACTAGCCCTTTGTTTGGCTTACAACCTCCTTCAACTTTCTAGAGAGAGAGTATGTACGACTTTTTCTAGAAAACGCTCCATGTAAAAGTCCAATTTCCATTTATATTTCAGTGTAAAAAACCAGATCAGCACTTTAAGCCTTACATGAAACAGCACCTTCCTAAACGCTTACACTATGCCAACAACAGAAGAATTGAGGACATCCATTTATTGGTGGACCGCAGATGGCATGTCGCAAGGTAACTTGGGGATTGGCTGTCCCAGTTTTTGATCTTCATAACCACCTCTTTGGCAACTGGAATGCTATAAGGTCCTTAGCCATGAAAAAAAGAAATCTCAGTTGGAAATCCCACCATTTCCAAATACTTTTTAAAAAAAATTTTTTTTTCAACGTTTATTTATTTTTGGGACAGAGAGAGACAGAGCATGAACGGGCGAGGGGCAGAGAGAGAGGGAGACACAGAATCAGAAACAGGCTCCAGGCTCTGAGCCATCAGCCCAGAGCCCGACGCAGGGCTTGAACTCACGGACTGCGAGATTGTGACCTGGCTGAAGTCGGACGCTTAACCGACTGCGCCACCCAGGCGCCCCTCCAAATACTTTTTATGCTAGATAAACAATTAGTGCTGAGCCAACACATCTCTATTTTCTGGATCTCAGCCTCTTGGTGTCTCTTTGAAGTCTCTCAGTGCATCTCTGTGTGGTCTCTTTCTCTTTCTCTCTCTTTTCACTTTTTAAATTTACATTCTAACCTCTATCCTTATTGCTTGAGTAGGTCAAAAGTATGCCTGGGACGTGCACTTAACCACAACTGGACTGATTTGGTCTCATTTGACAAGACTTACCCTGTAGCAACATTTGTGGAGGAGTTTAGAAAATGTTGTTGCCTTAAATATTTTAAATGTTTACCTTCTTTTGAGCTACAAAAGACTCTCCAATATTGAAGACACTGTTTCTTGCTCTTGAATCTGATGTAGAATGTGTCTGGAAATTCTAAGCACTTCCAAAGAATTAATCATTAAAAGGGTATCCATTTTCACACAGACCTGGCAGAAGCCCTTTTCTGCTCACTCTTGCTCTGACTTGCTCCTCAAGAAAAGTTTTGGGAGTTGGTCTGTAGTGATAATTGAGCAACTACTATATGGACTGTACTTGGGTAATGAGTTTACAAGGGAGAGAAGATGATGATAAGATTGTGGTCCTCTAGAAACTCCTATCAGTGTATCAGTTTGAACCACCTTTTGGGACACATGTGACACATACATAAATATCCTACTGTAATTGTCAAGGGTCTACACAGAGTTAAATATTTAGGATTATGAAGAGAGATGTATGAAGACCAGAAATTATTGAAACCATTTAGAACAGACATAGGGGGTCTTCATGAAGTAGTTACCAAGATATGAACACAATGGGTTTCGCTGTGTTCTTTTATGGATGGCGTAGCTTGGAAGAGAGAGCAAATTTGGTGCAGTTGATAGGTTGATGCGCAGAAAAGCTGGTAGTTGAGTAGAAGTGAGAGATGATGACAGTTGACCAAGTTAGTGGAGACCAAAGCCAGGCATTTTACTAATCAGTAAATCTTCTTTTTTTTAAAGTTTATTTATTTATTTGAGAGAGACAAAGACAGAGTGTGAGTGGGGGAGGGGCAGAGAGAGAAGGAGAGAGAGAGAATCCCAAGCAAACTCTATGCTGCCAGCACAGAGTCTGACGCGGGGATGGAACTCACGAAACCATGAGATCATGACCTGAGCAGAAACCAAGAGTTGGACACTTAACCAACTGAGCCACCCAGACACCCCAATAATCAGTAAACCTTTTTAATTTCACTTTGCACTGTTGAGTTATCATATGCACATACCTCATCATCCCAAGCTGAAAGTACTTTTCCTAGGAGTGGGGACCCAAATGTTCAATTTGTTTTCCACCAGGCATGTCAGTGCAGTGCAATAGAGTCTGTAGGCACTTACAAGGATCCATAGAAATGGGACCCACGGGAGTTTTTATATTACTAAACATGGAAGTATTTTGGAAACGTGCTGCATGACATTTAAGCAAAAGACATCTCCCTGTCATAACAAGAAAGGTCAAGTGGTTTTGATGCCTAGAGAGCAATGTTTTCACTTTCTTATTTGTAAGTAGTGATGTTGTCTATGGGAGCCTGGGCTTTTGTTAAATATGTCACTAATACATGTTAAATTTGCCACTCAGTTATACCCTCTAATTGTATTATATTGATAGGTAAATTTGTATGTAAACACTTTTATAAAATACATCTCCATTCATTGATTAAATAACACATATTTTAAAAGTACCTATTATGTGCTTGGCTTTGAGCCTAGTGATAGGGATATAGAAGTGAACCAGACAAACATGGTCCCAGGGTGGAGAATCTTACCCTTGTGGAGCTAGGGAAGCACATTGGCAGACAGAACATTACCTGTGACTAATGCTTTGCTCAGCACAAGCAAGGTACAGGACAGTAGCTGCCTTGTCTTCAGAGGCCCCCATTTGTCCTGTGCCAATTGTCAACATAAAGGCACCTGGGGAAAATGAATAGCATCATCTTTTCATCACTACAAGAACGATGCAATTAAAATAGAGATGAATATGCTTGTAAAATCCACTTCTTGGAGGTTTTGTGTGTGTCAAAATTGGCTTCTTAGGAGTGATTTCCTGAGAAATCCTGACTAATCCTACGATTGTTTCGATGTAGGAAACCTTTGGATGTGTATAAGAAACCATCAGGAAAATGTTTTTTCCAGGGAGACCATGGATTTGATAACAAAGTTAACAGCATGCAGGTATGACCACGGAACTGTGAATTGAAAATGGATTTTAGTGATTCTCAGAAGAGCTAGAGAATACTGGCATGAGAGAAGTTGAACAGTATTCATAAATGGAAAAAGGGCTGCTGCTAGATACCAGCAACGTCTAATTGTTTTTGTTTCCTTTCTCTTGGAAGACTGTTTTTGTAGGTTATGGCCCGACATTTAAGTACAAGACTAAAGTGCCTCCATTTGAAAACATTGAGCTTTACAATGTTATGTGTGGTAAGTCACCTATTGAATCAAAGCCAACGAAGCAATCTGAGTTATCGTATGAACTTCGGCGAGGTCAGAGAAAGAACCGAGGTATCTGTTTTCTAGGACCACTTCACCTCCCTGCAAAACATTGGTGTAACTTGCCCACTGGTTGGAAGGACAGAATATCATCCCCTTCTAAGGCTTCTTTGTCTTCCTTTAACAGTTGACTAATGGGGAGTTTTCCTAGTGTTGTTCTTGGCAGCCTCTGGCTGATCTAACATCACGTGACAGTTTGACACCACTGGTCAGAGACCTGGTGAAGCAAGGAGAGTTCCTCACAGAGCTTTCTCCCACCTCCATCTCTGGTGTTGCAGCCCGGTTAAAATGGTGCCAGCTTGCATCCTGGCCAGCTATTTATGCGCTCCTAATTATTTTTCTTCCTTGAGCTTCTAGTCGCTGAATGAGGACAACTTTTCCTATTTAGTAAGGGAGTGCCGGTCTGGTGGTTAGAGGGGGAGTCTGAAAGTCGGGTCTCCTGGGTTCTTTTCCCATCTTGGCTGCTAGCTCTCCGCTGTCCTGCCTCTCAGCTTAGGCAAGTCACTGTGTGCCTGCTTGGCAACTATTCCCTTGCTATGAAATCAGCCTGTTCATTTCAGAGCAGCCTTTCAAGGCACAGGGCCAAACCCTCCTCTTCTCCCCATACTTCTGTGGAGTGCATTAGAGGGCAGGCTAGGGTTATTTATTGATTATAAGTCTCATTTCAAAAGGTGGGATAAAAAATCTCAGAGAGGCAGGAGGGCATTGACACTGACTCTGGTAGTCCCTATGGCTGTCACAGACATAAGCAATAGCTGGTCAAGGCCCTGTTCATTCACTCTTTCTTTTTGGGAATGCCTCTCTCTATGGGCAGGCAACGAACATGGCTATTTCAGAAAGCTGTGGCAAGACATGTTCAGGCTAGAACGGTTCAGGAGCTAAGAAAGGGGGGCTTACAAACTAATTTTGGCTTTATTCAGTTCTGCTTTGTGTTCAGAGTTTTCAGACCCTTGGAAGATGCATGGTTTTGACTCTCACTATAGCTCCTCAAAAAATATTTATCAAGCACCTGACTCCATTTCTTTCTTCTCACTAGATCTCCTGGGCTTGAAGCCAGCTCCAAATAATGGGACCCATGGAAGTTTGAATCATCTCCTGCGCACGAATACCTTCAGGCCGACCATGCCAGAGGAAGTTACCAGACCTAACTATCCTGGGATTATGTACCTTCAGTCTGATTTTGACCTGGGCTGTAACTGTGATGATAAGGTAGAGCCAAAGGTAGAAATAATCTTTATGTTTATTATCATGGAGGAGCTTGTTGGGTATAGAGCAGTGCTGTCCAATAGAATTTTCTGTGAAAATGTAAATGGTCTACATCTGTGCTGGCCACTGACCAGATATGGTTTCTTGAGCACTTGGAACTAAATTTTAAGTCTTGTTCAATTGCTTGAAGTTGAAAGAGCCATATATGGCTTGTGGCTACCATATTGGGCAGCATAGATCTAGAGAACAAAGGGCAAAAAACTAGAATTCATGCTGCTATTCTGCAGCGTTATAATTCCTAAGCAAAGGCTTTCCTTTTTTTTCAACGTGGATCGTGTGTCTGTCTGTCATGGTCCCAATAGGAAACAGATGGCCTATGCACAAAAGGTTTTTAAAGAGAGTTTAAAGGGATTGGGTAAATCATGTTTAATGAGAGGACTATTTACATGGGCTGGGCAGGGTAGAGGCAAGGCAGTGAGGGACAGTGAGGCACCCTGGCGCTAGAGGGTGCCGGTCCTAGACCTGAGCAATAAAGGGACCAGAACATGGAGAGAGAGCTGTATGGGGAGGAATTCCTGGATTTGGTAGATGGGTGTAGTGAGTACACTGCAACCTGGGAAGAGAAACCTGGGGGAGTAGATACCCATTGTTGTCTCTCAGGAGCTGGAGGCAAGCTTGCTCTTTGGAAGAGTCCTTAGAGGTCAGTCTCCCAGGGTGCAGAGTAGGGGAGGGTAGAGCATGGAGGGTAGAGGGGAGGGTGGTGGTGCAAGTAGAATCCGCCCAGTACATTGTGTTTGAAGAGTTTTTGAATATCAAACTGTGTTAAGCAATAATTGACTTATTGAATTTTATATTGATCAAAGTCCTTTATGGTTACCAATCACTGCTCGGACAGCACGAAATAATCAGCGTTACCACACTGAGTTGATGTGATCCCAACACAAAGCAAAACAATCTGCTGTGTTTGCATGTGTGGTTTTATTATGGGTAAATGTGTGAACCTTCTAGTAGACCTTGGAAAAATGGAACATAGCTCTCTGCCTGCCTGCCCTATCCCCTTCTACTATTTGCTACCTTCCAGGATTCCTGGGGGCCTGGGAGCCACAGGATGAGAAAAGCTCAGCACTGGAGGAATTCAACTTTCTCTTCTCCCCCTGACCCCTTTTACTTCTTCTTCCTACTTTGGCTCCTGACGAGAATGAACAAAGCTAATTACTATCCACTACTATCCGTCAGGTCATTCTGAGACCTCAGCTGGAGGTGTCTTGTTACCAAAGTCAATAGGAAGTGGCCTTTGAGGTGGATTCCAAACATAACCCTACAGTAATCTTTTAGTTGTAGCTTGCCTTCTGAATTACCTTTCTTCTGGAAAACAAGAAATATTTTGGATTTGTTATCTTAAACCATTTGAGAGGAATTCTGGACTGTCTTTATTTTGTCTATGGGTTTCTCCAAAAGACTACATTCCTTTTCTTAAAAAAAAGTCCAGACATACTGCAAAGGTATACAGATTAATAAAATAAATGCCACAATACACACATCATGAGAAAGAAGATGTTATAAATTCAGTGGAAGCTCCATGTATACACTCCCTGCCAGTCCTGCTTCGTTCCTACCCCAAAGGTAATTAGTAACCTGAAGATAGTGTACATAATTGCCAGGCAGGTAATTTTTATTCCATGCATATATGTCTCTTAAATAATATATTAATTAATCCTTGATATAATTCCCTAAAATAGCTTATGGTATAGTTTTGCATATTGTACATTTGTATGTGAACGCTGTTATACTATATGTATTCTGCAGTTATTTTGTTAATACATGAGTTTTAGCTCGTTCATTTTTTACCGCTAATAGTTAATACTTCATTGTGTAAACACACCATAATGATTTTTTTTCTTTTCCTATTTGAGAACATTTGGTAATTTCCAGTTGTTAGCATCTCCGAACAATGCCGCAGTAGACATTATTGCCAGTCTTCTCGTACACATATGCTAGTGTCCCTAGGGTATATAATGACAGATAGAATTGCTGAGCCATTACTTTCCAACCTTGGAAAAGTAACTTCATAAATCAGTTTGGGAATCACTTTAGTGTACCTAGGATTAATCTGAAATATTGAGGCACTATTCTAATTAATTTACCTGTATAGGTACCCAAATCATTATTCTCACCAGTTTGGGAGCCTGGTTCCATGACTGTTCACAGTTTGAGGGAAAGGAAACAGAGTCATGGAAAGATTAAAGAAGGTGCTCGTGGCCACAGATCCACTGGGAGGTGAAGCCTGGAATGTCAGTTTGAGATAAAACAGTAATTCCTCTACAGGGCTTGTGATACTGATGGAATTTAGGGTCCTGTTTTGAACTTAGCAAGATACTAAGTAGAGAGAAGCATGCAGGAAAGACAGGACATTTCTGATCTGCTTTTTTTTCTCCTTTCCTTTTCTGGTTTTCACACATGAAGAACAAATTGGATGAACTCAACAAACGCCTTCATATAAAAGGGTCCACAGAAGGTGAGGAGTTGATGGGAAAAACAATCAGATAAGTTTTGTTTTTCAGTTTTCAAAAATTGAAGAGACCTCTTATTTACTTCACAGTGTAAGCACAATATTTTTGAAAATTAAAATTGGAGTTGCAACATGATTTTGATATCCATCTGGCCAAGGGTATTGGTTTATTCTATGTACAGAAGATGCCAGCTTTAAATAGCTGGAAAAATTCCATTAGTTTTTTTGTTTCTCAATAGCTTTTAGGCTCCTGGAAAACAGACATACCATTGTGTATCTGTTGGGTCATAAGTGAAGGTGCCGTTGGGGGACTTCTCTGAAGGGACTGGAAGTCACAGTATAAATAATAGCAGCTGGTACTTATGCTGACGCTTATGTACCTGGAGAAGCAAGGGATGTGTTGTGGTCGGGAGAGATATGCAGAATGAACTGTATCAGAACTCCCTCTTTATATGAGGATCATCTTGAGCCCTCTAATTCTCCTTTTGTTTGTATATTGTGCATAAAATGCAGTGTACAATGACAACATGCGTGTATTAGTCACCTTTTGCAAGATTGTGACTAAAGAAGAGAGTCTCAGTGGTTTGTACCAAGAAAGCTGCATTTCTTGTTCACATTTCGGCATGCTGACTCCAGGCCAAGTGTGGCTCTGGGAACTCTTTATTCTGGAATCCACGCTGCAGGAACAGCCCCTAGCTGGGGCATGCCCTTCTCATGGCAGAGGGAAGAGACGAATGGCAGAGCCACGCAGTGGGTCTCAAGGCTTCTTCTTTCTATTATTATTATTACTATTTTTTTTTTATCTGAGAGAGAGAAAGAGAGTGTGAATGGGGGAGAGGGGCAGAGGGAGAGAGAGACTCTTAAGCAGCCTCCACGCTTAGTGCAGAACCCGACATGGGGCTCAATCCCACGATCATGACCTAAGCTGAAATCAAGAGTCGGAAGCTCAACTGACTGAGCCACCTGGGCGCCCCTCAGTGCTTCTGCTTTTATGAGGCATTTGTCATTACCATTCACAGTTGGCTGGTGAAACCAGAGCACATGAAACCAATGGAGGAGGGAAGTATCCTTTCCACAGGGATGCCGTCCTGCAAGATACATGCCAATGGGTGGTAGTATAGACTCCTTTACGAAAGGGCAGTAAATAATAAGGGACAATGGTGCCATCTACCTCACAAACTCTTCCTTCTGGTTTTGAAATTCCAGAAAATAAGAAGAAAATAGAAGGGGAGGGAAAGGCTCCAAGGTAGGTTACTGCAGTAGGTGGGATAACAAACAGCAAATGAATGATGAAAAATATGTTAAAAAGCAGATAGAACTCAACACAACAGCTCCAAGTCAGGCAGCAAATGCACGTTGTCAATCCTTCTGAGAGCATTGTTTGAGCTATTAGCTTACATAGGGTCCTGTTTATCATATGTGTTATTTTCAATCTGGTTAAGTAAAGAACAAGGAAACCAGTGGGTTTTATTTACTTGACTTATTTTCCCTTAAAATTTTTTTTAAAAAATGTATATTCATTTTTGAGAGGTGGAGAGAGAAAGAGGGCAAGCAGGGGAGGGGCAGAGAGAGAGAGGGGGGACACAGAATCAGAAGCAGGCCCCAAGCTCTGAGCTGTCAGCACAGAGACTGATGTGGGGCTCGAACCCACGAACTGTGAGATCATGACTTGAGCCGAAGTCGGATGCTTAACCGACTGAGCCACCAAGGCGCCCCTGACTTATTTTCCCTTTTGATAAAGATCTTCATCTTCCTCCTTTTTGCCTTTTTGTCTCACCACCCTCCCTTTTCTCTCTTTGAGCAAAGAACACACAGACTCTTGGGCATGTAGTTGGATAAACAGCTTTGAAAAATAGGACTTAGTAGAAGGTATACAAATCCTCCACAAACTCTAGAAGTGATTTGAAATGTTTGACATCTAGCTGCTGGTGAACTACAGGGTCATTATAATTAGAAAAACTGGAATGTTGACAGGGTAAATGGGTGCAGAGTCTCATGATTTGAGTTTTTCAAATATTCAATCACCAAGTCAGAGAAATAGTAGTAAGATGTTTCTCTTATGGAAGGCACCAATAAGGGGTGCCTCGGTGGCTCAGTCAGTTGAGCATCCGACTTTGGCTCAGATCATGATCTCATGGTTCATGGGTTCAAGCCCCACATCAGGCTCTGCACTGTCAGCTCAGAGCCTGAAACCTGCTTCAGATTCTGTGTCTCCCTCTCCCTCTGCCCCTCCCTGGCTTGTTCTCTCATTCTCTCTCTCTCTCTCTCTCTCTCTCTCTCTCTCTCTCTCTCTCTGAAAAATAAATAAGCTAAAAAAAAAAAGAGAGACACCAGTAAAATAGTTAGTTATAATAACTTTTAATGGACTCGTATTTATGCTGGTTCAGGATCTGGCTGTTCATGATACTGAGGCATTTCCATTTTGGGAAAAAAAATCATGCATTTAACTTGTTGGTGACAGTGTGCTCATGTGACAAAATCAGTCTCACAACTCAGCATAAAGAGTACTCTCAAACGTCTGAGCATGAAAATAAGCATCTTCTAGGTGAATCACTGACTTTCAGGATTGAAGGAGCCCCCTGCCCCAAGCAATACTCAGAGGTGAACAGAAGTGTCTTGTTTCAAGATGATTTTACATCACTGAAGCTTAAACTTGATATGCTTTCATGGAAATGGACCTTCACAGGTGTTTGTTGAGCGCCCACCCTGGGCTGGGAACTGATTTCTCTGAGACATCATTTGGTTTTGTCAGCCGTGTCACTGATAGTTTCCTGCATGTGACATCACAATGGTGGCATAAAATGTTAGGGGAGGATCACGGTAGCGTATCTCTTTGGTTTGCTCATGACCTAGTGGGACAGTCTTTAATGATATAAGGGAGACTTTAGAACTATTGCATGGAATAAAAATAATTATGTACCATTGACTTATTATGTGCAAAGCATTTCCTTGTTTGGATTTTGGGATATGTATAAGCCTCAGTATTCTCTCCCCCTGTCCTTTTGTAACTCTGTCTCTTGGTCTTTGTCTCCTTAAGGGTCATAACTTAGTCATTTATTAAGCCGCAAAGTGACATTTTCTTGGTCAGAGTTATCTCAGGTCTTTATGGTGTTTCCTGGGTCATAAATCTCATCTCCCACTTGAAATATCGGATGTCTGCTCCACCAGAGTAAAACTTCATGAATTCGAGTCATTGTGTAAGTGCATGTGCATGTCATGTTCAGAGTATTACTTCTCCCTTCTGAATATCTTTGAATATATATTGAGACTTCTATACATAAATATAGAAGTTTTGTATTTTGTAAACCTAAAATTCCACACAAATGTAAAGCTGGATTATTTTTATTCCTAGTTCTTTTTAAACACACCTGCGGGTAGCTAATTTTTTTTAAGAAACCACGTGTTGTACATATTCCATTTGTAATATTCATGTGTGGCTATTTTAATGTTAAATGCTGCAAACCCTCTCATACTTAACATACATGTACAAGTTGTACGTTATGGTAGTGAAACAGCCCAGGGGATACTTGAGGCATATTAAATTAATCTTAGGCAATCTTTTGCTCTAAATATTTAAACTGTTATAGGATCAAGTCTTTCACTAAAATAAAGAGGAAAAACAGCAATCTAAACTGCTTGCTAAAGCCTTAATGTTTCTAGATTTGTGGGGAATTCTGGATTTTAGTTGCATGACTGTGGTTTCCAAATCACATGTACATAATGTCGTAGCAAACTTACTGTGCAATGAAAGCTGATTTCTTTGAACCATTGAGTCAATAGATGAATGAATGAGCAAAATGAAAAATTTTAAATCTCTCATAGCAAGCAATTTGGGCATCATAATCAGGTATAATTTTCACTTTAAGAATAATTATACTATTTATTTTCGCCTTAGTCTTTATTCTATTTACATTTATATAAAAATGGTTTATATTTGCTTAGATTCATATTCACTATCACCTTTGTGAAAAAAGTAATTAAAAATCATTTTAACACTGTATACATTGGACTCTTTATCACACACACAGTAAGAAGTTAGTTTGGATGGATAAATGACTGAAACATTCATAATTCTTATTAACCTTAAAGCATAAAGAGACTAGGCTAGACAGGCAATCTTTGTAGCTCTTTCCAATTCTGAGATATTTCTAATTTTTGTTATTTCTGGAGATGTTAGCTGTGCTAGAGAAAGTAGGAGATATGCTTGTGCTTCTCTGTGTGTGTATCCTTGTGTGTGTGTGTGTGTGTGTGTGTGTGTGTGTGTGTGTGTGTGTGTTGGGGAAGATTTGGAAGAAATCAATACATAGTATAATTCTTTACAATTGACACTGAATTTTAATAACCTTTGCCTACCAGTGTTCCTTGCTGCTACTGAGGTAGAGCATATGTTCTTTACAAAATCACTACAACCACAGCCACTTTGGGTCAAGACTAAGCTGGGAACTTTACACTTTTGCCTCTAAACAATGCAACATCCCAGTGAGATGTGAAGCTTTGGGAGGTTAAGTTACGGAATCACAGAGCTATCAAAAGCTGAGATGAGATTTGATTCCAGGTCTGTGTGATACAACAGCCCTGTGCTTTTCTCTATAAATGCTTCTTATTCCAAGGGTTGGAATGAAGACGAAGTGTCCAGAGAAACTCAGCGCTTATCAGGGTTTGGAAGTTGTTTCTGAAGTACTGGACGCTTTGATACAAATTGCCGCTCTTTTTACATTTTAATTAATTAATTAATTAGTTAATTAATGTTTATTTATTTATTTTGTGTGAGAGAGAGAGAGCACACTCAAGTGTGAGCAGGGGAGAAGCAGAGAGAGAGGGAGAGAGAGAATCCCAGGGAGACTCCATGCTCCCAGTACAGAGCCCCATGTGGAGCTCAAGCCCATGAACCATGAGATCATGACCTGAGCTGAAATCACGAGTTGGACAGTTAACCAACTAAGTCACCCAGGAACCCCTGCTGTTCTCTTTTTTAAGAATTAATTTCTTTAAAATTATTTAAATTCCAGTTAGTTAACATACGATGTAATTGTAATGTTAGTTTCAGGTGTACAATTTAGTGATTCAGCACTTCTTTACAACACCCAGTGCTCATCACAACAAGTACACTCTTTAAGCCCACCCCTCCACCCACCTCTCTCTGGTAACCATCAGTTTGTTCTCTATAGTTAAGAGTCTGTTTCTTGGTTGGCCTCTCTCTTTTTTTCCCCTATGATCATTTATATTGTTTCTTAAATTCTACATAGGAGTGAAATCATATGGCATTTGTTCTTTCTCTGACTTATTTTGCTTAGCATAATACTCTCTAGCTCCATCCAAGTCATTGCAGATATCAAGATTTCATTATTTTTTATGGCCGAGTAACATTCCACTATATATATACCACTTCTATGCATTCATCACTTGATAGACATTTGGGCTGTGTCCATAATTTGGCTATTATAGATAATGCTGCTATAAAGATTGGAATGCATGTATTCCTTCAAATTAGTGTTTTTGTATTCTTTGGGTAAATACCTAGTAGTGCAATTGCTAGAGAGTAGGGTAGTTCTATTTTTAACTTTTTTGAGGAGCCTCCATATTATTTTCCACAGTGGCTTCACCAGTTTGCATTCCCACCAACGGTGCATGAGGATTCTTTTTCTTCCATATCCTTGCCAACATCTGTTGTTTCTTGTGTTGTGTTGATTTTAGCCATTCTGACAGGTGTAAGGTGATATCTCATTGTAGTTTTGATTTGCATTTTCCTGATGATGATGATGATGAGCATCTTTTCATGTATCTATTGGCCACCTGTATGTTTTCTTTGGAAAAATGTCTATTCATGTTTTCTGCTCATTTTTATTTGGATTATTTGTTTTGGGGTGGTGTTGAATTATAGTTCTTTACATATTTTGGATACTAACCCTTTATCAAATATGTCATTGCAAATATCTTCTCCCATTCCATAGGTCGCCTTTTAGTTTTGTTGATTATTTCCTTCATTGCGCAGAAGCTTTTTATTTTGATGAAGTCCCAATAGTTTGTTTTTGCTTTTGTTTCCCTTGCCTCAGGAGACATATCTAGTAAGAAGTTGCTACAGCCGATGTCAAAGAATTTACTGCCTGTTTTCTCTAGGATTTTAATGGTTTCCTGTCTCACATTAGGTCTTTAATCCATTTTGAATTTATTTTGGTGTATGTTGTAAGAAAATGGTCCAGTTTTCATTCTTTTGCCATGTTGCTATCCAGTTTGTTGAAAAGACTCTTTTTTCCACTGGATAGTCTTTCCTGCTTTGTCAAAGATTAATTGACCATATAGTTATGAGTTCATTTCTGGGTTTTCTATTTTTCCATTTATCTATGTGTCTATTTTTGTGCCAGTACCATACTGTCTTAATCACTACAGCTTGTCCAGAAGTGTGATGCCTCCAACTTTGCTTTTCTTTTTCAAGGCATATTGCTATTCTTATTAGCTTAGCAGCAGTCATGACTCAGGCAGAACTCACGTCTGGGAGTAGCTGGATCTTCATCCCAGCATACCCTCCCTTAGATAACCCAGCACTTAGCATCCATTTGGAGACGGCCCAAAATGCTAAGGAAAAATAATGGACCAGGAAGATGGAGGCCTAGATTCTGGGTACTGCTATGTAGCTGAATTGTCTTGTACAAATCATGAACCTCCAGTTCCTTCATTAGTAAAATGGAGATCATATTGATCTGCCTAGTCTGTCTCTCAGGGTTGTATTAGGTAGGTCATATGTGGAAAGTCAGTCCTTGACAGTCATAAAGAACAGTGTTTCAAAAAATAATACAAGCATCCATTTATTCAACAAGTATTTACCAAGTAGATATTATGCATTTGGTATTGTTAGAGGTAGAGATCTAGTGATAGATAAAATCCCTGTCCTTATGAAATTGTTATTTTATTGTGATATTTAGCCAGTTGATGAATTGTATTATAGTGCTTTAAGAGTTGAGATAAGAAAGAACAGAAGCATCGAATCAAATCTCAGGGGAGGTTGACGTGGCAATAAATGATAGCAGGCACTTGCAAGGGGAAGGAGGAGAAAGGACGCAGGAAAAGGAAAGACCTTGAGTAGAGATTATGTGGTAAAATCCAAGGGCATATTTTGTGGGAGTGAATGTTTTTTAAAAAAAAAAGACAAAAAAAAAAAAGATTTTTATGTGGCTCTCAAGTCAGCCAGCTAATCTGTGGGAATATGAATCAGGAAGCTGAGAGGGAAAAAAATACAAACTCCAGTCTGGATGACCAAATTTTGGAAGACAAAAGAATGAGCCCTGGGAAAGTCCACACCACTTAAAAAGATATGCCTCCAAGTATTTTTTCAAATGTGGTGTCTGGAGGAGAACCTTGGATATGCCCAAAATGCCAGAGAAGTGTTGTAAACAGGGAACTTGGGTATGGAATGAAGACTCTGTCTGGAATCTGATGGAGGAGGAACCCAGCTGGGAAAACATGGAATGCATTAGACCCATATCAAGAAATCATGAGGAGCATGTTTCTAAAGTAGAAGGTTGCAGGCTCATCTGCAGGGTGGCTGGTCTCAGGATGAAGATCTTACATGTCCAGAGACTGAGATTCAAGCACACTTTTATGGCTCAAACAGGAACTTTTTGTTAAACAGAAATGCAATGGGTGGCTTGCCTACAATGTCACAAAAAGTAACAGAGTCAGGCTGTAACCAAGAATCAGTGATCCGTTGATACTCTGATAAACTGAAAAAGGAAGATCTAAATTTTGATTCTGGACTATAAAGTTTGTGTTTCTTACTGCAAAGATTATTTCGTCTCTTGCTTAGATGAAGCAATTATGCTTCAGGAAGACCCAAGTAGATTCTTTGGGTTAATTGGGGAAAGTGGTTGAATTTTAGGAAACTATCAAAACCAGTATATTGTTTTTTTCTTCATGCCAAATATGTCCAGTTAACAATTGAGAAGAAATCACATCATGAAATAGTTGTACTTCAGCTATGTGCCCAAAACAGCAAATGTGCTTAGCTTGGGAGCTATGAAGTGCACGTTTCTTTAAATATTTTTTTAAATGTTTATTTAGTTTTGAGAGAGAGACAGAGAGCGCACAAGCAAGAGAGGGGCAGAGAAAGACAGAGACACAGAATCTGAAGCAGGCTTCAGGCTCTGAGCTGTCAGCACAGAACTCAACCTGGGGCTCAAACTCACAAACTGTGAGATCATGACCTGAGCCAAAGTCGGACACTTAACTGAGCCACCCAGGCACCCCTGCAGTGCATCTATCTTTCTTTCTTTTCTTTCTTTCTTTCTTTCTTTCTTTCTTTCTTTCTTTCTTTCTTTCTCTCTTTCTTTCTCCCTTTCTTCCTCCCTCTCTTTCTTTCTTTCTTTCTTTCTTTCTTTCTTTCTTTCTTTCTTTCTATGTTTATTTTTGAGAGAGAGAGAGACAGAGAGCATGAGCACGGGAGGGGCAGAGAGAGGGGAAAACACAGAATCCAAAGCAGGCTCCAGGCTCTGAGCTATCAGCACAGAGCCTGACGTGGGGCTCGAACTCACAAACCGGGAGATCATGACCTGAGCTGAGGTCGGACGTGCAGCTGACTGAGCCACCCAGGCGACCCTGCAGTGCACATTTCTATACACGCAGAGCAGAAGAGTGAATAGAGATGGAGAAACAACTGAAGAAATCTTTCAAAAGAAAGTGAATCTTAAGATGTCTCTTTCCCTTTTGTACCCCCCCCCCCCAACGCCCTTCTTCATTTCACTTCCATGGGGGCTGGACTATGTGAGCTTGTTGTTTGTCATCCACATTTGAGTATGGGAAGGGGCACTATTACCAATTATGACAGGGAAGGCTGGGGTCAACCTGGCTTATCTTTGTGCGTTCCATAAAGACTGTACTGATGCCACCTCATCCCCATCCACGATATTCATCATGCTCTGTGTTCCCATTGCACTCTGTAGATATCTCTGATATAGTGTGTATCATATTGCACTTGAGTTATTTGTACCATGTTGGTCTCTCCCATTGAACTGTGAGTTTTTTTGAAGGTAAGAGCTGTAACTTATTTATCTTTGCCCAGCATCTCTCTTCTATAGCCAAAGGCCTGGCACAAAGAAGGTACTCAGTAAATGTCTGATGAGGGAGAATACATTAATGATAAATTTGAAGGGAGAGACATGACAGGTCTATTGGAGAAGCCGTTCCCAGTAGAATGAAAAGGAATCACATTATAATAGCATAGAATTGCTAAGGATGGTTATGACCAGAGTGTTATAAATAAACCAGCCTTCATGGAAGGGGCTGTTATGCGGAGGAATGCCAGTAAATGAGGACTGGAGGGGGAGCCAGGTTTGGTGGAATCTTTAGATTGCCCAAGACTATTGTTGGTGGCTGCTCTTAGGAGGGGTATTGCATGGAAAAACATGGCTGCTGTTTTGTTGTCTCTTAATGGAATAGATTGGATGCTAGGCTTGTATTTGAATTTGGAGGAATGTGTTTGGTAAGCATTAAAACTTGAATGATAAAAAGAATAGCTTCTCAAAGAATTTTGATACTTCTGCTTCCAGCTGAAACCAGGAAATTCAGAGGCAACAAAAATGAAAACAAGGAAAACGTTAATGGAAATTTTGAACCTAGAAAAGGTTTGGTTTGAGTTTTGAAGGAAAGTCTGACTTGGTTAACTGCCCCCAAGTACTACTGTTATGATTTGCTGGCTTTTTATTTGTTCATTATATTTTGTTTATATAAGGTTATCATATTATGTTCTAATTTTTAGGGGTGGGTCCCCAAATTTGGCAGCTTAAAAAAGGCTTCTACATTGACTGCTTGCTGAAGAAGCCACATTACCCAGAACAGGCTTTTGCGTTAGTAGGTGTGGGCCCCTTTGCCTCAAGTCAGCAGTTCTACTTGGGAAAGGCTTGCAAAATATTCTCCGAAGAGTTTTCTCTGTTACTTGCATAGAATGGTAATACTTTAATTAAAGCAACATGTATACATAATTTAACAAGTGATTACCAGAACTGATTTTCTGTAATAAAAATAATAATAAACATTTTTTTTGATGATCACTTAGGGAATTGTGAATTACCTAAGCCTCAATCTCTAAATATTTTGGTCCATAGGACCCCAATTACCAAGAATCTATGGAAGTTCTGACTTTAGTCTATCCAAAATGTGCAGATCAAACTCCAGGCACTTATTGTGGGTGTGGAATGAAGGTTTGCACAGTAAACTTCCATCTCTTCTTCTTAAAAGAGTAAGGTTTCAGACCTCTTTCCGGCCGCCCCCCCACCCCACAAAAGGAGAGCTTTCTCTTGGAGGTCTACATTCTTATGGTCTTAATCGAGCTCTTTGGTAGCTGATGACCTCCCCTCTCTGTATTTAAAGCACCCTCTTGAATGCCCACTTACTTTATCTATACATGTTCCTTTAAGTTCTTACCTAAAGAGTGTTTCTCCATGTGACAAATCTGCTTACTTTAAATGCTCATCACTACTCACTGTTTATGCTGAAATAATGCATTATTTGAGTTGCAGTTTGCAAATAATGATCAAAGAGTGCCTTCCTCTTAATTAAATCATTGGCTAATTTGATGAGCCTTTCCAGGGGTCAAATGAATTAATTGTATAAAAATCACTCCTATTGACTTCCATTCAGCTGAATTGTGTAAAAATTTCCTATATTGTTTCATTCCTATACAGATTAAAATTCTTTACAACTAAAGAAAGTATTAAAATAAATATGGCATTTATATTATACTTTTGATAACTGTAAGATTTGACCCATGCTTAGGTGATCAGATAAACCACAAAGTGTTAGGGGAAACTAACTTGATTAAATTAAGAAGAAGGAACTACACTGTTAATAAGTAAGCAAGCAAATTATGGACAACTTGACTCTGGCAATATTTCTTTCATATTTAATATAAAGTTTAATGTGTGTTTAACACAATTTTTGTTCTCTTTCCTAGAGCGACACCTCCTCTACGGACGGCCTGCAGTGCTTTATCGGACTCGATACGATATCTTGTATCACACTGACTTTGAAAGCGGTTATAGTGAAATATTCCTAATGCCACTCTGGACGTCATACACCGTTTCCAAACAGGTCACTGAAAAAATTGGGGCTTATATTCTTCATGCGATTACATTCTTTGCATTAGTGTAATGATTGCTTGCTTAACAGAATTTTGTCTTAGAAAAGATTTTAATTTATCTTGAAGAAAGAAATCTTATATCGAACCTATTACTAAGTATTGTTTTTAATCTTTATTTATTTATTTATTTTTTTAATTTTTTTTTTCAACGTTTTTATTTATTTTTGGGACAGAGAGAGACAGAGCATGAACGGGGGAGGGGCAGAGAGAGAGGGAGACACAGAATCGGAAACAGGCTCCAGGCTCCAAGCCATCAGCCCAGAGCCTGAAGTGGGGCTCGAACTCACGGACCGCGAGATCGTGACCTGGCTGAAGTCGGACGCTCAACCGACTGCGCCACCCAGGCGCCCCAATCTTTATTTATTTTTGAAGGAGAGAGAGACAGAGTGTGAGTGGGGGAGGGTCAGAGAGAGAGAGGGAGACACAGAATCCGAGACAAGCTCCCGGCCTTGAGCTGTTAGCACAGAGTCTGACGCGGGGCTCGAACTCATGAGCCACGAGATCATGACCTGAACCAAAGTCAGATGCGTAACCGACTGAGTCACCCAGGTGTCCTGCAAAGTATTTTGAATTAGACTTTATTCAATGTTCTTCTAAGAGCTTCATAGGAATATGTTAAATTATCAGCGTATTAAAGGAAGTATATACTAATGCTTGTTGCTTTTCCTCTGTTTGCCATTGCCCGATAGTTGCAGAAGCCGCCAAGATTTGACTGTTTGTTTTAATAGTTTATTTTTTTAGAGCAGCTTGAGGTTCACAGCAAAATTGAATAAGAACAGAGAGTTCCCATATACCCATGGCCCCACACATGCACAGCCTCCCTGACTATCAACATCCTGTTTTTTAATAAAGATTTTATGTTGGGGTTTCAATTTTGGTGAAGATGAGATAGGTAAGTTTATATATGGAATTAGAAAAGTTTATTTGGCAGTTGAAGTATGTTTTTAATTTCTGATTACAAAGGAACACTTCTACTGCTGCAAACACAGCTTCTTGTTCGCTTGTACGGTGCGCATGTACATATGCCCTGGTGCACAGATTTATATGCAGTCTCTCTTTTTATAGAGGGTATTTCTATATTTTTTCTTAGAGTGTTATTCTTTAAGGCTGTCTTCCATGGAATCCCATCCATTATTTCAACAATGCAATTTCTGCTTTATATATTGTGGTTTTACTTAAGACTGATAAAAGTGTTCTGCCACTAAGAAAAAATAAGATTTTGCAAATTCCTGGCTTACCATATTTAAAACTGAAGCCTTGCTGGTTTTTGGGGGGGTTGGGTGAGGAGGCCTCGTTTTAAGGAGTCAACGTCCAAGTATGAGCTACAGTAAAAGCTAGAGGGGTTTGGGTTCTGGCTGTTCGTAACAGAGCAACTTGGTTTTGGTATTTCCTTGTTGGTTTGGCATGGTCTTTGTGATGGCATTGCTAACTACCTCTGACTCAACATGCAGGCTGAGGTCTCTGGCATCCCTGAGCACCTGACCAACTGCGTCCGGCCTGATGTCCGTGTGTCTCCGAGTTTCAGTCAAAGCTGTTTGGCCTACAAAAATGATAAACAGATGTCCTATGGATTCCTCTTCCCTCCTTGTAAGTTTTAGCATATCAGGATGTGACCATTCTAGAGGGATATTATTTCGTAGAATCTGGACTGTTAGGATTTCCTGGACTGTCAGGATTTTAGGTCTTCTTCAAGAGGAGCACTCAAGAGATTGAAAAATTGAACTTCTATGAGATACTTCCAAAATTGGTCAGAAAACAGACCACCTTTCACAAATCCTGTTCTCCAGGAGAATTCTGAAGTGCAAGGGAATATATAGCGTGCCCCTCACATCATTAATGGGAATCTGACAGTAAAATGGTATATCATTAGGACATTAATGTTTTAAATACTAGAGATGTGATCTCTTAAGAATATGGGAAGCCCCTGGGGCTCCTGGGTGGCTCAGTCGGTTGAGCGGCCCACTTTGGCTCAGGTCATGATTTCACAGCTTGTGAGTTGGAGCCCTGTGTCGGGCTCTGTGCTGACAGCTCGGAGCCTGGATCCTGCTTCAGATCTGTGTCTCCCTCTCTCTCTGCCCCTAACCCACTCACATTCTGTCTCTGTCTCTCTCAAAAGTAAATAAACATTAAAAAATATATAAAATTAAAAAAAAAAGAATATGGGAAGCCCTTTAATTATCTCTCATTACCTTGATGACATTTTTTAAACTCTAAAACCTATATACATAATACTTAGTAGACCCAAGACTAGGTAGGAAGAAAAAGCATTGTAAAAATTTGGGGGAGAAAGCTATTGGTGAAGAAAAGAGATTGAGTGGGAGGGGAACTGGGAAATACTGTTTAAAGTAGGGAATGAGTAGAAATAAAAGAGTAGATCTATACACAATTCACTTCAAACTGTTCAGACCATTTTAGTAGATTACATTTTTATTGATGTCGATTTTGGGAAGTAATGGACACTGTTTGTTTGCCTAACATTTAGATCTGAGCTCTTCACCGGAAGCTAAATATGATGCTTTCCTTGTAACCAATATGGTTCCAATGTATCCTGCTTTCAAACGTAAGTCTGATATTTACCTAGTAAACTATTATTTATGAAAAGAAATATTTCTAAATTTACTACTTACCCTTTCTACCTCTATATTAAGTTTGATAATAATATATTTCATGTGTTTAGCCTTTATAATTGTTGAAGAACTTTAACGTAAATTCTCTACTATTAATCCAAAATATGAATCTGTGAGGGAGGTTGGTGGGTTGTTTGTCTCTTGTTTACAATTAAAAAATTAAAGTCACAAGAAATGACCCAATTCACGAATGATAGAAACTGAGCCAAACCCAGTTTGTGTTTTGCTTCTAAACTGGTGCTCCTTCTATTTCAATGCTCATTATATTGGTGGTTAAGAAGGGTCTTCTTTTGTTTTGGAGGACACTTGATGTTTAACAACACTTATGTTTATTTATTGAATGTTAAAGTAAAAGCCACCAGAACTTTCCCCCTTTAGGGTGGATGATAATGATGTATTCTGAATGTTGACCTTGAAACCCAGGAAGAACTTTAAAGGATCTTCTGAATCATCAGAGTATTAAATTCAGATGGTCTTAGGGCTTTGTAAATTATTTTAGTTTCTTTGAACAGCCATAATGTCTTTGTACGTGACGTAAATACTTGTGGGTGAAAATGATGCCGTGAATGGTATTGGCACAGTGAGCCCTGGTCCAAACACTGACTTCCCTGGAGTCTGACAACTAGCTATATAATTACAGAAATGCTATTTAACCTCTCGTTTACAAAATTATGAGATTTTATTGCATGACATCTATGGCTTATATGGATATGACGTAATTGTCCAATGGAATAATCCATTTTCTATTTCTGATAACAGATAATTCACTCATTTGCCCATCCATCCATCCATCCATCCATCCATCCATCCATCCAAAGATAGAGAAAGCATTATGCAATAATTTTTACCTCCTTTTACTGTGAGGAGACTTGTATTCTTATAGGAAAGGTGGGAAAAGGAAGCACCTCTACCTACTTCTACTTGGCAGAGGACCACTGGTTGTGTTCCAGGACTCTTGGGCTGAAATGAAGTGTCAGATTCAGAATGCGTGATTGTGGAGTGTCATCTCCAGTGGCACGCCTCCAGAATTTGACATCAGTGAAATGGCCAACATGGTTTAGAGGAAAAAAATGTTTATTTGATGTCCTAGTTAGTAAGTGGAGGTTAATTCAAAGGTAGAATCCATTGCTTAAGCGTGAAAAATTAAAGAATGCTTTTAAAAGGCAGTTCCCTAGTTTTTTCTTAGTCCCAACTGAGAAACGTTTCAGAAACCCACTTAGATAGATTTGTCATAATATTACATGGAATGCATCTTCATAATGTCCACACATCAGGGTTTCCTGAATTTCTTTGTTCTTTGCTGATGCTTTTTTGACCAAGCAGCAATAAAGGAAACACACGGTACCACCCTGAGGCTGGCATGGCGAAAGGCCTTTCACAGAGGGCTCCCTGTTCTTCCCTGGGACTGGTTTTCTCACACGCCACATTTCTGTGGGTTTGGCCTTTTGACTGTTCTCATTGTTATTTTTCTCCCTTTCTGCCTTTCCAGTTTTTGTGCTTAACATTCGAACTTCTCTCCCATGGTCCTCCTTTCTCTCTTGCAAATAATTATCTGTGGTATTTTGGCTCCGGTAGACTGCTCTTTCTGAGTAGAGTATCAGAGGGTCTAAAGAATGGTAGAAGCACTAGGGAAAAAACAGCCAAGTGCTTTTTCACAGGGGGAGATAAGAAGTGATAATAGCCCAAGCCTCACAGCCCTCCTGTAGAGTAGCACGTAGTTCAGCGAAACCTAACATTTCAGAACCAACTCACTATTCGCATTTCCTGTCCTCTGTCATTCCCTCTTTTGCCTTTCCTTTCTCCCCACTCTGTTCCTCTCCACTCCTCTCTCTGCTTGACTATAATATTACCTGAACCTAATGTGGACAAGGAAGTCCCCTCCAGAGGTGATCTTGAAAATGAGAAATGAGCGATGGAGAAGAAACCAGACAAGCACAGATAAGGGAGTTTTCCCGATGAAAGGAAGAGAAAATGCAAAAACTTAATCTGAAATGAGTTTGGCAAATGGGAAGACGGGAAGAAAGCCATGTACCAGAGGGGGAAGGAGGAAACAGAGTCATGCAGGTAGGCAGGGGCCACGGTGCAAGGTTAGGATTTTATTCTAATTGCAGTGATACATCATCTGGAATGTTAGAAACGGGAAGTTGGGAAGAGTGTGACACATTCTGGGTATGGTGTAAAATGATCCGAGTGGCTATTATATAGTGGGCTGCAGGCAAGAGCGAGGTTCTCACTGGGAGCCTGGGAAGTAGTCTTTTGTGGTAGTTCTTTGCAGAGAGGATAGTAATTGAGACCAGGATGGATGCAGTGAAAATAGTTGAAAAGTGGTCAGATTTGGATGACGGGGGTGTATTTCAGAGGTAGCACTGACAAGGCTTGTTCACGTGTGTAGGAAAGAAGGAGCCAGGTCAGAAATGACTCCTAGGATTTGGACCCGAACACGTGAGTGAGTGAGTGTCATTACCTGATGGAAAAGCAGGGAGTTAGAGCAGGATTGGGAATGAAGGCCAAGAATTTTGTTTAGATCATTTTTTGCCAGACATGGTCATTAGGTCAAGTGGACCCTGAAATGGGTGGTTGGATAACAGGTCTGGAGCTCCTTGGGAGGGTCAGGGCTAGAGACATAAACTTGGGAACAAGTATATCTATGAGATCATGAAGGAAGAAAAAGTAGATTAAGGACTTTTTTTCAGTTTCTCACAAACACTGTCCTTCCTCTTTTGACCACACGATTCCCCTTGCCTGTTCTGTTTCCATCTCTTTGCCTGTAAAGCATCCACTTATCCTTTAGATCTCAGCTCAGTAACCACTTCATTGAGAAACCCTCCCCCGACTTATTGGGCTGGGTTAAACTCCCCTACTGGTGTCTCCATGCCTTTCTCTCTGCTTGTTCATAAATGACACACACAGCTGGTACTTCAGGATGAATTCTTTTCAAGAATCGCAGGAGCTCTACTGTCTCTTGGCTTATGACATTTGGCTGATCCCAGAGAGAATTTGTCCAAAGCAAGGAGTTTTGATCGTGAAGAACAGATTTTTTTCCCCCCCGCAGGAGTCTGGAATTATTTCCAAAGGGTATTGGTGAAGAAATATGCTTCAGAAAGAAATGGAGTTAATGTGATAAGTGGACCAATTTTTGACTATGACTATGATGGCTTACATGACACACAGGACAAAATCAAACAGTAAGTTTGTCTTTTCCACTCAGTGTGTGTTTTTAAATTCTAAGATCTCATTCAAGGCTCTTTTTCAAATATTCACGTACTAGAGAAGAGCTAATAGCCCTAAAGGCCTTTGCTCTTTGAATCTCCTTGTAATTTCTTCAGTGCTTTTGGACGCTTGATTAAATGTCTTATTGGTGGTTGGAATGGAATGGAGTTTTGTGGTAAATAAATGTACTTTTCCATTCCATGAGAGAAAAGTATCAAAAGATTTTTTTTTTAATTTGTCATTTATTCTTTATCAACTCGTCAGTGGAAAGATGATAATTTTCCCTCATCTCCATTATTTGAGGAGACTTTTGGAACCCCTTAGATTTCCGGGTCAGTATATCTTAATAGGAAATTCCATGGAGACTTTTGTAAAGTCTAGTTGTTTCTACCCTTCTCCATGATGCTGTTGGGGAGATTAAAAAAAGGTAAGGCATACTTGCTCAGAAGGAGCTAGCAGTTCAATGGAGAAAGGAAGTAGACACAAATATGACAAATTCATAAGAAGTCATTTAATTTTATACATGTGTGAAACAGAGGGGCACAAATGATGAGAAGCTTTAATTGTGATTTACAGATAATTACGAACAAACAATAATTTTTTTCATACACATAATTAATAACATAGGAATTATCTTACTCCCTTTCTAGTCATCCATACGAGAAATGTCAACTTAATTGTACATTTATTTTATTGCTGATCATTGCTGTAGTTTTTAACCAAAATTATCATTTTAGTCGTAATTTCAGTATTTTAAAAAGGATTAAAATTAAGATAATAGAGAACCAGGTAAGGAATTGTGAGATTTTTTTTTTTTCCATCTCTACGTTCATCACTAGCTCATTAGTCCTTAGTATTTCCTTGAGTGAATGAGTTTTCTTTACCAAGCTCAGCATCTCATTGGAGTTTGAAAGGGCTTATTATTGCCCCAGCTTCGGCATCTCCTGCCTCAGGTCCACTTTATACAATTTTATGCAAGTTCTCTTCCTGAAACATGGATCTCATGATGACTCTCCCTGCCACAGACACCTTCAGTGAGGCCTTACTACCTAAACAATAACACCCAAATTCCACAATGTGGCCCTCAGAACCTCCAAAGTATGGCTTTTATTGACTCTTCCAGCCTCACATTCCTACTATCTTGAGCCATTCATCGTGTCCAACGTCTGATCCTTGGTTCAAGGTGTTTTCTTTGCCTGGAATATCGTTTTCACTCTGCCAAGTTAAGAGAAAGGGAATTCCAGGCAATAAAAACATTGGGTTCAAAATACAGAAGTGGACCACTTTCTTAGAAGTGAAAAATGATGCAGTTGAATGGAAGTTAATTTTAGTGACTTAGGCAATATTCGTGGGTCACCATTTAAACAAGAAAGCTATTACATGTGTTGTAACTTTATTTTTCCTCCCTGTTCCAGGTATGTGGAGGGCAGCTCCATTCCCGTACCAACTCATTATTACAGCATCATCACCAGCTGCCTGGATTTCACCCAGCCTGCCGACAAGTGTGATGGCCCCCTCTCCGTCTCCTCATTCATCCTCCCTCACAGAGCAGACAATGAGGAGAGCTGCAGTGTGAGTTCAAAGACAGAGTCCTTTAAAAGGATTCATCTTTGCTTCTTAATTTATATTCCCACCATTAAGCTCCTATACACTTATTATAAGACATTTGGACCATACAGTAAAACCAACTGGAAAGAAGAAAAGACCTTTGCTTATCACCTCAGAACTTTGTGTTCGAATGGCTTTTTAATTTTCAGTGTAAGGGTGTGGGGAGGCATGGAAGTGTGCATTCACTGTAGTTCCGATTACGTGTTTGATTTTGTCAAATGATAAAATGCCCAAATGTTTTTGGTTTTGCAAAAGACATATGTATTTTGTTTTTTAAAAATTTTTTTTTTCAACGTTTATTTATTTTTGGGATAGAGAGAGACAGAGCATGAACGGGGGAGGGGCAGAGAGAGAGGGAGACACAGAATGGGAAACAGGCTCCAGGCTCTGAGCCATCAGCCCAGAGCCTGACGCGGGGCTCGAACTCACGGACCACGAGATCGTGACCTGGCTGAAGTCAGACGCTTAACCGACTGCGCCACCCAGGCGCCCCAAGACATATGTATTTTGTAAAGGTAGGATACAAATAGCAACATTTTGATAATTGTTGAAACTAGATAAGAATTCACAGGGGTTCATTATGTTATTCTTTCTACTTTTGCGGGCATTTGAAAATTTCTATAATAAAAACTTTTTTTTTTTTTTAAATTTTTTTTCAACGTTTATTTATTTTTGGGACAGAGAGAGACAGAGCCTGAACGGGGGAGGGGCAGAGAGAGAGGGAGACACAGAATCGGAGACAGGCTCCAGGCTCTGAGCCATCAGCCCAGAGCCCGACGCGGGGCTCGAACTCACGGACCGCGAGATCGTGACCTGGCTGAAGTCGGACGCTTAACCGACTGTGCCACCCAGGCGCCCCTAAAAACTTTTTATAAAGACACATATACATGGGAGTATATACTTTATAAATCAGATTTTTCATTTGCTGCTAGTTATGAGGGCACTTGTAACAGGTCACCGTTCCCAAACAGCACAGATGACACCCAATACCCTTATTTGTAAGTGGAGGCAGGAAGGCATCACAAGAAGGCCCCTGGCAGGGGGGTGGGAGCCATGCAGTGTGCTCCTGGCCCTTTACTCCTTCTGCTTACACTCAGGGACACATCACATCACTTCCCCAGATCTCTTCGATGTGACAGAAAGACTGTGCTCCAAGATTGATTTTAGAAGCAGTAACCTCTATGATTTTGCTTTATAGAATAGCAGGAGCAGAGATACAATCTACAGAAGAGGATCTTAGTTAGCAAGCACTGCTCAGTTCCTAAACTGTGTGTGGTGCTCTGGGAGAAACAACAGTGTGTCAAACATAGGCACTACTCAAGGCAGCCTGCAGCAGGGGGGAGCAGAAAACAGGTGCAGACTTTGCTACCCTACAAGGCAAAGAGCCCCGAGAATAGCTTCAACAGAGGTTATCAGTTTCATGGGCAAGGTAGATTTTGGACTAGGGCTTCAGCTGTGGGAGGAGACTGAGGCTATGGATGTTCAGTGCAAAATAAGGGATGCAGGACACAAATACCAAATACAAAATTTGAAATATGCCCAAGATAGCTAATTAAGCTTGACCAGAATATTGGAATTGAGGGTAATAGGGGGAGATAAGGTTTTTAAAGCTGCTTGGAGGGTGCCTGGGTGGCTCAGTCATTATGCGTCTGACTTCGGCTCAGGTCATGATCTCACAGTGCTTGAGTTCGAGTCCCGCTTCAGGTGAGCTTGAGCCCCGCTTTAGGTGAACGCGAGCCCCAGGTGATCCCTGGCTTCTCTCTCTCTCTCTCTCTCTCTCTCTCTCTCTCTCTCTCTCTCCTCTCTCTCTCTGCTCCTCGCTCACTTGAGCCCTCTTTCTCTCTCAAAACACACACACACACACACACACACACACACACACACACACAAAACAAAAAACAACCCCCCCAAACAAAACAAAACAAAACGAAAGTTGATTGGAATGAATTTTAAATGGAAGTAGTAGTAATAGAAGCCGTAGTGGCAGAGGTAAGAATCGCTACCATTTGCTGAGTATGTGTTACCCCCAAGTACTGGGCAGGTCCTCTCCATAGATTATTTCTAATCATCTAATTATCCTGCGAGGCAGGTATATGTGTTATTCTCCCCGCTCCCCTTGAAAAGTTTGGTACATTGTTACCTGGTTAGTCAGTAGGAGAACAGAACTGTAGATGCAAGTCCTCTGACTTCAAAAGCCCATCCTCCTTCAAATTTATCAGATTTCCACAGTAGAAACTTGGGACCTTAGAAACTTTTCTTATTGCACAAGCATTAAATAGCCACGGAAAATGCTGGTGCATAAGAGCAACATTTCAGGGCTCTCCTTTAGGGAGATAAATTTAAGTTGGAAGGGGTCAAGCCTGGTGTTCAAAGTGCTTTGGCAAGATTCACGGGATTGAGGGAACAGAACTGGAAGTGAGGTTGTGGTGTTGGAAATGTAACAAAGAGAGTAGAAGGCAGCAATATTATACTGAAGGATCAATAAGACCGTATAATAATTTGGTAGGAGGTGGAGAAGCAGAGGAACTGCAAGTGAAAGGCAAGCTGTCGTCAGCTTATCGACTTGACCTTCTCCATTTTGATTCTTCAGAAACACGAGGGTGGCTAATGGTGTACCAGGAGGATGTCATGCCTCTGGATAACATGATCTACTTTGTTTGAACTTTAGTTTTCCTAAAAACTTATGGAGAGGTAAACATTTGTGCAAAAACCTAAACCCATATATTATGGAGTGAAATTCACAATTGCCTTGCACTTTTAAGATAGAGACTGCAAAGACATTTCAGACTGATAGGAGGTCATTTAAGATACCCCTAGATTCCTGGCGAGTATGTGTTCAAGTTTCTCTGTCATCAGGGGAATTTGGTGATGGGACACTGAGTTCAAAGACATTCTTCAGTCACCCCAAATTGTACATCTGACCAATGAAATCCACAGATGTCCTCACAGCTGTCTCCCTCCACTTTCTGGCTCCTGACTCTGCACAGAGCTTAGAGATATTTCTTGTAGAGTTCATGGCCAGCATGTTTCTTATTCTTATTCTGCCCACACAGAAACCTGTTCTTGCTGTGAATGTCACTTTAAAACTGCTGGGGCTTGAATTCACAATCTTATGAGAAAGTGAGGAAGAAAAGGCAGGTGAAAAATAAATGTCCATAGCAAGACAGGTAATAAAGAAGTTCATGGGTGGGCGTTTGTTTGTTTGTTTATTTACTTATTTATTTATTTTTAAAATGTTTCCTTCTCTTCTTCCCTTGGTACACATGAACTTTTATTTGAATTTTATTAGTTTTGCATTTCACCCTAGAGTCTCTCCTAGCAAATACTTTTGTGGATTGCCAGCTAGCATCAGGCAGAAGATATTTTCTTCCTGTGTTGCATAGCCAGCATTTCCTAATGACTAGTGACAGGCTAGATTTTAGCATGTGAGAACCAGAAGAAAATGCCCTTCGAATGAAATTGGCAAATACTTCCCAAGGAAAGAACTAGCAAAAGACAATTTTCCCCCTGAATTCTTGTAATCCCAGCTGGCCACTATTTATATTAGGAAAAACCTTTTTACCCCTTTGTCTTTACATTCAAATGACTGCATTTACAAGAGGAAAAATTAGACCACTGAAAAATCAAATAAAGAGTTGAATATGAAAATTCTCCCAAAATACAGCTTCATGCTTACTCTGCTTACTCTGAGGGGGTCCTGATCCATTTGGAGACCTCCTACTTCGTTAATTATATGGTCGCACTGAGGATTGGTCAGTACCGTTGTGGGCAGAGTTATATTTAGGTCTGCCTTTTCCTGTGAATCGCAGAGACCTTGGTTAGCTTGGGTTAGGAGGGTGGGGCATGGAGGGTTAAAATCCTTACTTCCCCAGCCTGCAAAGCAATTTCTTCCTATTTCTTCATTTTGCCTGGGATGGCCAGGCCTCAGTTTCCTGAACCAACACCCTCGTGGTACATATTTAGCACTGGCAAAAGCTGCTGTAGCTCCCTGTCCAGGTCTGTGTGGGTTGGAGCTTTCCGAGAAAACCCATTGCAGGTTCTTGGACTTTGGTGGGGAGTTCATTGAGACCACTGGTGGTGGAAGAGCTGGGCGAGGGCATTTCTGAACATACTCAGCCCTGGACACGCAGCCACCCTTCAACTTGTGGAACAGCTCTTGAGGGCCATTGCAGTTCTGGGGGCATTTGGGAATGAAATTATTTGCAGAGGCCCTCCTGCCTCATGTCTACTAGTGAAGGTAGGCATTTCCCCCACAATTCCCAGAGTTCTCAGATCTCATGCTTTCTCTCAACTTCGCACCAAAGTGAAAGAAGGTATTTTTAAAATATAAAGGATTACTTCTCCTAAAGTACTTTTTAATTTCAACTGAGACACAAATAAATTGTTTGGTGTGGGACATCCAGATGTCTTTCATCTGGAATTTGTGCCAATGAGACAGTCTTGGCAAGTAGCTAAGGCAGAAAGAGATTTCCTTCCTCTTCTCTATGATGTTTCCCCACTTTGTCTTTTGTTCCCCCTCTTCCTTTCTCTTCTTCTTCCTACTTTCCAGGGAGCTGCTGAAGTCAGCATTATTTTCCTTGTGAACCAATGAAGAAAGCCTAGAGAGGTCAAGTGGGTTGCCAAGGTCTCATAGCCAGGAAGTGGTAAAGCCACAGTTCCAACCCAGGCCTGTTGGGCCCCAAAATACCAGGTGTATCTTGAGCTGCTTTAAGTTGAACTCATTATTTGAATATCAATTCATTGTAATTTAATAGATGATGTTCTTGATATTGCGGGTTCTTCTGAAAGACCAGGAACGCACACGCGAAATTCTGTGCGTTGAGCGTAAGCTCTTCGCTTTCCTTAGGAGCCAGAAGAACATTCCAAGTTGCTCTGTGCCCAACATTGCAGTTTGACAGCAGCGGGGGAAGAAAGTAATTACCGAATTCTCCAGGGCCTTTGGTTTTTGTAATTTGGATTTATGTTCTGAAAACCTATGGAGTCAAAGGCCCTTTCACACCACGTGTCTCATTTATTTGGTACAGCTAATTGCTGTCAAAAATGTTAACAGCCAAGGACAGGTATTTGTGGTGTGTTACCAATAGGAATGTGGTAGAGTGGCCAGGGAGGCCAGGAAGGAATCACAGGCACTGGCTCTGGGCGCAGGAGTATGGAGGGGTCGTTTGTGGACCTGCACCAAATTGATCATCTGGAGAACCTCCTCTGGAAAATTGTGACTCTGATTGTATTCTGTTTCCATTGCAGAGCTCAGAGGATGAGTCGAAATGGGTCGAAGAACTCATGAAGATGCACACAGCTCGGGTGCGGGACATTGAACATCTCACCAGTCTGGATTTCTTCCGAAAGACCAGCCGCAGCTATCCAGAAATTCTGACGCTAAAGACATACCTGCATACATACGAGAGTGAGATTTAACGATCTGACCATCTGCAGTGCAGTCTTATCAACTGGTGTATATTTTTATATTGTTTTTGTATTTATTAATTTGAAACGAGGACATTAAAAAAAATGTTAGTATTTTAATCCTGTACCAAATCTGACATATTACGCTTGAATGACTCCACTGTTTTCTCTCACGCTTGATTTAGGTAGTCTTATGTTCCGAGTAGAGCTTGTAATAAATACTGCAGCTTGCATTTTTAGTGGAAGCTTCTAAATGGTGCTGCAAATTTGATATTTGCATTGAGGAAATATTAATTTTCCAGTGCACAGTTGCCACATTTAGTCCTGTACTGTATTGAAATACTGATTTTGTAAAGTTGCATTCATTTACTGTTAATTATGACAGACATATTTAAGCCTTTTAGACCAATCTTAAATATAATAAATCACACATTCAGTTTTTTCTGGTTTTATTTGGCCTTCATTTCACTTATAAATTAGAGTGTTTGCTTCTGGTATATTCATGCATGAAAAGTATACATTTTCTGTATTGGGCCTTCTTCCTTGTTGAATATAATTCATATAGTCAAAGAAACATCCATGCTATTCAGCCATAGTGGCCTGGACGAGATAGTTTAGGTACACATCTCTGGGAAATCAGAAGGGCGGAGGGCAAGAGAACCAGAAGACCTCCAGAATACCCTCTGTCACCAGTCTCTTTTAAAAATATTTTGAATTTTGGAGGAGTAGGTTCTTTTGATAAGTTGATTCAAAGCTCTGAGTATTAAACTCAACTGGTACTCTCTGAAGCATATATTCTGTATAAGGTACCAACCTATGAACCATGGAGGATATAAAGAGAAGTAAGAAGGTGGGGTGGGTATAGCTGTAAAAGTATAATTAACCAATTCAGGTAGAAAATAATACATGCCAAGTGAAAAGTGTTAGTAATAATATGCCAAGCATCTAAATGCTAGGTGGGGTGATTGTAGATGGCCACAGCCTCAAATAATGAAACAGGATGAGGAAGTCATTCAGAGATTTTTCAATCCTTCTGATTGTGTCTGGGAGAAAGGATCACATTAGTGTCCTCATATCTCTAACAGTTGCTAATCCCCCTTTTAAAAAAAAAGAAGAGGACTGGGGGCACCTGAGTGGCTCAGGCAGTTAAGAATCTGACTTTGGCTCAGGCCATGAGCTCACAGTTGGTGAGCTTGAGCCCCGAGTCGGACTCTGTGCTGACAGCTCAGAGCCTGCCTCAGATTCTGTGTCTCCCGCTCTCTCTGCCCCTTCCCCACTTGCACTCTGTCTCCGTCTCTCTCAAAAATAAATAAAAACATTTAAAAAATTAAAAAAAAAAAAAGAGGACAGCATATTGCTTTGTTTTCATTATGTTAATTCTTATAGTTGCCCCATTTATGGTCAGTGAAGTGTGTTTTTAATTTCTATACAATTTCCTTTAAAAATCAAATTGTGGGTGCCTGGGTGGCTGAGTCAGTTGTGTCCAACTCTTGATTTCAGCTCAGGTCATGATCTCATGGTTTGTGAGTTTGAGTCCTGCATTGAGCTCTGCTCTGACAGTTTGGAGTCTGCTTGGGATTCTCTCTCTGCTCATGCTATCTCAAAGTAAATAAATAAACATGTAAAAAACAATAAAACAAAAGTAAAATCAACTTGTTTAAGAAGGAAGGCATTGTGTCAAGTAAAAAACACCTTACAACAGAAGTGGGGGAGACTTTACTGGGCATTGGGAAAAATCAGGAAGGTGGTAACAGTAAAAGTACTTACTGGAAAACAGCTGTTGGGATACATGGGAAGAAGTGAACACTCCAATGCTGATGACAGCTGTATTTATTGAGCACCCACTATGTTCCAGGCGTATCTCTGGCACTTCATATACCTTATCTCTGAACGCTGAGAAACAAGGAGCTCAGGGAAGATTTTATGGGACAGAGAAAAACGAGATTGGCAACATGGAAGAATGCTTGCATTGGACTTTGTAGTTTGGGCTGGGGTGAGGGTGTGGTGGAAATGAGTTGGAATATGACTTCTTATACATTGAATGGTCAATAATGATTTATTGGTGAGTTGCTACACTCCAGTATTTATACTTGCTATGGGGATGACACTGGAAAAGATAACCACGGTTCCAGATGTCATGCTTGTGACATGTGCTGTGAAAGAATTAAATAGGTGCAGAGAGACACAGGGGTAGAAAGAGAGGAGCGTTGTAGGTGACATTATAGCTGACACTTGGAGGATGAGAAGAGCTGGGACCAGGAAGAAGGGCATGGCCAAAGACTGGGGGTGGGAAAGATCTTGGAATGGGTGAGGATCTGAAAGGAGACAGGTACACCTGATACAGCAGCGAGGTTGATAGGGACCAGGTGAGTAGATCCTTAGAGGCCCATTGAGGCATTTGGATTAGATTCTAAGTACGGTGGAAAATAAAGAAGGCTCAAGCAGCGATGTGACAGAATCTGATTTACAATTTCAGGATGTTGACATAGATGCGCGACAATTATAGTATGCTCTAAACGTAATTCCACACAAAACACACCTAATACCTATTAGGTGCCGTAATTCTGTTTCTCAGCAGCAACATTGCAAGAGAAGGGGCAGTTCTGTTTTTTATTAATAGTGGCAATGGTCGCAAGCTCTTTGCTTAGCCAGATTGCTAGATCACCTCAAATTGAACTCTTCTCAAAATAGGTTATACTCGAGGCTTTTGGGGTGAGCAGTTGCAAATTTAGTTGAGTACTTCTGCTCTATTTTTATCGTTAGGTCAGATCTTTCTTTCTCATGAATAAACTTCATATCCAGAGAGAACATCAACCACTCTGTATTTCAGGTGAGTGGCTTTGCCGATAAACACATGTCATTAATTGTGGGGTTATTTACAAAAGTCCCTGAATGGACAGGGGCTCTATTAAAATGAGAACCGAAAGACTATTTTAAGTTGGGGTACTTGGTATTTTTTTACATGGAGACCTTAGTTCATTCATGCTTTCATTGAGCAAGTTGCCAACTGCTTGCTAGCATGGTGGTCCTGTTCTAGTGGATGGATTCAGAAACTGCCTCTCTAAAATGAGCTCATTGTAAATAGTGTAAACCAGGAAAGCAGCCACATAGTTTCCCAAGAGCAAAATCATTCTGAATTGTTTTTAGGAGAGTTGACTTAAAAAAAAAAAAATCTCTGAATGAAAGTAATGGTTGGTGCCAGTTGGGTTTGTATAACTGCCTATGGGCCAGAGACCCCCCCAGTCCAGTGCCCATTATTCCTTGTGGTGGTTGGGAAGAGGGTGGCTGCAGTGAAGTCCAGATGATTCCTCCTGTTGATACTTCTCTCACTTCAACTGTCTTTCACTACGTCTTTGCTGAGTCAGGACTGGGCTGCCTTGTGGGTGGGAAGTGGTAAAGGCAAAGGGAATTCTCCCATGGCTTTGAGCAGAGGGATTGTATGGGACAGTGAGGAACCAGATTTAGATGTTTGAGTTTGTAGGCTGGGGTAAATAGAGCAGTGCCAGAGGACCAACCACGTGTGGCGGTAGGTTCCTCTTTGGGCTGCGTTTCTAGGAAGCGCATGTGCTTGACCCCTCTTGGCAAGGATGTTCAGTTTGGGCTGGACTATAAAAATGGAAATGGTGCCCCTGCCCAATGGAATTTTGCACTCTGGTTATTGGGAGCAGGCAAAACTCCATTACTTGTGTGACACTGGGCACTGTTCCTTCCAATTCCTTCGGGTGGCTCTTTCCCTGCCTTTAGGTAGTTCCTCCCCAAAAGCCTCAAGTGCTGATTAGTGTTCGACTGAATACTCGAGACTCTCTGTAGGATTCTGGAAGAAGAAGACCACCAGCATTTCAGGGTGGAGGCAAGGTGACAGGCTATGAGGCCATGGTTAAAAGCTGGAGATTTGCAGTTACATGGCACTGGGTGATGTACACTCTAAATTTTTTCATCTGTAAAATAGTGATAGTAATGTCAACTTCTCAGAGTTGGTATAAGAATTGTGGCAGGAAGTCTCACTGGAATATAATTTGTTAAATTTTTCCCTTCATTTTTATCTCCATTTCCTAACAAGGAAGACATCCCCTTTTAAAGTATTTTCTTGGCTTTTGTTCTTTTTGCAGAGTAGGGGTGGAGAGCAGAAGCAATCTGCAGTTCATGGATTTCCTGCCTTTTATGAATCAGAAACCCACTGAAGATGTGAAAAGACATAGCCTTTAGAGTGCTGAGAGAGGGACCTTTCCTGAGATTCAGATTGGAGAAGTCTGTGGGTTTGAGCAGGTGGTTACACTTCAGGATGTGCTGTGTGATCCTTTCAGGGAGGTGGAACCCTAGGCCCTGGGGGTCCTGGCCACAACTTGGAAACAGCAGATCAGCAAACCTCAGGGGACTTAGACACAGGTACAGTGAAGAAATGCATGCCAACTGCACTTCTCATGTCATTTTTCATTTATCAGATTCTGGTATGACCTGGGGGGATGGTGGGAGCTTCAATAAAACTGAATGAAAACATCATGTAAGCCATGCGAGGCATAGATTAGAAGTGAAATTTGGGGTGCCTGGGTGGCTCAGTCAGTTAAGCATCTGACTCTTGATTTCAGCTCAGGTCATGATCTTGTGGTTCGCGAGTTTGAATCCCCGCACCGGGCTCTGCTCTGGTGGCGCAGAGCCTGCTTGGGATTCTGTCTCTTTCCCTCTCTCTCGGCCTCTCCCTGCTCTCTCTCTCTCTCTCTCTCTCTCTCTCTCAAAATAAATAAATAAACTTAAGGACGTGAAATTTATTTTAGGGAGATGAAGTTTTATTTCTTGTGCAGTGAGATATATACCAGCTACATTTGGAAAATGCTTAGCCCTGTGCTTGCTACATGCCAGGTGTTCAATAAATACGAGCTGAATAAAATCAAGCTAGGAAAAAAGAAAAAAAAAACATGGAAGGAGCAGCCTGAGAGGTAGAGAAAGAACCAAGAAACAGTGGGTATTATGAAACCTAAGGATAAGACACTTTCAAAATGGAGGAAGCGATCAGTGACATCAAATGCCAGAGAGAAATTAGACGGGAATTTGAAAGCATCCATTGAATTTTGCAATAAGGTGGTCATTTGTGACCTTCCTGGGAGCACATTCAATGAAGTAGTCTGAAAAACGGCCAAATTGCACTGGGTTGGGAGGGAATGGGAGAGCAAACTGGAGGCAGTGAGTAGAGACTACTCTTCGAAGAAATTAGAAATAGGATGAACAGACAATAATGAAGGATGGGGGTAGACTTGAGGGAGGATTTGATTCTATTCAGGATGCGAAAAAGCTTTTACAGGCTGTTGAGAAGATTTGATAATACTGGAAAGGCACTACTGGATCAAGCAATTGGATTGTAAACAAATTTGAAATTGAAAGCAACTGATAATATTGAGTCAGCTGTAATAGATTTGCCTTCAAGTTAAGAAACTAATAGAATTCCCTCTTGGGGTCGGTGTTCGTATAGAACACATTATGTACATCACGCTTTGCAAAATGGTAGCCTGAAGGCTGGATACAGACCACAGATTGCTTTGTTATGCTCGTGGGATATCTAAAAAAAAATGGGTTAGATGCCAAATTTGAAAATCAACAAATTTCACATAAAAATCCAGCCTTTTGACTTTTCCTAAAATGTTAAACTATTTTAGTTAGTCCTCGTAAGCTATGTTTCTGTCAACAATCAGTGGAAGCCTACCTGACTGCCCTTAGGGCAATCACTCTCTAGAACAGGTGTTGGCAAATATTTTCCATAAAAGGTTCTGCCATACAGTTTCTAATTATTCACTTCTGTCATTGCAGTGCAAAGGGACCATGGGCACTACATAAATGAAAGGCCTTTGCTCTTGCTTTGTTCCACTAAACTTTTATTTGTGGACACTGAAATTTCCATTTCATTTAATTTTCATGCATCAAGAAATATTATTCTTTGGATTTTTTAACAACCATTAAAAATTTTAACTGCTCTTAGTTTTTGTTTTTGTTTTTGTTTTTTGGGCCAGAGAGAAACAGGGAACTGGCTGGATTTGGCCATTAGGCCATAGTTCCTAACTGCTGCTCTGGATCACCACTTGTCCTATTGTTCTTTCCATTCTAGGTGGAGGACAAGTTCCATTTTATATTGTGTTTGTGCGTTTGTTTCTCTTCAAGTTATCCTTCTACATTAATTTACTTTGCTTGTCTTTAGGCATTTGACTCTGATCCCCATGTAGGGCGACCAGATGTCTGGGACTAAAGGACTGTCAATACTAAAACCAGGAAAGTCTTGGGCAAACCATGATGAGCTGGTTTGCATTATTTTACATGTCTGTTAGTACTTTGCCTTTGAAAAGGCATTGCCATTTTAATTAACTAATTTAATAATCTTCAATAATCTTTCATCGTTTTCTCTCCATAGGGCTTTGTTTGCCATCTCAGTAGTAACTTCAACCAGTGTTGTATTTTAATCTCTTTATCTCCTCCATCTTAAAAGTGGTAGATCTTTTCTTGTTCATTATATTCAGAGAACTTTGCATAGTGCCTCACACAGATATGATTATCATCAAGTTATAGATGAGTGATTGACGAACCTTAATCTCTTTTTATCCTCTGAGACAGTTAATGTCCTTACAAGCGAAAAATGGAGCTGAGATGAAGACATAATAGCCTACATTTTACTCATGACTTCTGGCTTCCTAAAAATGAGAACTGTGTTTTTTCTCTGTGTTGGTGACATCCGCTCTGGGCCATGAAAACACCCCAGCAAGAAACCTGAAGTTTGTTTTGTCTTGTTCCCCCACTTTGCTGAAACTTACTTGCCCACTTGGTCAAATAAGTCTCACCTCTCTGCTGTCCCCTTTCACATAAACATCTTGAATCTGCAACATAAGGAAAGACCCTAGGGCCCTGAAATCAGAAGTGGGTTCAAGTCTGGGCTCTGCCATGTGCTGATTCTCAGACATGTTTCTTGCATTGTGGCCAGCTCATTTGCAACATAGGGATGGTCATATGTACCTCTTTGGATATTGTGAAAATTAGAGATAATGAACGTACAGCACCTAGTATTGTGTCTGATTCAATGAATATTTGGTATCTCCATGGAAAAGAAAATCCATGGGTCTGGCAATGGGGATATATACTAATCGTATTGATATTTCGAGAGCTTCTTATGTTCCAGACACTGCGTGCATCACTTCACAGGCATTATTTTATTTAATCTTAACAAAGGATAGAGTCACCCATTGACCTAGGAATGAGGGGGTTCCTGGGACTTCAGTTCTGACACAGGGACAGTACCAGGCACACTGGGATAAACTGGTCCCCAAAAGCCCATAAGTTAAGTATGTTAGTGAGACCATTGAATTCATTCATTTATCTTTCTACACAAAGATATTTTTATTGTTCTCTACTCTTTCTTGCAGTCCTTTCAGGTGGGTTTTTTTTTGTATCATTTTTAAAGTTTTTATTTAAATTCCAGTTAGCATATAGTGTAGTATTAGTTTCAAGTATACAATATAGTGATTCAACAATTCTGTATATCACCCGGTGCTCATTACAACAAGTGTACTCCTTAATTCCCATCACCTCTTTCCCCCATCCCTTCCCCTCCAGTGACCATCAGTTCTCTATGTTAAGAGTCTGTTTCTTGGAGTGGGACCATTTTACAGATAAGGAAGCCAAAGTTTATAGATAAGAAATGTATAGCATCTAGTATTATGCCTATATCTCTCATGTTGGTGCATCCCATTGGTAAGCCCAACTGGATGCCAGAGGACAAGAGAGCCTGATAACAAGTCACTGCCCCTGTTGAACAAAATGGGGGGGGGGTGGTGGTAGTGAAGAGCAGAGATGCAGGAACAAATAGAGGATATATAGCATAATTTCTGGCAATGAAGATAAACCTTTAATCTCTTCACAGTATCCTTTTGTCCCTTCTTTCTCTGGCTAACTTTCAAGGGAGTATCGCCTCTAGAAAGCATTTGCTGTTTGCTATCCCCTTCTTGTGCTCTCTTCATCCCTACTGTTAGTATTTAGTGATTTTTGTCTGGGGTAGCCTTTACCTCTAGAGATCCTCAGGAGCACAGACTGTGCTTCATTCAACAGTTTTCCACCCTCAGGTCTCAGCACCATGTTTGACCCACAGCACGTACTCAGTGCATGCTGAGTACGACTGGACTAAAGCAGCAAGATAAACCCTTGGTTAAATCATGAATTTGAAAACCAGGGTTTGCATCTTATGTTGCCACTAATTTTGGGAGTTATGTACCTTGATTGTCTCAAATGCAAAATGAAAGCTAGTTGGATGATCTTTCTAGTCTGATTCAAGGATTAGAATTTTGTAATTTTGAGTTTATAAACTTTCCATCCCACTCTACTCCTAACCTCTGAATCATTCTGTCTACTCAATTCAAATGTAGAATTCTTTATGTAACCTTTACCAATAATTTGTTCCAAAGTCAAGATTTTTATTCCCATCTTCATGCTCCCATTGTAATCTATCCAAGTAAGAGATAACACTTATCATTCTTTTTTTAAATGTTTGCTTATTTATTGTGAGAGAGACACACACACGCCTCAGCAAGGGAAGGGCAGAGAGAGAGAGAGAGAGAGAGAGAGAGAGAGAGAGAGAATCCCAAGAAGGCTCCATGCTGTCAGTGCAGAACCCAACATGGGGCTTGATCTCACAAACAATGAGATCATGAGCTGAGCTGAAATCAAGAGTTGGGCGCTTAACCCACTGAGCCACCCAGTTGCCCGTAAGCCAGACTATTTGACTCTAGTTTTGTTGATCTTCTTTGAAGCTATCAGAATCTAGAGATTAACACAAAGACTAAATAAACTACGAGGGACATTTGCAATGTTTTTGGCTGCTGGGGCCTACCCCTCCCCCTTTGGGTAGCAGCAATCCAATCTTCTTCTAAGATACCACCATTTTTTATCCCTCTCTGAGTTCATGCAATTTGTGTGATACAGATCCACTCCAGTTTTATGAATGTTACTCAGATCTGACCAGTTATATATTTGTATTTTCCTGGGCACAGTGAGTTGTTCTGAATGACATGTGACCTGATCAGGACCAATGAGACACAGTAGGACTTTGGCGGGAACATCCAGAAAGGAGAAACTCCTTCCCAGTAGACTTGAACCCAGTAGGATGTAAAGCTGGACCATTATATTCTTCTTTCTTCCTGGAGGAAAGACCACTCCAGATATGGTGTATTATAGTGGACACAGAGAGAGATAAAGAGAAATAACCGGGGTCCCCTGCCTAAATGTGGCATGTTAGGTAGGCACTATCACTAACCTTTTCAGTAACATGAGCCAACAATTTTTTTTTTTTTTTTTTTTTTTTTTGCTTCAGCTAGTTTGGGCTTGAATATGACACAATGGAAAGAATTCTGATTACATAGGAGCTAGTCATTTTGTCCTTCTCTAGATTAAGGTATATGAATCAATCCAAGACTCAGAAAACAGTCATTGCCACACAGCCCCCTTCCACCTCTACCATCATCAGCTGCTTTGTTTCAAAGCTCTTGCTTCAACTCCTTTTTGCCATACTGCCATCTCCACTAATTTATCTCCTCTATGTCCTGCCTAGTCACAATCATACCCTCCTCACTAGCTCCCTCCCAGTGCCTGGCTCCCTCATCAGCACCCACTGGTCTATGACCGACTCTAACCTGACCACCAACACCCTTCAAATGCAGCAATGAACAAATACATAATCAATACTAATCTAGCAATTGGTCCCGTCATATTCCTTCTGAGATTTCTGAGTTATAAGGATAAATTTGAGGGTCCAGATGCTGCATGAGGCTAGTGAGAGACCTAGTTCATTTCATTTCACAAACTCACAGGCCATTTCATTCAACTGAATGAGAGTAGCTCCAGAGGCTTCCACTGTTAAGCTTGTAGGCTCCTCATATGTAAAGGCTGGAGAAGAAGGGGAGAGCAAAGGAGAGCCAGAGTGTGGTGTGATCACAGTATAATTTTCCTCCCTCTGGGAGCAGTTCAAGCATATTCTACAAATGTCAGGGAACCGATGACTCATCAAATAGTCGAGTGTTGGTTTTGGAAAAGGGAGAGGAAGTCACTGCTTTGGAGCTCAGTGATGGATTTGCACTAAGGTGAGATCTCATCACACCAGTGGGACTGAAATGTTGGCAGTAATCCCTTGCTCTCTTTGAGCCCGGGAGAGGTGCCATGTCCCCTAGATCCAGGAGTGGGGTGACGTGCTTGTAGCCAGAAAATATTGAGCCTAAGCTTTCCAAAGGTAACACCTCCTGTGCCTCCAAGGACCAGGGAGCTGATTGTAAAGTGAAGCCTCAATTTCCTTAAGACAAATAGGGGACAAGCCTCACCTATCCCACAACACTGGCAAAAGTGAAGGTGGGGAGAGCATCTGTTGCTTGGTTAATCTGGACAAATGTGAGCTGCAGATGAAAAACAGCTATAAGAGAGAATCTTCTAGACATTTCCACTCTTGACCCATATCTCTGCTACACTTGCTGAGTTTGGGAAGTAAGAAAGCACAATTATTGACTCAGAAGCATGAGAGGGGGACACAAACCCAAGAAAGGGAAAAACAACAATGGGTGGGACTATTCAGAAAAACCACAGTTCCTTATGTAACACTTGCTTCATGTGAACTCATGTTACCTACATATTATAGATCACATGTGTGGCTGATGTAAATGATGTGTTGAAGTGGAGAAAGCTCATGGAGAGTGAGACACCTTCTATGACTCTCCTTTTTTTTATGGTCTTGAGCAAAGATCATAACTTTCTGAACACTTCTGGATCCTCCAGAAAGTCTATAACTCTCCTGTTCAGTCTTTTCTTTTTCAAAATTATGAAGAGGTACATGTAGATGCTTGTGTAGGTTTGGTGTCAGTGATTGGGAGTTAGGAATGAAGTCCCATGGTCATAGGGCCTGTTCCATCTCTTAGTAAGTCCTGGTGGTAAAAGTAGGGAAAGGGAGGGAGACAAGAGCCTGGCCCTAGTTGTTGACAGTCAGTGAGGGACATTCCAATTGGAATGTAGTTTACAGGTGGCAACTGGGTCATCACTCAGCTTTTGGCCTCTATTGCAACTCTGGAATGCTTGGAAAAGGGCTACTTAGTAGCCTGTAACACCTACATGTAAAAAGAAAAGTTCAGTAGCAGTCCTCAGACTTCCTCTTCTCCCCTTTCTACTTTCTTGACCATTTTGTCTTTGTCTCACATTGAAATGGAAAAATCCTAATGTTATTTTCTGCTTTTCCAGGTCCATATCTGAGCAATGTGGTGATGCTGGAGAAAGCCACATGACAGGGACATAGTGGATTCACAACATTCATGATCATCCCTCATATGGGCCCTCCATCTGTCCCATCAGCTCTCTCACAACCTTCTACAGTGACCACTGTCAGTCTGCCCCAACATCTGACCATGTTTCATGCCCCTTTGCTCTGAGCTTTTGATTTCTTCTCTTACTTTCAGTGGAAGTTGAAACCATCAGATGTGAATCTCTTCAAACTCAGATTAGCAAGGCTATACCTGCCCTATAGCAGAACCCATTTTTACTTCAAGTTACATTATTGAGGTGTCCCTCTTTCTGAGGTCAAACGCCCCCCCTTGTTTTTTAGATTCTGTATTCTTCTGTCTTTGCAGAGACCTTACACTAGCAATGAGTCCTCACAATAGGATCTTTTTATAAACAATTAAATATGCTTAACTCTCTTCAATCTGCAAAAAAAAAAAAAAAAAATTAAATTCCTTTTATATTGTACATGTTTTCTTTTACAGCTTCTTCTTATATTTTTCTTCCAATAGTCTTCTAATCCTTTCCAAGTTTCAGAGCTAAACTTCTCAAAAAAAATCGGTCTACACTTGGGGCCTCCATTTCCTCTGGATCCCGCACCTGGCTTCTGCCCTCTTACTCCTCCAACATAGCTTGCTAGGTTCACTTGATGCTGCTTAATCCAATGACCGCTTTTTAGTTCACATTTTCACGACCTTTCAGCAATATTTGACACTATTGACGCCTGCCTCTTCCACCATTACTCCAAAATTCCATACCTTCTTGAACTGCCTCCTCCATCTTTGGTTGAGTCTTCTTTCTCTTTGTAGTATCTTGCTTTTGTAACCTGCCATTAAATATGAAAGTTTCTCAAAGCTTGGTCTTAGGCCTGCTTCTCTTCCTTTTTCCTTTTCTTCCCTTTCCTATCAGAAACCTCGTTGATCATGTGGCTGCCTTTAGCATGCAACCAGGGATGACCTCCCACTCAGTCTCCAGTCCAGATCTTACCTCAGAGTCTCATACTTGTATATCCAAATTTCTATTCAGTATCACTCCTGTATGTTTCAAAGCCACCTTATGCTCATGATACCCAAGACAATGTATATACTTTCCCTAAACCCACTTTTCCCCCCAGTGTTCACTATTTCAAAGAATGGTAGAAAGTTGAATCCCTTTTGCTATAATCTTTGATCCTACTCCACCATCACCAAACCTGTCAGTTTTACCCCTCTTTCTTTTTCCTCCTTTCACTTTGCTGCCTTCATCCTATGCTTGTTTTACCCTTGCTGCCCACATAAGCTACAGTAAGAGCTTCCTGTTTGGTCTCCCTGCATGTGTTGTGGTCCTTTTCCAACCCACACTTCATGTGACAACACGAGTGGTCTTCCCAAATGCAAATCTAACTATGGGTACCAATCTTCTCCTTCCTCTTTCCTCTGTCAACTATCTACTTAAAAGTCTTTAATATTCCATTTCTCTTTGCCAAATACACACACACACACACACACACACACACACACACACACACCCCAAAACAAAAAGACAAAAACACACGTGCAAAAAACCCCAAAAAACAGAGACCTTTAATGCGACCAACAGAATCATTTTTTGCACGGGTTCCTGCCTCCCTCTCCAGCTCCATCACCCACCATTTTCTTCCTCACTTTGTGTGCTCCTGTCACACAGGACCTTTCTTGTGTCTCTTGACTAGGTTGGGTTCCACGTGGACACAAGTCCTTTGCATGTGCTATTCCTTTTTCCTGGAATAAACTTCCTTTCCTCTTCTGCTTCATTCAGTTGCAGTTATTCTTAAGCTCTCAAGATAAACATCATGTTCTCAAGCATTAGATTACCTCACAGTACAGATCAGATTCCTTTGGGGTGGCATAGTATCACAGCACACATCTTTGCTTTGGATAGTACATTCATTTAGGCTTCATATCTGTCTGCCTGACTGGACCATAATGGTACATTCATTTAGGCTTCATATCTGTCTGTCTGACTGGACCATATGGACCATAATGGACCATAATGGACCAAATGTAGTGATTTGCTCAGCATTGTATCCCAGTATCCAGCACACTGTCTCATATTTGTTAAGCACACAACAAATATTTGTAGAATGAATGAATCAAAAGTCCTATTAGGCCCCGTTTTCTTCATTTTGTCTTCGCTGTGAGGCTTACACAGTAAGTGATAAGAGTTGCGTGACCAGTATGGGTATATCTGACTCTAGAACCCCAAGAAATACTGGTATACAATAGCTTGTGCAGTTACTAGGGAAACAACCCATTCACAGTGTGTTATGTGTATGTGTGTGTGTTTTATTGTTGTTATTGTTTTAAAATAGTGACCCAGAATACAAGATAACTTTTTAAAGGCTCAAATCATCTCGTAATTATCACACAGGCTGTTATTAGGAGAAATACCTAGAAAATGTAGAGCTTTCTGTGAAACAAGGACCATGAAATTTTACCATAGTTTAAAGGGGCTTAGATGTAGGTTGATTATAGTTCTGATTTACACTTGTTGCTTAGGTGTAATTATTAATTTAACTACATATAATTACAACAATACATTAATTATAATAATAATTAATAATTTAATTTTAATAATTCTAAGCTGAATTATTAAAGGTAGGTAGGTTTTTAATATGGGTAGAATGGCCTGCTAACCTTAAGGTACATATGAGCAAGGCCACAGAGACATCAAACATGCATAAATTATTTAGGATCACCAGGAACTTAGAGAGGGCAGAAATAGGTTGGAGAATGCAAATTAGATCATATCTTTTTACTGTCTAATTAGGAGAGAATATTTAATGAATGAAGAAAGATGGTTGAAACACATACTTTAGATAAATCTGTAGGAACAGACATGGATCTGAGATACGTAAGAGGGATGTAAGAGAAACTTACTTGAAACAGATACAGTAAAAGGTGATGGAGAGTTAAAGTTGGACAATAACAGCAGTAAAGAAAAGGGACTTGGTATGCAGAACCAGTATGAGGTAGAAATGAATGTTTGGTGAGTGAGGAATGATTAGATTGGGGAATGATTTATTCAACAAATTCTTTTAACACTTACTTTGTGCCAGATATTAGGAGTGTTGTGGTACAAAGGTGAAAAGACTTGATTATTGATCTCAAGGAAATATGCAAAGTAATACTTGTAATGAATACAAAAAATATTGGAATGGGGCTATGTTCAAGGAGCAGTTAAATCATAAAGAAGAAACTTTTAAGTCTTCATGAGTGCATGAGGATAAGCATCATAGAGGAGGTATTGACCTGAGGCTGAAAGAATGAGCACAGGAGGTGGTTGGGATGAGACAGATCAATGCTTATGTCTTTATCATCTTTATGTTCCTAGAACCCATTATAGTGTCTAGAAAATTAGAAGATCCTAAGATGCTTGGGTCTAGCAAGAGGCTGCTACAAAGGGAGGTAGAAGATGATGAAGCAATGAAGGAGAGGAAGGAAATAATGACAATTCAGAGGTTGAACTTAAAGACTGCTTTGGTATCTTCCACATCCTGAATGGTGCTGTACTAGCTTGAAAGAGCTGGTTCTGTCTTTGAAGTTTGCTAGCCTGCAATTAGGAGAGCCTAGCCATCAGGGGACTCTGACTCAATAAACAGAATTGCAAATTTCTATTCTAATTACATTCAGAAACCTTAAAAGATTTGATTATATTTTGGTCTAAGGGACAGGCCACAGATTTAAAGGAGTCAGAAGTCTTGATATTTTCTGGAATCTTTCTGCTCATCTTTAATTGAAAGGATATTTACTTTGAAACTCTATTTTCAGGTCAATCCAATTATGCCTCTCCGTAACACATGCTCTCATTTCACCTTGGCAGATTGGTTTCATTAGAAATAATCCATGGTGGGGGTAATGTTAACATAATATTGCTTCTAAACTAGGCACAGTTTGATGAAAGATTTGGATGTACTTGGTGGGTTGCCGTTCCAATTTCAGACGTTTTGCTGGCATTCCCTGAAAGTCTGCCAAGAGCAGGGGATGACAGCTAAATGGGCTTTTCATACTCCTAGTGTGGTGGTGGAGGTTTAGCCTTGTGACTCTCTCTAAAAGCCTTGGGGAACTGATGATCAAGAGGCCCCAAAACTCCTCGGGGAAATGTTATTTCAAATGAGTACTCGCCAATTCCAAATTCACCAGTTAAAATTCGAAGATGAATTAAGTCATCTCTCATATTTATACATTGTTTAATATAATTTGCAATGCAATGCCACATGCATTATCCCATTTGTTCTTCATAGTAACTCTGGGTTGTAGTCAAGAATGGCCTTGCTTTTTCCATTTTATGGGTTTTACGGATGAGGACTAGGTTTAAAGAGAGTAACTTGTTTGTCCATATTTGCACAGATAATTAAATGTTTATGAGGTCTGGGAATCCACTTGGTCTACTCACTCCCAGTCGAGTGCTTATTATACTTAACCATGAGGACTTTAGATGGTAAAAGTTTAAAATATACTCATTGAATAAATGACATTTCAGTCTTTGCAGCAGATAATGTCCAGACAACAGGTTTAGGCAGGCATGATGAAGATAGAAAAGGCATGAAAGACAATGAAACTGCTCTTCAAGGTTTGGACTTTGGTATATCTTCCTGTTAGCACAATGGCAGTCTTACTGATCCACTAATCCAAATGTGTGTCACTATATCTTTTTTTTTTTTTAAGTTTATTTATTTTGAGAGAGAGTGTGAGCGTGGGGAACGGCAGAGAGAGAGAATTCCAAGCAGCCTCTTCATGTCAGAGCAGAGCCCAATGCGGGGCTCGATCCTGTGAACCTGAGGTCATGACCTGAACTGAAATCAAGACTCAGGGGCTTAACCAACTGAGCCACCTAGGCTGCCCCTTATTACTTTATCATACATTTGCCAAGACTCTCCTCCCAAGACAGAGAGGGCTCTATTAAGAACAGGGAATGCCTGTAACGGAAATCTTTTATGGGTAGAAATTTCATTTAACAAAGGTGATCTGCCTTACCAGCTTAATGGTATAAATGAAGCTCCTTTTTTGATTTTTTTGATATTCAAATTAATTGCATCTCAAGTTGCTTTAGCAGAATGGCATTGCCAGTCTAGATTCCTGTACCTGCCACAGTGATTTTGCAAGAGGAACAATATGACTCCCGTATTGTGTTCTGCTGCTAAAGATAGCTCTGTGGTTTATTCTTGTATGAAGATGTTATTTTCACAATGCTCATAAGTGCTGTTCAATCAGGAAGAACTTCCACATCAGCAAAAATCAGTGCTCTTCCTATGAGCAGCATACCTTGACTTTGAACCTAAATCTTATGTCCAGGCTCCATCTTTCTTCATTGTGAGTTCCCTCTTCAAGGTCTTTGGTGGACATCATCATAATCTAATAAAGAGAGTGGAATGTTGAAACATGGAATGGAAGCTGACGAAGCTTCTACCATTCATGTATCTAAAAGTTCTTTAGCCTCTGTGCAAACTTGCCCATCTAATCATGCCAGGGTTTTCAATGCAACAGAGTATCAGGAGGGGAATGGTTTGGGAAAATACCCCCAAACAATTCCATTTAATAATGTCCACTCACTTTATCATTACATGTCTAAGAGAGGCATTTTAAATGACTCTTCCTGGAATCAAGAAAGCAAGAAGATATGTCTTTTACATAGCAAAAATGAAGAACAAATTAATGTTTGCCTGTCAAGGCAACTTGATATAACTGTTGCAGACTGAAAAAGTTGAAAGCCTTACTGTCACACAGATATTTGAATACCTTTGGTGTGGGAATAGACATTTGTTATGACATTTGAATACTGAATGTATCTAAAAAAGGTAAACAATTATATAGGAATAATGAATTTATGAACATCTGATTTATACCTACATAAGCTAAATTTCACTCTATTGTCAGAAAAAGAGAGCAGAATGAATTTTCTTATGTTAGAATGCTTGAAAGGGAGGGGCACCTGGGTGGCTCAGTCAGTTAAGCATCTGACCCTTGATTTCTACTCAGGTCATGATCTCGTGGTTCGAGAGTTTGAGCCCTTCATCAGTCTCTGTGCTGACAGTGTGAAGCCTGTTTGGGATTCTCTCTCTCCCTCTCACTCTCTGCCCATCCCCACCCCCTCTCAAAAGAAATAAATAAACTTAGAAAAAATAGAATTTTTGAAAGGGAGAGAAATGGACAAAAATGATTTGACAGGAAAGGCAATGGAGCTGAGTCCAAGAAGGATAAGAAGCCTCAACTACATGTCGACATTAATACCAAGGTTGATCTGTGGCTCGTGTAGAAATGTTGGGGTCAATGGACTAGAGAAAGAACTGCCATGAAGTTACAGGTTATTGGGACAGCTGCAGTGGAGCTGAGTAGCCAATGGCAGAGGGGTTCAAGTTCAGTGGCACTGGTGCCATCTATAATGACAGTGAGTATTTTATGGCAATGACATCAGTGGGAGTGGTGATGATGTTTTGGTTGTTTTGTATCATTTTATTTTCTTTGGAACATCATTTTCCAGCTTTCCTGTCAATTCTGTGAGCTACCAATTATCTTCCAGTAACTTACTATTTTTGCCTAAAAAATAGTTACTTTGTCACTTTTTGTCATTTATAAACAAGAACCCTCACTGATGCAGATACTGGTACCAGGAGTAGATGCAGGTATATCTCGGAAAATGTGAGAAATATGAGGCAATCTGAATCAATTAGAACTGAAGCAGTGGAAGTTCAGCTTGAATTCAGGGATGAGAATCTGAAAGCTCATGGCACACAGTTGGGAATCTGCTAATTAAATTACCATCCATGGTAATCTAGAATGAAGTGTACACCAAAAGCAAGAATTTGGTAGACTGAGTAGTTTAATGCCCTAGAATGGAATCGAGACCCACAGGAATTTGAGAAGTATGGGTTGGGGTGTGTATTATCTGGGATCTCAGCAGGAAAGAGATGGTACACTCAGATGGGATTTTTGAGGAGAGTTTAACAGAGGGCTTATTTAAAATATTGTGGGCAGGACTAAGAAAAGTCAACAAGGGATGGTGAAGTATCTTAGGGATTTGAACTACAAGCTCCCTTGCTGCCCCCTATGCTTAAGAGTGCAAGGTGTAATTATTAGAACCTAGAGAGAACTATCGTTGCAGCTGTAGCTGTAAGGTTTTCCAACAGAAACTGTGGGCTTTGGTAGAAGAATCCAGCCACTGCTAACTCATGGCCTAGAAGGTTGGGGGCCAGGAAACAAATTCCCCCCATCTCCATCTGAATCTCCCCCTCATCCATTCCATTGGCTGGACCCAACTCAAAGCTGGAAGGTTAAGGTCACCTGGTTGATGCAGTACATGGAGATCACTTTTCTGGAGTAAAGAGCAGGAGGAAAGAATGAAGTGTAGATCAGGATGGGCAAGTGGATACTAAACATCACAGGGCAACTAATTCTAATGACACTAGCTAACTTTGAAAAGATTGACCAATTCAAATTCCTGCATTCTTGGCTCAAGGAACAGACTGAAAGAGAGGTATTTTTTATGACTGTGAATAAAGAATATCTTATCGCTTGGAGGCTTAAGATTGGGATAGTCAACAAGGGATACAGGAGTGCTGCATAGGGGCACTTGTGCCCCAATGTTTATAGCAGCACTCTCAACAATAGCCAAATTATGGAAAGAGCCTAAATGTCCATCAACTGATGAATGGATAAAGAAATTGTGGTTTATATACACAATGGAGTACTATGTGGCAATGAGAAAGAATGAAATATGGCCCTTTGTAGCAACGTGGATGGAACTGGAGAGTGTGATGCTAAGTGAAATAAGCCATACAGAGAGAGACAGATACCATATGTTTTCACTCTTATGTGGATCCTGAGAAACTTAACAGAAACCCATGGGGGAGGGGACAAAACAAACAAACTAACAAACAAACAAAAAGAGGTTAGAGTGGGAGAGAGCCAAAGCATAAGAGACTCTTAAAAACTGAGAACAGGGGTGCCTGGGTGGCTCAGTCAGTTAAGCATCTGACTTCGGCTCAGGTCATGATCTCATAGTCCGTGAGTTCAAGCCTCATGTCGGGTTCTGTGCTGACAGCTTGGAGCCTGGAGCCTGCTTCTGATTCTGTGTCTCCCTCTCTGTGACCCTCCCCCATTCATGCTCTGTCTCTCTCTGTCTCAAAAATAAACATAAAAAAATTAAAAAAAAAACAAACCTGAGAATAAACTGAGGGCTGACGGGGGGTGTGAGGGAAGGGAGGGTGGGTGATGGGTATTGAGGAGGGCACCTTTTGGAATGAGCACTGGGTGTTGTATGGAAACCAATTTGACAATAAATTTCAAACAAACAAACAAAAAATATTGGGATGGTCAAAAACCAATTTCATTCTATGGCTTAACAATTTACAGTATCAATTCAATTCAAAGTTTCATTAGACTTCTCCTAAAGCTGGGACAATGAAATAGGAAGAGACTCCTAGATTAGAATGGGAATATGTGGGAGAATTTAGTGTAACTGAAGTGAGCCTTCATGTTCACTTGAAAGAGCTCCTCCCTTTCCTAGCTTGCTGGAAGTCTTTGTTGCAAGGGAAAGCCAATTCTCCCTTTGTCCTCTCTCCACCAACTGCATTGACTTTCTATGTCTGTAAAGTTTGCTCCTAGAATACATGGGATAAAAAATTGGGGTGCCTGTGTGGCTCAGTCGGTTAAGCATCTGCCTTCATCTCAGCTCATGATCTCATGGTCAGTGAGTTTGAGCCCCGCGTCGGGCTCTGCGCTGACAGCTCAGAGCCTGGAGCCTACTTTGGATTCTGTTTCCTTCTCTCTCTGCCCCTCCCCAGCTCATGCTCTGTTCTCTCTGTCTCTCAAAGGTGAATAAACATTAAAAAATTTTTTAATAATAAAAAATTAAAAAATTAAATTAAAAAAATTAAATATGAGAAGAGAAATCTTATACTTCAAAAGTATTACAAGAATTTACTAATTTATGTGGACCAATATCTAAGATATATGTGCAGGAATGTATTCTAAGGGTGTCAGATTAAACATAGAAGATGCTCATTTTATTTCAGGCAGAATTTCTTGGTATGGATCCATTTTCTGGTTATTTTGGGCTTAATGTGTAGGACTGAACATCTGGGAGCGGTTCTACTTGTTCACTTTGTTGACTGAAACCCAGGCCTATATGAAAAAGATGCCAGTTTCATTGTAGAGATAGAATTCATAGACTTTCAGAGATAAGAAGGTTGAAATGGATTAATTACGTATGACTCATTCATTCATTGCCTAATCATGGCCTTCCAAATAGCCCACATTGCAGCTTGACTCTTTTATTTGTCTACTCTGCTTCCCTCCTCACTTTTCCATTGGTGTTGATCCCAAGGGATCTCCTAAATAAATATCCTGAAAACTAAATGCCATCTCAGAGTCTACTTTCCAAAGAACTCAACTTGTAGCAACAGTTATAGCCTCATCTCAATGACAAACAGGAGAAACGTTTGAAACCATATTACTTTCCTTAGTGTGCATGTGTTTGTGTGTGTGTGTGTGTGTGTGTGTGTGTGTGTGTGTGCATGTGCGCACTTGTTTTCCTTTTTCTTCTCTCTCACTGTAACCCATCTTTACATGTATGAACATATAGTGTATTGTTGGGGGCTGACTTTTAGTTTAGTCAAAGTGGCGGGATAACAAGAAGGAGAATGGACATCATTGTAAGATGCTGGACCTGGAGCTGGTGACAGAACCAGATGAGGCCATATTTTGCATCCCATTAGGAGATGGTGAGAATTTGGTTGTCCTTTGGTTGTCATTGTGTTCAGAGCAATATTTTTGGAAATGTTAAAAAGAGAAGAAGGATCTGGGAAGATGTTAGGCAAAGTGGAAGATTGTGATGAACACTCCACTTTGGCTGCCCAGAATCTAAGAATGTCCTTTGTATTTTGGGAAAAGTCCTAAGAGAGGTGGGAGGTGATTCTGTCTACAGAACTGAAAGAAGTGGACCATCTTCTCCTTAGCTCTGCCATCTAGTAGCTGGGGCAGTGACATGTGACTCATGTTTAGCCAGTGAGATTCTTCAGCATCGAAGTTTAAATGTTGAGGGAATGATGCAAGTGGCATGGTCAGGTAACATGAATTCCTGCAGACTGGCAGATTCACAAGTCCATGTCATTAGAGCAAGAATTTCGTGGCTGAGAAACATTCCACCTGGAAGTGTGGCATTCTAGTCAGACAATCTCTAGGCGGGACCTTGGCTGCGTTTCATTTGGTTCCCCCTTTTCTTATCTTCTTGTCACTTCTGTAAGGTCTCCAACGCCTGTTCAGTCAATTCCCTTCCTTCTTGAGTTAGGCAGAATCTGTCTCTATAATTTGCATTCCAAGCTCTAACTAGTCATATAATACTCCAGGGCAACTAAGTCCTAAGAGTACAGGTACCTAATGGGGTTGGGTAGTTCAAGCTCTTGAACTTTAAGGTAGATCAGTGCAGGGTAGCTAGAGATAGAGGGGAATGAGCACTCCTGAAAGGAGATCCTGGGATGAAATAACCTCCCCGTTTTTTGCCCTAAAAAGCCTGGGGCATTGCAGTGAGGGAAATGACTCAGTGATAGGCCAGCAAATATAACTGACAGGGACCTACTGTTCTGTGGCCCTCTGTCCCTTGTAGTCTTTATTCCCTGTTTCCATATTTATATGTGACACTGGGACATTTTGTGTTGGCAGGAATACATCTCAGATACTCCCTCCCTAAAAATGAGAAAAACCTGATTTTATTTACAAGTGATTACCAGTGAATTGAGGAGCAGCTGTATCATAGACTAGGACTGGTCACTTAGTGAAGGGCCCAGGGTTATCTTAAAGGCCCCCTTTCCAGTTCTGCCACAGCTGTAAAACTAGAAGAAACAAAGAAGTCTGTTGGGTCCTCCAGTCAGGAACTTGAGAGCCATGGACCTTCTCTCCATCAGAGTAATTCCCTAATTCATTCACTTAGATGCATTCTCAAATTTATAGGTCAGATTTATGAAAACCATAGCAATGGCAAGCAAAGAGTTTGCTTGGCAAATCCCAATAGGCTGCCAAGGCAACTACCAGCCATTACACATTTCTTCATGACTCTTATGACATCCTCATTGCAACAGGTAATTAACACATCTCCTCTTATATAAATGACAGATGATGTTAGAGAGTGTTACACTTGTTTTAGTAAATCCATAAGAGGAGAAAGTTAAGGGGCACCAGGGTGGCTCAGTTGGTTAAGCATCTAACTCTAGATTTCCACTCAGGTCATGATCTTACAGTTTGTGAGTTTGAGCTTTGCATCGGGCTCTGCACTGACAGCGTAGAACCTGATTGGGATTATCTCTCTCCCTCTCTCTTTGCCCATTCCCAGCTCATTCTCTCTCACTCTCTCTCCCTCTCTGAAAATAAAGAAATAAACTTTTTTTTAAAGAAAGGCGGGGGAAGTTAATCCCTTAGGATTAAGGAAGGGGTTGAGAAAGGAATTCTGAGCTGTAAAGACCATCCTAGAGACCAAGAATAAACAGAGCAGAGTTTCTCTTGTAGTCTGAAATAGGGGCACTGTTAGCAAAACACAAATATTCCCTTCTGCTATGGACTGCCTTTTTGTGTCCCCCCCCCCCACCTCCTACACCTTCAAATTCAAATTTCCCAATACGATGGTATTTAGAGGTGGGACCTTTGGGAGGGAAATAGGTCATGAGGGTGAAGTCCTCATGAATGAGATTAGTGCCCTTCTAAGAAGGGACATGAGAGAGCTCTCTCTCTACCATGTGAGACACAGCCAGAGGATGGCCATCTGCAAACCAGAAAAGGAATCAAACTGGCCAGCACCTTGACCTTGGACTTTCTAGCCTCTAGAGCTATAATAAATAAATAATTATTGATTAAGTTGCCCAGTCTATGATATATTCTATTAGAGCAGGCTGAGCAGACTAAGACCAAGATAGCTTTCAACTAGGAAGACAGCACGTTTCTCTTGACAAAATGGGAAGTCATTCACTGAAGGACTGTGAGTAGAGTAATGGCTTGGATCTCATATACAACTCAACTATAGTACTAATTCACCAGGAATTGAGAAAACATATAACCTTAGGAGAATTATAAATGGAACATCCATCATTTTGCTTGTTAAAATTCATTGAGCCCTTACTATATGCCAGCTACGTGCTCAATGCTGTACATACATTCTCTTATTTCATTCTCTCAGCCATGCTCTGTGGTAGGTTTCACTCTGTTCACTTTACGGATGAGGCTCAGAGAAGATAAAGTCACTTGTCAAAGCCTCTTTTTCTGTGTGACAGATTTACCATCAGAACCCAGTTTTGTCTGATTCTGAAGCCCAGGCTGTTTTTACTAGAGATGGAGCAAAACATCCATGAAACTTCTGCCCACAAGATAGGCGTGTTTGTCCGCCCAGAGCTCATCCCTGTCCTTTTGAGGTTAACAACAACCAGTGTTTTTTTTTTTTTTTTTTTTTTTTTTTTTTTTTTTACCACATGTCCCTGGGTACCACTGTCAGATTCAGAACCCCAGGCTGCCCTGAAATTCGATCCTACCCAGTGTGGGATCTTTTATATTTTTTTGTTCTTTGGCCTCACGGTTTACATAAAGCACAACATCAATCCAGTTTACCCTGGAATGAGTTCTAAAAGAAAGCACATTACTTTACATGCATGAGGAAGAGAAGATAAGGGAGTTAGGTTTGAAACCAACTTTGTTTGTGAGAGCCTTTGTTTTGTCACAAGGGCCTCTGTCACGTGTACTTTAAAAGAACCCAAACAACCAAACCACTGAGATGAAGAGTGGTTTTAAAGACATACGGTTTGAATCACCCCTGTTCCATGGAGTCACAGAAATAAGAGCTGAAAATGACCTGCTTGGCCATCTTGCCCTTCCGGAGCCAGAACAGATGGCTCCCTGTAGATGAGGCTGCCTTAGTTCTGTGGGGTTCGATGAGCTAAGTGTTGGGGGACTCCTCATTTCCCTCCTCTATGAGTCGGCCACCAAACAGTTCTTATTGCTTGGAAATGTTCCCAACCCCAAGCCCAAGTTTTCCTTTGCTCCATTTCATTTAATTATTCCTCCTTTATGCTGCTGGGCCTCTGACTCATTCTTTTGTCTCTAGCAGTTTCCACTCTCCCCAAAGAGTGGACGTTTCCCCAGTGCCGGGGCTTTCCCAAACGTTCACCAGTGCTTCACCTTCTCTGAGCTAGGGAACGTCCAGAATGAAGCCCCGAGAGGGGCACACAAACAAGATGGTGCTTCCAGAGGTGGTGATGACCCTGAGTTTTCCCCAGGTCTTCTCTTCATAACCAATATATATTTTTAATGTTTATTTATTTTTGAGAGATCGCAAGCAGGGGTGGGACAGAGGGAGGGGGACAGTGGACCTGAAGCAGGTTCTGCACTGACAGCCAGCAAGTTCAATGTGGGGCTTGAGCTCATGAACCTCGAGATCATGACCTGAGCCGAAGTCAGCTCAACCTACTGAGCCACCCAGGCAATCCCATAACTAATATTTTTTAAAAGCTGCTCTCAATATCCCAAACGACAGAGAGGAGCGAACACGTATCTCAGAGGGATCTGCAGATAGTCCGAAGTAGCTTGAAATTTCTTTGACATCCCCTTTTTTTGTCTTGAATATTTAGATCTTAAGTGCACCTGTGTTTTATTTCGTGAGAAAATGTTTTAAATGCTAACCAGTTAAAATCCTCAACCCTCCTCCATCCCCCAATCTGCAACCCCGCCCTGCAAAATCCTCAAGTCAAATTGTCATTGCAGGAATGTGCTTCATGCTAAGTCTGTGACCTCAAAAAACCTTAAACATTGTAACAAGATTACAGATTCCAGTTTGAGAAGCATGACTCTAAGAAGTACAAAGTGCTATCAGAGTCAGGTGAGGAATGAAGGATCTGGAATAAAGGAAGTGTTGAGAGAGAGTTTAGTTAGTAGGAAATGATTGTGCTCTGTCTTTGGGCAGACTAGAGTTTGAATCCTGAATCTGTGAGACTCAGGATGGTTATTTAACATTTATGACATTCAGCCTCTGCATTGGGAAAAATGAGGATAACAGACTTCTTCGTAAGGTTTTAAAGGGAGAATATTTGCAAAAACACTTAGTGCAGACTTAGCAGAGATGGCATTAAATAAACGTTACTTGCTTTTTCTTTCGGGGGAGGGCTCTGGAGGAGATGGAGACGGTCTTGGCCCATATTTTAAGGCCCCCCACCCCCCTTAGCATTGAAAAGAATTTGTGTTGCGTTGGGGGCAGGGGGCATGGGTGTCTACGCATTCTCTGAGCTTCACTTCTCCTCTCCAATCTCCACCTTTGGCCTTGGTTTCCTGAGTCTTTCCTCAGCACCGCATCTATCCAGCTGGACCTAGGATCTGCACGAATCTCATTAACTCCTTCTCACCAAGAGATGGTCTGGTGTTTAGTGCTTCTTTCCCTGTTTTGTTTTATCAGCCCCTTATCTGTCTCCCTTTCATATGTTGTTAGGCCCTGATATCTTTTTGACTCATTTACCCCTTCTCACAAGTGGGGAGCCAAGTTGATAGGTCTTTGTCCTTTGAGTGTTTTTAAAAAAACAGTCCAGTGTCTGATTCCCTTCTGATTTTGATAATACGTTGAGGTAGGAGGCAGGACCTCACCTCCTGCTAAGGAAGCCCAAGGAGCCATATGTTTCCCTATCCTCAGCCCTGACAGCTAGAACATGGGCACCTGCATATACTTGGTCAAACAGGTGCTTCTGCCTGGATCTCTGAATTTGAAGCCAGTAATTCAGAGCAGCAGGAAACAGGTCAGAATTTATTCCAGAGGCTCAAGTGGTGGCCCACACTGTCCTGGCATCAGAAGTGGCACCCAATCTAGGCTACTTCTATGGCAGAAGCTTGGTTGAGATTTTAGATGTCTACCCTCTCTCTGCTATTTCTGCCCATTATTGAGCTTGTTTCTTGGGGGCATCCCATCAATGTCCTGAATAAATTCGGGCTCTTCCATAAATCCTTTCATGCTTTAGGTAAAAGGCACCCAATTTGGTGGCTTGCATCCAAGAAACACTGACCCAACACAATCTTTTAATCCCAGCTGACCAACCATAATTGTAATACTGCCATCTGCTGGAAGAGTTGTTTCATGTTTGTACCTCAGAGGAGACCATGACCTCCAGGAAGCAGAAACTGTACTGTTCTTGGGGTGATTACTGTGACGTGTCTCCCAATTCTTTGTCAAGGAAGGATTTATTCCACTAGATGCTGGCAGTGCTATTGATAGATGGCCTTCAGCTGTCAGCCCCTTCAGTGATGCCTCATCATTACAGAGCCATCTTGCCAAGCCCACACCCCAGGATGGTTGCCACTTAAGGTCTGGTGGATGTGGCCATCTCAGCCCTGCTGGGGACAAGTATGAAGGGCCATGCCAACTCCAGGGTTCCCTGTGAGGTTTGCTGAGGCTGTCAGTGGCTGTGCCTTGCAGCTTGAGCCCTCCCTCTCTCTGTCCAACCCTACTTTGCCCAACCCACTCCCGTTTATCAGGTGTTGGTCTTCACAAACTCTTTAAAAAGCCTCCTGCATGCTGCTTCCTGGGAAGCACAGTCTTTCGATAAGTGAATTGTGGAATCTAGCTCACTTTCTCACAAAGAGTAAGTGCAAATATATATTTGCTGGAAAATGGAGTGATCCTTTTGTAAACAGAGAGGCTACACTTCTCTTCCCTAAGATGGATCACCACTTCTGTTCTGGATCCTATTTCTTCTCACAAACTCTTCCTTATCCACAGACCTCCTTTCACCCTCTTTCTCAAGTTTCTTACATATCTGCAGTCCTTAAATATAAGAGTATCACAGGACTTTGTCCCGGGCCATCTTTTCTAGATGTTATCAACCACCAACATGAATTGCCAGCTCCAAGGTCAGTTGACAAGTCTGTTTGTTATATTCCCAATATCTATAACAGTGCTTGGTACTTAATAGCTACTCAATAAATACTCATTTTATCCACTGCAAGTTCATATCCTTTACATTTCTCTCTTCGGGGACAAAAAAAGCTAACCTATTAGCAGCATGGAAAAAATTTTGAAAAGAAGAAGGTTTATGTTCAGCCTCCTAAGTTACCTGTTTTTGTTTTTTTGCTTTCTTGGTGTAGTCTCACGTTTTTGCTGTTTAGAGCCCTCCTTTGGTCATCTCTTCTCCCTTACTTTAATTCTTCATTCACATTACAGTGCAAATAATCAGTGTGGCTAATGGGCTATTCTCAAAGGGAAAAAACTGTTTTAACAGATACCAGTGATAGAAATTAGAGGTGTACTGAGTAATAATTATAACCATCTTAATGTTAATCATGTTTATTTTGTTTGGCTTTGCAAAGGAGAATGACCTCCGTTCTCTCATTTGATATGTACAATGCCATGAGGCCATCCAAATGATTTCCATTTTATAGTTGGTGAAACTGACACTCATAGAATGTAACCTTTCCAACCCAAATTACACAGCCAGCAAACAGAAGATCTGGAATCAAATTCTTCTGTTTCATTCTAAATTGCATGTTCTATTTTTAATATGATGTTTTTGAAGCAAAAACCTAGAATTGCAGGCACATTTGGATTGCCAGGTAGGAGAGGATTGGTCAGGTTCTAGTGTGTGCTGCAGCAAGATCTGTCCTGTTGACTAAATCTGAAACCTAGTTCCTTTCTGATGCCTCTTAGAAGAAAGACTAAGGCTCCTTAGTCCCACTGTCTGGCTGTCTAGCCTTTTCTTTAAAAAAAAAAAAAAAGAAAGAAAGAAAACAACTCCTAGATGAAATAGAAGCCTATCTTCATGTGGAGAAGACATCCAATCCATAGGATTTAGGGACGACACTTATTGTGGGAATCAAAATATTAACAGGTAGAAAAAAGAAAACTAAATAACAAGGCATAGATGTGCCATCTGTACTGATTCAAATTTGACAATTTTACCCAACTTCCGTTGAAGCAAAAGCACCATAATGAAGCTTATTTCTTTAAAATGGAGGAAGGAGAAAAGAGTAGGTGCTTCTTGAGAGAAGAACCAAGGGGCATCCTGATAGTGATCTGGCCCCAGGCTCAAAGATCAAGTTCTGTCCCCCCAAGGCATGGTCTTACCAGAGCTCTTCATGCCAGAATACGAGCTGTGATTATGCTATACTTTTCATTTGGAAACAAATCTTCCTTTCCAGTTTTCCAAGCCTTTCTGTCTAACCATGTTCTTGGCACACTATTTCATCACAGCTCAGAGATTTTAACCTGCCTGAAAAATACTGTGGATGGATTTTCCAGGAATGCTAACCTAGACTTGAAAACAATGTTTGATCTTAAGTCATAGTTTCTTTTTTCGCTTTATTCACTGTCATGCACAAAATATACCTCAGTAAGCTGCTGTGTGTGTGTGTGTGTGTGTGTGTGTGTGCGTTTGGATGCTGGAAAAGCAATTTCAACTTATTGATGGAGGAAGGAATTGCCTGAAAGGTTGTGCTCTGATCTTTCACATACGTGATAGGCAAATTCATTATTTGAGAATGTGGAAGAATTGGCAAAGGATGAGGTAAGAAAATGTCAGTATAGACTCCCGAGGAGGTCTGGGTAATACTTTTTAAACATCTGCATGACCTGCTCCCTGTGACTCATCTGAAAATCACCCTTACCCGGATTTTTAACCAGAAGTGGAGGTTGCTATTATTATTTCCACTTCCCCTTCTTTTTCATAGCTAATATTTCTTGAGTGCTCACTATCTGCTAGGCACTGTGTTAAGTGATTTGTGGAGATCACTTTACCAAAGCTGTACAACCCCAAGAGGTGGGTATTATTGTCATCTCCATCTACAGATTAGAATGTGAAGTATGTATAGGTTAAGAACTGTGTCTAACGTCCCAGAACGAGTGAGAAAACAGACCCAGGAGTGTCTGACTCCAGAGACTCCACTCATCACATTAAGCCAGACTGTCTCCACCTAGAAGCTGCTGAAGGTGCTTGCTTGCCCAGAAATTTCCAAACTGTCTCCAGGTTCCAGCCTTCCAGCTGTGGCCCCCAAGCCTTCTGGGAGAGCTTGGTAGAGTAGGTGTCTGTGTGCTTTTCAGACCAAATGTGGGGGTGAAACTTAGTAACCTGGGAAGCCAAAGAGAAGATGAGTTTAACAAACACAGACTTTCTCTACTGCAGAACTGTGTTGCTGGCTGAGGGCTATGATGTTTATTAGCAGTGGGGACAAGGATCTGCTCAGCTGAGGAGTTTTATGACATACAAAAAACTGTGTCTGTGCCCTTAACTACTTCTGAGAAAAGCAAATGCCAGGAAACAGGATTTGAGTGAGTAAAATATAAAATTGGTGTAGAGCACACCCCAGCTATTCTGATGCCTTCTGAGGACATCAACACTAAGAAAAACCATCACAGTCTTTTTTGGTCCAGGTTTTGGTTCTTTTTCACTTCCTGCTTCAGTTCGAGTTTTGTTTCTTTGTTGCTTCCCCTGAGTGGGGCACTTTCTTTAAGGTGCTTTAGGAAATGCCAGACATCTCAACATTATGGAGGGAAATACAACTTTGATATTTTTAAAAGATCTGGCCCATACAGATGGTGTGTGTGAAGTAACTTTTAGGATGTTTTTGGTTGCACCTAGTAAAAAAATAAACTCAAGCTCTTGAGCTGTTGTAATCATAAAGAAACTGTGTTAATTTAAATAAGTGTAAAGTCCAGTGTTACTGTGTACTTCAGGCAGGGTTTGATCTAGTGGCTCAATGATGGAACCAAGGCATCAGTTTCTTTTTATTGTTCTTCTTTGCCTTCCAAGGGCTTAACATCATTATAAAGTCCTCTCATGGTTTAAACTGGTTGCTGGCAGAAATTCAGGCCAAATGTCTTCTTGTTTATATCTGGGAAAGAAAGAGGGAATCTTCTCTCCACCATCTAGCTCAAGTTCTTTGCTTAACTATGATCAATTTAGACATAAGTGCATCTGTGAATCAACCATGGTTGCCACGTGAACTGGAAGAGATTCACTCCACCAGCTCCAGGAATGGGTCCAGACTGGCTTAAGTCAGTCAGTATAATCCCATCTCCCTTCCTGTAGTAATTGGTTCAGGATTGGATGTGTAGCTGGCGCCTAAGCCAAGCTGGAAATGGCACTCTTTGGCAATAGTGTTTGTTTCATACTAAGTGGGGCCAGGTCCAATGGACGAGAAGCCTACAGCTACGCCATCCACCTCAGAAGGCAAAAGCAAAGGCAAAATACAATCAACAAGTCAGGACTATTTAAGTTTTTGGTCATTGAGAGAAATGCTTACATATAAGAAAATTAGTCACACTGTTTTAAACAATTCTAATCTTTTTTGCATGTCAATTCTGCCCCTACTTAACTAAATAGATTAGAAATTCTTAGTTTGCCTCCCATGCAGCATTGAGGTAGATAATGTAAGCTGATAGAGTCACTCTTTCTGGTCAGAAGAGTTCAGGAACAGCTCTAGCTTTGGGGAATGTGTCTTGTTTTTCCTCAAAGACTTTCTTATTAAGTTTCTCTGTAAAACTACACATACACATAAAATGACAAGAAAATGTTCATACTACATTCACTGTATAAATGCAAAATTACATAAAGCAAATGTTAATCAATTTTTTTTCATCCAAGTTACCCCAGAGATAATTAATGTCAACACTTTAGTATATGTTTTCCATGCTTTTCCCACAAAGAGCATAAACACATGTATAGAGTTGGTTTGGCTATGTTTTTTAAATTAAAAGAAATGAAATTATATCATGCACATTACAAATATCTTTTCTCAGTTAACAATATACCACTGATATATTTCCATTTCAGTAGCTGTAGATAGAACTTATTTTTTCAGTAGATCCTGATTTGGAATATGTTCTACAAAATTTATCCAACTATTGTGTTATTCTATTCTATTATTGATGGACATTCAAGTTATTTGCATTTATTTGCTACAGAAAACAATGTGATTTCACTTCATTTAACTCAGAATGGTATGTAAATTATACTTCAATAAAGCTGTTATAAAGTGTGTGTCTGTGTGTGTGTGTGTGTGTGTGTACGTGTGTGTATGTGTGTGTGTGTATTCTTTATCAATGAATCTATCCTAAGAGCTTAATGATGTGCTTGGCACATGGTATCAACTAAATAAATATTCACTTAATTTCACTTTGTAACATGGATTTAGAACATTGACCTAAGTAGTGAGTAATTCATGAGAAGTAGATTCCAAGGCATTTACGAAACTTCAAATTCTTAGCACCACTTTTATCAGTCAAGTTTTGACAGGAAACAGATTAAACAGGGCGATAGAAGTGAGTTTAATGAATGGACTAATGATGAGCATAAGAGTTGATTTAAGGGAAATCAATTCAGAATAGTGAAGTAGCCCAGGGCTAGCAGGGAGCCTTACCTTACCCCTGAGCCTGCAGGTGAAGGAGTGGGAGCCAACACTGGAATCCAGAGAAGGGGCTACATCTGGTGGAGAAGGTAACTGCCTGGAACAGTGAAGTGGCTTCAACAAAGGAACCTGGCCCCTAACTATCCATGGCTGGCCAAGGAAGAGTTCTAGGGAGATAAATGTCCCAACCTCATTCTTCTCCTGTCCTTTTCTCTCCTGTTGCTGCTTTCCACTGGACAATACTAACTGGAGAGAAAGGAAACCCAAAGATGTTGTTGACAAAGGTCAGTCTTTTTGGCCCCTGAGTAAGATGGAAAAGTATAGAGAATATTCACTATACCCAGATGGGCTATAAAATAAGTCATCCCAGAAAAGAATTCCATTCTACCTTGGTGAGACTGATAATGAATGACATTGTATGATTCAATTACCTCAGCAACACACTCTGCAACAGGATTTGTACCAGGTACCAGGAAGAATTTAAAGAGGAATTAGACATAACCCTCAAGGATCTCACCATCTCCTGGAAGACAGAGGCAGGTAAGCAGATGTTTGCAGTGTACTGTGTAAATTGAGTACTGGAGCCATGAATGGGCAGTAGAGTGTAGGAGTTATGTGCTTGTTTGAAATATGTTTTTATCGCCTACCACATCTGTGGCCTTTAGCCAGTCATTTAACTTCATATGTAGAATAATAACTGTAGCAGATTATAGTTTCTCAAAATGGCACAAAACAATTCCCATCCCACATGTGACATGATCTTGCCATCTAAGCCCCCCAGAAAAGGGTGGAATTAACTTTTCTGCCCCCTTGAATCTGACAGTGTCCTGGGACTGCTTTGACCAACAGAATAAGGTAGGAGTAACACTGCCAGTTCTAGATATAGCCCACATTCATTTGGTCTGACAAATTTCATGTCTAGCTTTCTTGAATACTGTATGATTGCAGTCAATGATGAACATGGAGTTCATGTTAACCATCTGGCTAACCTCAGTAGAGCCTAGATCTATAAAAAACCTAAGTTGGACGGGGCGCCTGGGTGGCGCAGTCGGTTATGCGTCCGACTTCAGCCAGGTCACGATCTCGCGGTCCGTGAGTTCGAGCCCCGCATCAGGCTCTGGGCTGATGGCTCGGAGCCTGGAGCCTGTTTCCGATTCTGTGTCTCTCTCTCTCTCTGCCCCTCCCCCGTTCATGCTCTGTCTCTCTCTGTCCCAAAAATAAATAAAAAAAAAAGTTGAAAAAAAAAAAAACCTAAGTTGGACAAGGCTGGTAATAGAATGCAAAAATATAAGAGGGTAAGAATGGAAAAATATAGGAGTCTGATGGTTACAGATAGTCACTTCTGTCATAACACCTCCCAGAATAGCAGACAAAGGTACTGCCTTCTAAATATTTAGTGGAAAATGCAAAGTAAGTCTACATTTCGGCTCAGACTTTGAGACAGGTAGGCAATCAAGGTGGTTGCAATCTTTCATGGATTTGTTTTTCCTATTGCTAACTGACATTCCCCCTATTTGTGGCTTTGGAAAATTCAATCTCTCTGGGCTTTAGTTTCTTCATTGATAAAACTGGGATAATGTAAAAACTTACCTCATAGGATGATTGTGAAAATTCTTGAAGCATTGTATGTGGTGGCTTAGCACAATGCTGGCTGATATAGACCACTCAACAAAGGTTTACCAATTGCTATAGACTCAACATTTGTGTCCCCTCAATATTCAGATGCTGAAACCTAACCCCCAATGTGATGGTATTTAGAGCGGGGCCTTTGGGAGGTGATTAGGTAATGAGGGTGAAGCTCTCATGATATGGGATTAGTTCCCTTATAAAAGAGACCACAGAGAATTTCCTAGGTCATTCTACCATGTGAAGACAGAGCAAGAAGGCTATCTATGAACTAAGAAGCAGGTTCCCACCAGACACTGAATCTGCTGGTGCCTTGATCTTGGGCTTTGCAACTTCCAGAATTGTGAGAAATAAATTTCTGTTGTTTAAGCACCCTCCCACCCCTGCCAATCCATGGTATTTTGCTATGACAGCCTGAATGGACTTAGACATAATTGAGGCTATTAATTATTATTGATAAACATTAAATCAGTGCTCAACTCCAGGGGAAGTTAGGCTAACTTTGTAAACTTCCAATTTAGAGTTTCAGCATCAAAATATACATTCAGGAAAGTTCCCACCTGTTGCTGGGACTGTGGCATTCCCATCTCTTTAATGCAAGAAGTTTCCTCTGAGATGTGAGTTGGGAAAATAATGGCTCGTAAAGGATATTTTTGTCTTTGCCTGCTCAGAGATCTGCCAATGACTGGGTTGGGTCCTGAAATTTAGAGAGGAGATTGATTCTGAAACTCTCTCTAGAAGGTCAGTTCAGCTGCCCCTACCACTTAAATAATCATAGACTATTTACCTAACACTTCTGAGCTTCAGTTTACTTATTTGTAGAATGAAACTATAATAGGTTTATAGGAAGATTACACAAAACTAAATACACAAAGCACCTAGTATAGTGCCTGGAGAAGGTGATCTATATACATTAGTTTCTGCTCTCCTTGTATTCATTCCCAACCACTGTACTCACTGTAAACAGCTCACAACTGCTTGCCCTTTTCCCAGGCAAGAAAAGCCACCTAGCCCGGAAGGGTACATACCACTGGAGCCAATGACTGAGGGATATGGGAGTACAAAAGATTGACCTTGGCTTTAATGTGGGATTACTCTGAGGAGCAATTTATGTTCCAGAGGGCCACCATGGGTAAGGCCAAGACTAGACTTTATGCAATATTCTTGCTTCTTCCCTTGCTTCCTTAGAGGTTCTTCCTGAAGACTAATCCTTCTATACATCACAATTACTGGCCACCCCAATTCCTGCTTCTAAGAGATCCAGACATTAGATACTTAACGAAGGGCCCAAGCTAAAATAATTACCCTCAAAGTCTTTGACAACAATTCCTGTAGAAACTACCTAAATGTCTTTTTCTATTTTGAATCAAAGAATTCCTCCGTTCTGATGTGGTCCCAGGAAACTTGCTTGATTACTAGGGACCTTTCACCCAAAGGATGCCAGTCTCCTATTGTTTAAATGATTGACCTCTACAGGGTTGATACCTCTGTGCCCCTCTCTTTTTTTTTTTTTTTTCAACATTTATTTATTTTTGGGACAGAGAGAGACAGAGCATGAACGGGGGAGGGGCAGAGAGAGAGGGAGACACAGAATCAGAAACAGGCTCCAGGCTCTGAGCCATCAGCCCAGAGCCTGACGCGGGGCTCGAACTCACGGACCGCGAGATCGTGACCTGGCTGAAGTCGGACGCATAACCGACTGCGCCACCCAGGCGCCCCTCTGTGCCCCTCTTTCAATGCCATTTTACTTCTACCCTTCTACAATTTTTCAGAAAAGTGGAGATTATGTCGAACCCAGAAAGGTTGTGTGAGATTTCTTTTGTGGATGAGCCTGTTTTTGAAATTGGCAGATTTCTAGAGGTAAATATTTTCAGACTAACCTGGTTGATATATTTGCATGGTTATTTATTTATTTATTTATTTTATTTTTTATTTTTGGTTTCTCATAAAGTAAATTCTGGAGGCTGGTAACTGGAAGAGGAATAAAGACTTTTGTGAGAAAACTTTGGGTTTAAAAACTATTCCATGTGGTTCAAAACACGTTTCAGACACTCAGTGGGGAAAAAAGTGTGGACTTAATCATAATAGTGTGACTTGAAAAAAAGTTCCTATCAGAAGACTCCAGTGTATAGTTGGGGATTGTGAGGCATAACCTTGAATGTTGCCGTGCAATGATTGTTCTCACCAGGAAGCTTCAAAAGAGAGCACAGGTTGACTAAAAGAGGGTCGATGATTATGGGGAAATAGCATATGGTGGAGGGGTATTTAAAAGGGTTGGAAGTGTTGCTCTGGACATTTAATAAGGAAATGGCTATGAATGGGTACAAATATTATCAACAATCAAGTAGCATCTAGTATAGCTCTGGTAATAGGAATTTTAGTAGAGCTAAATACATTGATTCTGTCATACGTGTGTTCAAAACTCTAAAGTGCCTTTTATGTACTGGGTATACAAGGACAAATAAGACTTAGTGAAATTTCTGTACTCAAGGCCAGCTGTAAGAATGGAACCTAGCTTATTCCACTTACCATAATGTCCTCAATGTTCATCCATGTTATTGCATATGGCAGAATCATATTCTTATTTTTTATGGCTGAATACCACCACCACCACCCCCCCCCCCACCACCACACACACACATTCACTTTCTTTACCCATTCATCCATCAATGGATTTAGGTTGTTTCAAATTATATGAGGTAGCTAAAATAGTCAAACTCATAGAAACAGAAAAGAGAATGGTGGTTGCCAGGTGCTAGGGGAAGGGAGAAATGGGCAGTTCTCGTTCAACTGGTACAAAGTTTCAGTTATACAAGATAAATAAGTTCTAGAGATCTGCTGTATGACCTTGTGCTTATGGATAATAATATTGTACTGTACACTTAAAGATTTAAGAAGGTAGCCTCAAAAAAGAATTGAACCCAGGAGCATCTTGATCTTGGATTTAACAAGAAAGGGAAATGAAAATTTGAGATAATAAGGGTTCTATGGTTCTAAGAAAAGGCCAGGTTAGAAGACCAGTAAAGCCAGAAGACGGTTAAATATGAGAAAATAAGAAGAAATGAGTGCCTCTGGTGACACTAAGCACAGAGCAGGAAGATATGTCAAGATAAGACATTAGGGACAGAGAAGGCAATTTCACAGCTTGCTATGATGAATACGAACAATTAAACTTCAGGAAGCCTAACTTTTTGGGCATATGTGTTTTCTAAAACTTTTTCTTTCTCTATCTCATATATCCAAAATTTTGTGTGAGCTCATCAGTTTTACCCCCTCTCCTTCCTAGTGAGGACTGTTCCATCCTAGTCAATCTGATTCTTTTTTTTAAAGCATACTTATGGGGGTGCCTGGGTGGCTCAGTCAGTTAAGCGTCCGACTTCAGCCCAGGTCACGATCTCACGGTCTGTGGGTTCGAGCCCCGCGTCGGGCTCTGGGCTGATGGCTCAGAGCCTGGAGCCTGCTTCCAATTCTGTGTCTTCCTCTCTCTCTGACCCTCCCCCGTTCATGCTGTCTCTGTCTCAAAAGTAAAATAAACGTTAAAAAAAATTAAAAAAAAAATAAAGCATACTTATGAAAGTAAGAAGAGAGGGAGACAGGACTGGAGGGTTGGAAAAAACTGGAAAAGAATAATTCTTCAAGCTCTCCTTTGTTGTGGAGAATCTGAAGGATAGGTCAGGCAGAAAGTGAAACTCCAAAGAAAATATCAGTGAAGCTAGGCCAACATACATATTAAAGAGCTAAGAGAGACAGAAGGAGGAGAAAAAAACCTGGCAAAATGACAGGAAGACAAAGAAAGAAAGAAGAAAGAAAGAAAGAGGGAGAGAGAGACAGTTGGGAACAATTATAGGATGGGAGAATAAAAAAAAGGAAAAGGGATTTTAAAAAATTTGCTTGTGGGGCACCTGGGCTGCTCAGTCCATTAAGCATCTCACTCTTCACATCTTCTCAGGTCACGATATCACGGGTTCCTGAGTCTAAGCCCTGCGTCGGGCTCTGCACTGACAGTGTGGAGCCTGCTTGGGATTCTGTCTCCCTCCAACTCTAGCTCTTTGTCCCTCCCCCCCTCATTTGGTCTCTCTCTCTCAAAAAAAAATTGCCTTGCATTATTGACAAAATTTCTCTAGGAGATGAATGTGATTCATGGAATTATAATTTTTTTTTATAATGGAACTATTGCTTTGATTGCCACATTTAGCTGAGACTGGACCATATTGAGACTCATTCAAGATGCAGAAGTTCTATAGTTGAATATAACTTCAAATTGATCCATTGAGGATCAAAAACTAATTGTAATCATCTCCCAGTTTGCATGTGCAAACTGGGGATAGCTACCATTAACTGATTTGCCCATGTCACAATACTAGTAAGTGATGGACTCAAAGACTGAACCCCAATTTTTTGGATTCCATAGGCTTTGAGTTTTCTGCTGTTTAAAAATGGAATGACTCCAAAAGAGAATTTACTTCAAGGAATAATAGCCTCGTATGTGTGAGCAGCACACAGCTCACCAAAGTTGGACGAAACGAACAAATGTCAAGCCTGCAGATGTGTGGGTGATGGTATCTTGGCAGATAATAGGCTAATGAAGGAATCAGAAGCCAGATTCACAGAGCATTTATCCAACTCTCGTCACATTATCACCACATACTCAAATAAATATTCATTCCTGAATGAAAATGAGTTAAAATCCTGAAGTTGATAGATGCTCCAAAGGAAGAGAATGGTTTGGGAAGATGGCATGAATTCACCAACGGAGGGATTATTAGGCAATGGTGGGAGAATAGGTTTTTCATTCTGTCAAATAAATGGTGTGAGTGGGAGAACAGCAGGAGAAACTGTTTTATAGACTTGTCATCATTTCTCTGAATCTTCCAAACTTTCTGTAGTGATATTACATTATTTTTTTACTTTTAAAGCTATCTTTTAGATGAAAGCAATCACTTGGGTTCCAGAAGCCAAGTTTTAATTCTGTTCTGTCTTGAAAATTACCTAACTCGGGGCGCCTGGGTGGCGCAGTCGGTTAAGCGTCCGACTTCAGCCAGGTCACGATCTCGCGGTCCGTGAGTTCGAGCCCCGCGTCGGGCTCTGGTCTGATGACTCGGAGCCTGGAGCCTGTTTCCGATTCTGTGTCTCCCTCTCTCTCTGCCCCTCCCCCGTTCATGCTCTGTCTCTCTCTGTCCCAAAAATAAATAAACGTTGGAAAAAAAAAAAAAAAGAAAATTACCTAACTATTTGCAGTTTGGGTTTCTCGATCTGTAAACTAAAACTTATGATAGTATCATCCTCTTAAGATCATTATGTGGTGTTATTTTATTTCATTTAGGTAAACTATGTGTAAAGGACTTTGTAAACAAAAAAAGAAACCCATTTCTATGAATGCTAGTTTTACTAGTAATGAAAGAAATTTTGTGTTCATAAAATATTGTAAATATTTTTCATATTTCATAATTCTCATCCTTGTTCTAATGCCTAATATTCTACCAAACTGATGTATCATAAGTAAGTTAGTATGTGAAATTCAGTGACTTGACCCAGGTAGTGTTGGCACCAGGATTTGAACATGATTCTGCCTGACCTCAAAACTTATGCCATTAATACAATATTGCCTAGAAATGGAAATAACTGTGCTGCAGTTACCCCAAGTCTCTATCTCTGAGCTATAAGGAAAATAAGGACCGAAAGGTAACTCTGCAAGGCTAGGGCTTAAGTCTAGAACTGCCAATGTTCTCAGCTAGGAAAAGAGTATTCACATGTGTTGGGTGTGAGAAAGAATTAAAGGTATAAAAATAAGTTTTGCCTGGAACAGCTGACCAAGGGAGAAGGCACAAAGAGTAGTCCTCATTGGGGAGTCAAAGCTTCAGTGCATTTGCAGCTCAAGGTTGAGGGAGCCGCCCCTTAGACAAACACAGGGTTGGGGCGGAGTGATGCTGTCTTGTTCACGCCAGACCTGCTCTGGAGAGCCACGCGCTCACCTGGGCTCTGTGGTCAGCGATGTGGAACACCTTTGAAATAACATTTGTTCCCCTTCAACTGTTATTCTGTTATTCCTAGGAATTGGTTTTTTTTCCCCCTCCCAGAAAGCCACAGCATTGGGTATTACTCTTCAATAATACAGACTAACTTGGCAATGGAATAGGACAGATTGCTGTTACAGATTCAATATGAAAGAGTTATAAAATAACCCTTCAGCTTTTTGAGGAAACTGATCTTCAAACTTGGTCTGCCCTCCAAAGAGAAAGAAAAGTGTCATGTCCTCGGAAAGTTAGATTTATTTCCCTTCTCCAGATTGTGTTTAGAAGCTGTGGGCCAACCTTTCATTCAGCAAATACCCAATGTTACTGGAGTAGGATGCCCAGAGCCACAGTAACTGGAATGTATTGGCTTGCCACCTTTCTTCCTTACAGTTCTCTGACATGTCCCCAGCTCCACCCTCTTGCCCACGTGGCACCTGTAAGGAGGCCCAGGCACAGCCATCTTGGTCACTTTCATGGAGCTATGGGTCAAATGATCAGCAACGTTTATTTAGTTAGTGCACATTGAATGCCGAGTGCTCTGTTAGGCTCACCGTGGCAAGTGGGAGCAACTCAAGGAAGATTATCAAACTGCACCGAGGATAGAAAAATAAATAAAATACCATCCCTGTTCTTAGGGAGCACACAGTCCATTGATGAATTACATAATCAAATGCTTATACAGAAACCAGGCAGGCAAGGTCAGTGAGGGAAGAAAGCCATGTGGGGACTGTGGGATTTGGGGGAGCAATTTCTTTATGTAAAGGGGCATTCACAACTCAACTCCAAAAATGGGTGCTATTTTGGAGGATGGGACAGTGTGGCCTGATGTTTTAAAAGATACTAAAAATCCAATTAAAAAAAAAATTATGGAAAATCCCCAGATTTTTAATGTTGTCAACGAACCTAAGGTGTGATTTTAAAGGGTTGTTTGGGTAAAAATAAAATACACATACGGGTTGGATACAGTGTGTGGGAAATCATTTTGTGACCTCCAAGGGAAGATAGATAAGAATAGTGATCCTTTGCTGTCCTGCCCACTGCTCCCTTGCAGTCTCTTCAACAGACTTTTTCCCTTCCTTTTTAAAAAATGTATTTAAATCCAAGTTAGTTAACATGTAGTGTAATAATGATTTCGGGAATAGAATTTAGTGATGCATCACTTACGTATGACACCCAGCGCTCATCCCAGCAAGTGCCCTCCTTAATGCCCATCACCCACTCAGCCCATCCCCCCACCCACCTCCCCTCCAGCAACCCTCAGTTTGTTCTGTTTGTAAGAGTCTCTAATGATTTGCCTCCCTCTCTCTTTTAAAAACAAAATACAAAATACAAAAAAAAAAAAAAATAAAAAAAATAAAAAAATAAAAACAAAATACATACAAACATACATACATACATACACAAACTTTTATCCCTTTCAGAGGAAAAACAAAGTGATCCTACACCAATTTGACAGGTGTTATGATAGGGAAGGTCCAGATGCTGTGCGAGCAGAGGCAGGCACTAGTCCTGGTACAGGAAGTCAAGATGGGCTTTCTGGAGGAGGTGGCATGTGTGTGAACTGTGCCTGCACAGTCCTGGCTGGTGAGAAGAAGGTGTAGTACATTGTGAGTTCTTGGCTAAGGCGACCGCACGTCCAAGGGCAGGGCCGTGCCTGAGGGAGGATTTGCTGGGGTATCTGGACGTGATTTAGAGGAAATGAGGCCTGCATACAAGTTAGGAAGCATTGAGAAATGAAGCTTGTGAACCAAGCTGGCACCAGATTACAAAGGGCCTTGAACATCCTGCTAAGGATTTTGCACTTTATTCTGCAGCATTAGGATTTTTTTTAAAAGTAAGTTTAAGCAGAGGATTAGCATAATCAGACTTGAGGTTTAGAAAGGCTCTGCTGATGGAAAAAAGGCAAAAGTGGGTAAGTTTGGTGTTTCTTTGGAGGCTCTTTCAGTGATTTGAATGAGACGTGATGAAGTATACCAGTGGCAACAGAAATACAGAAGAGAGATTGAAATGATTGATGTTTAGAAGGTGACTTCAATTGGGGCTTGATGAGAAAGGGGAAGGTGAGAGATGAGTCCAGAAAGACTCCCAGGTGTCTGGCTTAGGGGACTAAGCTGGTTGTGTCCCCAAAGAAGGGAAGAGGTACAAGAGACATAGTTTTGTGTTAGAAACTCGGGAATTCAGGGGCGCCTGGGTGGCGCAGTCGGTTAAGCGTCCGACTTCAGCCAGGTCACGATCTCACGGTCCGTGAGTTCGAGCCCCGCGTCGCGCTCTGGGCTGATGGCTCGGAGCCTGGAGCCTGTTTCCGATTCTGTGTCTCCCTCTCTCTCTGCCCCTCCCCCATTCATGCTCTGTCTCTCTCTGTCCCCCCCAAAAAATAAATAAAAGTTAAAAAAAAAAAAGAAACTCGGGAATTCAGTTTCAGACAGGCTAAGTTTGAGGTGAGCAGGCAGAGGCTTGCACTGGTGGTATCACCTAGAGGACCCGGCTTGAGAAGCGAGCTGTAGGCAGAAGGTGTAGATTTGGGTTCCTTGGCTCTATTGGTTAATACAGGAGGGGGAGGAAGGATGCATGATGACTCCGAGGATAGAAGATTGAACCTGGTGAACACAGCACTTGGGGAGGGCAGGTCAAAGTGGAGGCATCTGAAAGAGGCAGCCATTGAGGCAGTCGGAGGAACAGGGGCAGGGATGCTCTGCTGGCTAACCGACCTGAGAGAGACTTAAGGAGAAAGTGGTACCTGCGGCCGAATGCCATTAAAAGGCCAGTGTGTGGAGAACGATAAGTATTTGTCTAACGGATTTAACCTCGGGATGGTCATAGTTGATCTTAGCGGTGGCAACTTTAGGGACGGTGGGGGAAGAAGCTGGCTGAACACGGAAGAAAGTGGACGGAGGTGAGAAAGTGGACCAGGGAGTTCTGAATGCCCTTGTGAAGGTAGTTTGGCTGTAAAGGGGACGAGAGATAAAGGACAATAATGGAAGGACCTTATGTGGTAAAGGGAGGAATATACAAACTGAAGATGCTTAGCAGTGCTGGCGTGTTAACAAAAGAGCTAATACGGATCCAGATCAGGGGCTCAGCTACTGAAGAGAGGGGCGTGGCTGGTACTGTGAGTGGCACAAAATGGGTGACCAGATGGCTCTGTAGCAAATTTTATCCACTGCCTCTTGTCTACCCTGCCGCCACCACCCCCCACTCCTGGTGCCGTGGTCACCTTGCTTTGCGCTTTTCGCTCAGCTCCTGCTTCTTGCCCTTTTTGGTCTTATGACATAGTTGCTGGCATAATCTTTAGACAACTTCTCTGGTTGTGGGGTGTCTAGGAGTGGCTTACCAAGGACCAGGAGCAGAAGACACCACTTTTCTATTTCCATACACAGGACTGCTACTTAGGAACTAAGAATAAGCAGGACCTATACAAAGTTGATTTTGTGTGCCCCTTAATAAAATAATACTAATAAATAAGCCACAGGGATGAAAAGTACAGCCTAGGGAATATAGTCAATAATATAAAATAATATAAAATCATGGTGTACAGAGGGGTGCCTGGGTGGCTCAGTCAATTAAGCATCAGACTATTGATTTCGGCCCAGGTCATGACCTCACGGTTTGTGAGCTCAAGCCCCATGGCCAGCTCTGGACTGACGGTGCAGAGCCTGCTTGGGATTCTCTGTCTCCCTCTCTCTCTGCTTCTCTCTCTCTCTCTCTCAAAAATAAAAAAATAAACAATAATAATAATGATGTACAGTGATGGATGGCTACTCTACTTAGCATGGTGAGCATTGTGTAATGTACGGAATTGTTGAATCTATATATTGCACCTGAAACTGACATAAAATTGTGTGTCAGCTATACATCAATAATAATAATTTTAAAAAAGCAAACTAAGAGTTTTCTATTTTTCCCAGAAGCAAAAAGTCAATACATGCAGTGGGAGGCCTGGTCCTAAGTCGCTGATAACCTGGCAGGGGTAACAGTAAACGTGTCCCTCGGCTGCCATTATTACTTTAATTAAATAGCAAATTGAAATGTAAATTTTGTGTCCCATTTTTTCTAAGTGACCAGTGTTCCCTAAAGGAAGAAGAAAGCAGAGAAGCTCATGATTTGGCCAGGGACTGAGAGCTGAATCAGCAATATCCATCATGATTTTTTATAGCTGGCGTTCACACAGCTCAGGATCTCTGTTTGGGTTGATTTTATGCTAAACATTTCAACTGCTGCCAATGCCCACACCCTTCTCATCCCCCACCCCCAAGCTCCCATTTCCAGCCTAACTCAGACTGGATACCGGAATCTTAATGAAATTTTTATCAAAGCATGACCCCGAAAGCCCAGGCACAATGAAGAAGGCACCTATGGAGACTCAGGGTGAGAAGGACGCTCACTTGGATGAGGGCAGCTTAGTGTGGGAAGTCAGAATCCAGATGCAATGGGGAGGGTGTCTGCATGGGAGACTGCTGGGGAATGTCAACGCCTCATTGGATGGGAGGGCAACTATCTGAGGGAGGGGTTGCTGAAACTATGGAAGATTTGTTACATAAAATGGGATTAATCATGTCAGTAAATACATTAAAGATAATGAGAAGAAGACTTCTCTGTCAGAAAAAGGAGTTACAAATATGGAAAGAAAGAATACCCAAATTAACGTGATGGTGTTGAACTGGACTTGGAAGTATAATTGTGAACTCATGGTATTCAGTATATAGGTATATAGAAATACAGTGGCTGTACATGTGTGTATACGTGTGTGTGTGTGTGTGTGTGTGTGTGTGTGTGTGCATGTATCTGTTCCTTGTTTCTGTTCACTGAGAGGGCCTGGGAACAGGGACATCCCTATAGTGGGAGGCATGTCTAGCACTTAGATCTTGGCTTCTTTTTTTTTCTTAAATGTTTATTTATTTTGAGAGAGAAAGAGAGAGGGGGAGAGAGAGACAGAGAGAGAGAGAACCCCAAGCAGGCTCTGCTCTATCAGCAAGGAACCTGAGGTCGGGCTCGATCCCATGAGCACGTGAGATCATGACCTGACCTGAAATCAAGAGTCGAGCATGTAACTCACTAAGCCACCCAGGTGCCCCAAGATCTTGGCTTCTAAATTATGTTCTCCACTAAAAAGAACCAGGGCTCCTCAGAGAAGTGGCTAATTCCAAGTCCAGGGCAGGAAAAATGCAACATGAGCCCAGAACATCTGCAAGGAAGCAAGGGAATGCTTAAACAGGGATGGAGATTTGTCAAAGGAAGTAGCAGCCAGTCTGAAGTGCTTCCTGCCAAGAACACAGAGATGACAGTAATGGGTGGTAAATAGGTGGTAAATAAATAGGTGGTAATGGATAAATTTGAGTAAATTAAGAAACTATACTCCATATAAACATATATAAATATATCTATAGATGGATATATATAGATATATAGATTCATTTTTATATATAATTTATATATAGATATAAATAAATGCATGAATAAATTGAAAGTTTGCTGAGGAATGCAACATTTACATGGCTTCCAACCACTTTCTCCCAAAACATTTATTAATTTCAAAGGTAAAATAATTACTTAGCAGAAAAGTCTGGAAGACATCATTCCAAATAAGGACTAAAGGGAATGCCATCACTAGCAGGACAAATGGAAATCATGTGTCACTTGATTAGATACAATGAAAACAGATTCTCAACATTACATTTGGGGTATCCCTGCCCAAAGCGGGTAACTTGAATCTAATCATGAGGATACTTTAGTAGAAAGACCTAAACTGAGAGCTATTATACAACGTGACTTGCCTGTAATCTCCAAAAGAAACAAGGTCATGAAAGCCAGAAAAAAAGGAGACAAGTTGAGATCAGAGAAACTGTTAAGACTGAAGGAGTCTCGAGAGACTTGATAACTAATGTAATAAGGGATTTCTTTCAGTATAGACGATATTATCAGGACAACTGGTGGAGGTTAAGAGAAGCTGGAAGAGTGATGGTGGGAAGGTGTCAGTGTTAATTCCTGATTTTGATGGTTGCACTGTGGTCATGTACATGTCCCTGTTTGTAAGATATGTACCCTGGGGAGGTTAGGACATCATAGTTGCAACTGAATCTTAAATAAAGTTTCAACTTAAATCTTAAATCTAAATCTTAAATCATTAAAAAATCTCATTGCACTGTATTTGCTATTTTTCTGTAAGTTTGTGATTACTCCAAAAGGAAAACAGTATATAGATATAGTGTGTGTGTATCTATCTATCTATCTTACTTTATCTTTTAAAAACAGTTTTAAATTCACAGTAAAATTGAGGAGAAGGTACAGAAATTTCCCATATACCCCCTGCCCCACATACAAACAATTTCTCCCATTGTACTCCCTGCCAAAGCACTACATTTGTTACAATAGATCAACCTGGTGCTGTACATTCTATGGGTTTGGACAAATGTGTAATGATATTATCCTTCATTATCGTTTCATGCAGAGGACTTTCACTGCCCTAAAAATCCTCTGTGTTCTGTGTAGTCATCTCTTTCCCCATTCCAACCTCTGGCAGCACTAATCATTTTGCTGTCTCCATAGTTCTGCCTTTTCTGGAATGTCGTATAGTTGGAATCACACAGTATGTAGCCCTTTCAGACTGACTTCTCTCACTTAGTGATACGCATTTAAATTTCCACCCTGTCGTTTCATGGCTTGATAGCTCTCCTCCCCCGCCATTTTTAAGCGCTGAATAATGGCCCCTTGTCTGGATATACCACCTCCATTCACTTTATCCATCAGCGAACTGAAGGACGTCTTGACTGCTTCCAAGTTTTGGCAATTACAAACAAAACTGTCATAAACACCCATGTGCAGGTTTTTGTGTGTCTTTGTGTATATCAATTAGAGGTAGATGTATAGATCAAACCTATTTAAATCCCATCACTGGATTAGGAGGCATGAAATCCTAGCCTTTTCCTTAGTTAGATTCATCGTACTCAATACGTTTCCAGGCAGGGCTACTAACATAATGTGCATTCACCTCATGACATAAATATGCTCATTTTTTTCAGATGAGGAGACTAATTCCCAGATGGTTTCAACAATGTGTTTTCCAGGTTTCTGGCCCCCTGACACCTAAAGCCAGCATCCTTTCTCCATGTCAGATTCATCTCTTCCCCTTTCGACACCTACAATGCTAATGGCCCAAGTAAAACTCTCAAAGTCAACATTTTCCATGTCTTCTTCTCCTATTTTTTTTCCTCAGCTAGATTTTTCCCTGTCAATGGCTTACTGGACTTGGTGCTCCCCTGGGGATACTTGTTTGAGGTTTTGGAGGTGTGGATGATGGCGTGCTTGGATTAACTCTTTGGATGTACTGCCCAGTCTCATTTCAGGTCAATTTAACAGACTCTTTGGATAACACAGCAGTATTTGGCCTCAGGTACTTCCATGCATAGAGTGCAAATGGCATGAACTTCAAAGTTAGCTCTTTCATGGTGCCAGTGCCATGAGTACTGATCATTTATTTGAGCTTTGACAGTTGTAAATTAATCTCAAATATACATGGAGGCCAGAACTAGCTGGAGGTGTGGGAACAGAGTGCTTTTACCCTTGCTTCCTGAAAATTTAGAATATTTCCCATTTTCAGTGTTTAGAAGTTTAGGGTCAATTTGAAGGTTATATTTATTTTCACAGCTTTAAACAGACCTGAGCTTGTTCTGGGATCTTTTCCTTGATCAAGATAATGTTATTTTATTTATGTCCCATGTATTTTATCAGTATTTCTTTTTGATTCATTTTCCATTCTATAATCTTTTATTTTTATTTTTTAAAATTTTTACTTATTTATTTTAATGTTTGTTTATTTATTTATTTATTTATTTATTTATTTATTTATTTTAGAGAGAGTGAAAGAGAGAGAGCGGACAAGCAGGGGAGGGGCAGTGAGGGAGGGAGAGAGAGAATCCCAAGCAGGCTCTGTACTGTCAGCTCAGAGCCTGATGTGGGGCTCGAACTCACAAACCATGAGATCATGACCTGAGCCAAAATCAAAAGTTGGATGCTTAACTGACTGAGCCACCCAGTGCCCCTATTATCTTTTTTCAGGAGCAAACCTATTTTTGAGGTATAATTTACAGCCAGTAAACGCACCTTTGAAAATACAGTTTGATGAGATTTTATAAATGTGAATACCCATATGCACATCACTGCAGTTAAGATACAGGCTATTTCCACTAGCCTAGAAAGCTCCCTCATATCCTTTTGCAGCCATTTTCACTCTGTGTAGGGGGTTTCACCACTAAAATTTCTATCACCATTACTTTGGCCTGTTCTTGTAGTCCATATAAATCGAGCCATACAGCAAGTCCTCTTAGGTCTAGCTTCTTTTGCTTAGCATAATTTTTTGGAGATTCATCCATGCTTTTGCATCTATCATAGTTCATTATTACTCTTTTCTACCTTTAATTATTTTTCTTAATGTTTGTTTTTTAAAGAGAGAGAGAGAGAGAGAGAGAGAGAGAGAGATTGAGCGTGTGTGTGTGTGTGTGTGTGTGTGTGCATGAGTGGGGCAGCAAGCCCAATGCAGTGCTGGAACTCACAAACCAACCATGAGATCATGACCTGAGCCCAAATGGGATGCTCAACTGACTGTTGAGAGGTGCCTCAGCTAGGCACCTCTGTTTTCTACTTTTAATATAGCATTTAATTGTAAGTTTACATAATTTGTTCTTTAAAATTTTTATTCTGAAACAATTTAGACTTACAGAAAAGTGGCAATAATATTACAAAGAGTTCTTATAAACATCAGGGTAATTTCCTATTAACATCAAGGAAATACATGTGTTTCTACTAAGTCTTGTCTATATATATATATATGTATATATATATGTATATATATATATATATATATATATATATATATATATATATATAGCAGGTAAACACACGGATCCTAATATGAACACACACATCAGAACAAACATGAGCTCACTGTGGTATCTTTAACCTGAATCCAGCAGCATTCTGACAGTGAGAAACCTGATTCTCATTACCTACAACTTATTCACTAAATCGTTCATTCCTAACATACCTGTAAAGTACGTTCGGAATGGTTATCCATATTCCCCTGAAAAACAAATTCTCCAGCTAGAGTACAATGTCTGTATATAGTTTTTGTCTTCAGTTTTATAGTATACAGTCAAAACACGTTTGTTTGGGTTTTTTTGTTTTTTTTTTTTTTTTTTTTTTTTTTTTTAAGAACAGATGTGTCCTTTCAGCCCCAAATACTTTTTTTTACAAAGATATTTAGGCCAGTTCATTTTTTTTCCCATCCGTTTCAGTTGGGTGATATCCTTTATTTGTAATAAAGTTAGATTTACTTGTTACAGTTTGTATTTAATCTTGGTTTCTCTTCACTATCTTGATTGAGTTTTTAAATTTTGCATATGGTAACATTCACTCTTTGTGGGGCATAGTTTTAGGGATTTTTAAAAGTGCATAAAGAGGTCCCGGGGTGACTCAGTTGGTTAAGCGTCTGACTTCAGCTCAGGTCATGATCTCATATGTCTTGAGTTTGAGCCCTGCATGGATCTCTCTGTTGTCAGCACAGAACCTGCTTCAGATCTTCTGTCCCCCTCTCTCTGCCCCTCCCCTGCGCTCTCTCTCTCTCTCAAAAATAAATAAACATTTAAAAAATGCATAAAGTCATGTACCTACTACCAGTAACATGCAGAAAAGCTCCGTTACTTTTGGGTAGTGTTCCATTGAATAAATGGTATATTATTTTTAGCAGTATGTATAAAGCGTCTATGAACACGTGTGTGCAGGTTTTCATGTGAATATGTTTTCACATCCCTGGGATAAATGAGCAAGAGTGCAATTACTAGGTTGTGTCATTGTTAATGTGTTTAATTTTTAGGAGAAATTTCCACATGATTTTCCAGATTGACTGTACCATTTTACATCTCCACCAGCAATGTCTGAGTGACCCAGCTTCTCCACATCCCCAGTACTTGGTGTTATCGCTACTTTTTATGAGTCATTTTGACAGGAGTGCGGCAATATCCCACTGTGGTTTTAATTTAAATTTCCCTTATGGCTATTGTTGTTGAACATCTGCTTTTGTTTCAACTGTACGCTCTTGTTGCATGCCTTTTGCCTACTTTCAAATTGAGTTGCTTGTTTTTCAATGTTGGGTTTGTAGAATTTCTTTATATATCCTAGATAATAGTTCTTTGTCAGATCTGTGGTTTGCTCGTATTTTATCCCACATTATAGCTTGGCTTTTCATCCTCTTGTCAGGATCTTTTGCAAAGTAAATTGTTTTTAATTCTGAGAAAAAAAATCCAGTTTATCAGTTTCCTTTCATGGGTCATGTTTTTGCATCAAGGCTAGCCTTTGATCCTGAAGTTTTTCTTACACGGTTTTCTAAACGTTTCATAGTTTTACATTTACATCTAAGTTTGTGACCCATTTTGTGGTTTTTGTTTTTTTTTTCTCTTAAGGTGTGAGGTTTAGGCTAAGGATTATCTTTTTGTCTGTTGATGTCCACTTGGTCCAGCACCATTGTTAAAAGGCCATCTTCCTCCACTGAATTGCCTTTCCACTTTTGCAAAAAATTGGTTCTATATACCTACTCCTCTGCTGGTTCCACATGGTCTTGATTTCTGTATTTAATATTCTTGGTTTTCTAAATTGTTTTAGCTACTCTGTTTCCATTGCCTTACTATATAACTTTTTGAGTAATCCTGTTTATATGTACAAAAAAAAAAATCTTGCTTAGATGTTGATACCAATTACATTAAAATTTTGCATCAATTTGGTGAGACTTGATATCTTTACTATATTGAGCCTTTTAATTCATGAACATGATATGTCTCTCTGTTACAGCAAATACTTGGTGCCCAGGAAGAGACAAGTGACATGCACTTGGGGAATCAGGGAAGACTGTTTATTTTGCACTGGTGCCTGCCCAGTGGAGTCACCTCTGAAGGCTGAGCCCCGAGTCTTGGCATCAGCCTCTTTTTATGGGTGGGATTGCAGGGGCTCGAGAGAGAAAAAAGGGGGGGCACTTATCAGTTGTACTACAAGGGCAATTGGCAGATGCAGGAGGCAAGCAAGATTACAGAAGCCAAAAGCATGCGAGGGGAGTATCCGACCTGGGACATTTGGCTGGCCTCTTTTATCTTGCTGTTCCCAGCTTTCCTTCTCATTTCAATTTATTTTATAGTTTTCAGAATACAGATCCAGACATGTTTTATTGGATTCACACCAAGCTTTACTTTATGTAAACAGTTTATAGCTACCTATTTTATATTCTGAGCTTGATCGTTCTGTGCTCCAAAGTCTTAGGGAATCTAAATTGTCTGTTGCTGGTAGCTTTTACCCATGGTGGCTTATTTTCTGTGCTTGGTGACCTTTGATTATAAGCTCATATATGGGCTGCTGTGAATTTGTGGGAATTAAGGGTATTGCCCTCCAGAGATTATTTATATTTGCTTTGGCTCAAAAGCAAAACCTGATTCCAACTTGGGATCTTCCATGATCCTTGGTAAGTGTAGGGTCTAAAGTTTATCTCCCTCTTTGTAATCCTCCTTCTGTTCCAAAGCTACTTTTCTTATTTACATTGAAAATATAGCTTTAAGGCAACCTTAGCTTTTGTCTTTACTTACTTGCCCGTCAATTATTTTGAGGCTATTCTACATTTCTTTTTATTCTATAAAGGCAATCTTGGAAGTTTCCTTTTTTTTTTTTAACTTTATTTTTTTATTTTTAAAAATTTACATCCAAATTAGTATATAGTGAAGCAATGATTTCAAGAGTACATTCCTTAATGACCCTTACCCATTTAGCCCATCCCCCCTCCCACAACCCCTCCAGCAACCCTCAGTTTGTTCTCCATATTTATGAGTCTCTTTTTGTTTTGTCCCCCTCCCTGTTTTTATATTATTTTTGTTTCCCTTCCCTTATGTTCATCTGTTTTGTCTCTTAAAGTCCTCATATGAGTGAAGTCATATGATTTTTGTCTTTCTCTGACTAATTTCACTGAGCATAATAACCTCCAGTTCCATCCACATAGTTGCAAATGGCAAGATTTCATTATTTTTGATTACCGAATAATACTCCATTGTGTATGTATGTATATATATATATATATATATATATATATATATATATATATATATATCACATCTTCTTTATGCATTCATCCATCGATGGACATTTGGGCTCTTTCCATACTTTGCTATTGTTGACAGTGCTGCTATAAACATGGTGGTGCATGTGTCCCTTCGAAACAGCACACCTGCATCCCTTGGGTAAACGCCTAGAAGTGCAATTGCTGGGTCGTAGGGTAGTTCTATTTTTAGTTTTTTGAGGAACCTCCATATTGTTTTCCAGAGTGGCTGCACCAGCTCGCATTCCCACCAACAATGCAAAAGAGATCCTCTTTCTCCACATCCTTGCCAACATCTGTTGTTGCCTGAGTTGTTAATGTTAGCCATTCTGACAGGTGTGAGGTGGTATCTCAGTGTGGTTTTGATTTGTATTCCCCTGATGATGAGTGATGTTGAGCATTTTTTCATGTGTCAGTTGGCCATCTGCATGTCTTCTCTGGAGAAGTGTCTCTTCATGTCTTTTGCCCATTTCTTCACTGGATTATTTGTTTTTTGGATGTTGAGTTTGATACGTTCTTTGTAGATTTTGGATACTAACCCTTTATCTGATATGTCATTTGCAAATATCTTCTCCCATTCTGTCGGTTGCCTTTTAGTTTTGCTGATTGTTTCCTTTGCTTTGCAGAAGCCTTTTATTTTGATGAGGTCCCAGTAGTTCATTTTTGCTTTTGTTTCCCTTCCCTCCAGAGACGTATTGAGTAAGAAATTGCTGCGGGCAAGATCAAAGAGGTTTTTGCCTGCTTTCTCCTTGAGGATTTTGATGGCTTCCTGTCTTACATTGAGGTCTTTCATCCACTTTGAGTTTATTTTTGTGTATGGTGTAAGAAAGTGGTCCAGGTCCATTCTTCTGCATGTCCCTGTCCAGTTTTCCCAGCACCACTTGCTGAAGAGACTACTTTATTCCATTGGATATTCTTTCCTGCTTTGTCAAAGATTAGTTGCCCATATGTTTGTGGATCCATTTCTGGGTTCTCTTTTCTATTCCATTGAGCTTCATGTCTGTTCTTGTGCCAGTACCATACTGTCTTGATGATTACAGCTTTGTAGTATAGCTTGAAGTCTGGGATTGTGATGTCTCCTGCTTTGGTTTTCCTTTTCAAGATTGCTTTGGCTATTTGGGGTCTTTTCTGGTTCCATACAAATTTTAGGATTATTTGTTCTAGCTCTGTGAAGAATGCTGGTGTTACTTTGACAGGGATCGTGTTGAATATGTAGATTGCTTTGGGTAGTATTGACATTTTAACAATATTTGTTCTTCCTATCCAGGAGCATGGAATCTTTTTCCATTTCTTTGTGTCTTCTTCAATTTCTTTCATAAGCTTTCTATAGTTTTCAGTGTACAGATTTTTCACCTCTTTGGTTAGATTTATTCCTAGGTATTTTATGGTTTTTGGTGCAACTGTAAATGGGATCAATTCCTTGATTTCTCTTTCTGTTGCTTCATTGTTGGTGTATAGGAATGCAACCGATTTCTGTGCATTGATTTTATATCCTGCAACTTTGCTGAATGCATGAATCAGTTCTAGCAGTTTTTTGGTGGAATCTTTTGGGTTTTCCATATAGGGTATCATGTCACCTGCAAAGAGTGAAAGTTTAACCTCCTCCTGGCCGATTTGGATGCCTTTTATTTCTTTGTGTTGTCTGATTGCAGAAGCTAAGACTTCCAATACTACGTTGAATAACAATGGTGAGTGTGGATATCCCTGTCTTGTTCCTGACCTTAAGGGGAAAGTTCTCAGTTTTTCCCCATTGAGGATGATATTAGTGTTGGGTCACTCATATATGGCTTTTATCATCTCGAGGTATGATCCTTCTATCCCTACTCTCTTGAGGGTTTTTATCAAGAATGGATGCTGTCTTTTGTCAAATGCTTTCTCTGCATCTATTGAGAGGATCATATGGTTCTTGTCCTTTCTTTTATTGATGTGATGAATCATATTAATTATTTTGCGAATATTGAACCAGCCCTGCATCCCAGGTATAAATCCCACTTGGTCGTGGTGAATAATTTTTTTAAACGTTTATTTATTTTTGGGAGAGAGAGAGACAGAGCATGAACGGGAGAGGGGCAGAGAGAGAGAGGGAGACACAGAATCGGAAACAGGCTCCAGGCTCCGAGCCATCAGCCCAGAGCCTGACGCGGGGCTCGAACTCACGGAGCGCGAGATCGTGACCTGGCTGAAGTCGGACGCTTAACCGACTGTGCCACCCAGGCGCCCCGGTCGTGGTGAATAATTTTTTTAATGTATTGTTGGAGCCGGTTGGCTAATATCTTGTTGAGGATTTTTGCATCCATGTTCATCAGGGAAATTGGTCTATAGTTCTCCTTTTTAGTGGGGTCTCTGTCTGGTTTTGGAATTAGGGTAATGCTGGCTTCATAGAAAGAGTTTGGAAGTTTCCCTTCCATTTCTATTTTTTGGAAGAGTTTCAAGAGAATAGGTGTTAACTCTTCCTTAAATGTTTGGTAGAATTCCCCCTGGAAAGCTATCTGGCTCTGGACTCTTGTTTTTTGGCAGATTTTTGATTAATAATTCGATTTCCTTACTGGTTATGGGTCTGTTCAAATTTTCTATTTCTTCCTGTTTCAGTTTTGGTAGTGTATATGTTTCTAGGAATTTATCTGTTTCTTCCAGATTGCCCATTTTATTGGCATATAATTGCTCATAATATTCTCTTATTATTGTTTTTATTTCTGTTGTGTTGGTTGTGATTTCTCCTCTTTCATTCTTGATTTTACTTATTTGGGTCCTTTCCTTTTTCTTCTTGATCAAACTGGCTAGTGGTTTATCAATTTTGTTAATTCTTTCAAAGAACCAACTTCTGGTTTCATTGATCTGTTCTACTGTTTTTTTGGTTTCGATAGCATTAATTTCTGCTCTAATCTTTATTATTTCCTGTCTTCTGCTGGTTTTGAGTTTTATTTGCTGTTCTTTTTCCAGCTCCTTAAGGTGTAAGGTTAGGTTGTGTATCTGAGATCTTTCTTCCTTCTTTAGGAAGGCCTGGATTGCTATATACTTTCCTCTTATGTCCACCTTTGCTGCATCCCAGAGGTTTTGGGTTGTGGTGCTATCATTTTCATTGACTTCCATATACTTTTTAATTTCTTCTTTAACTGCTTGGTTAGCCCATTCATTCTTTAGTAGGATGTTCTTCAGTCTCCAAGTATTTGTTAGATTTCCAAATTTTTTCTTGTGGTTGATTTCAAGTTTCATAGCATTGTGGTCTGAAAATATGCACGGTATGATCTCGATCTCTTTGTACTTACTTAGGGCTGATTTGTGTCCCAGTATACGGTCTATTCTGGAGAACGTTCCATGTGCACTGGAGAAGAATGTACATTCTGCTGCTTTAGGATGAAATGTTCTGAATATATCTGTTAAGTCCATCTGGTCCAATCAGTCATTCAAAGCCATCGTTTCCTTGTTGGTTTTTTTTATTAGATGATCTGTCCATTGCTGTGAGTGGGGTGTTGAAGTCTCCTACTATTATGGAATTACTATCAATGGGTTTCTTGATGTTTGTGATTAATTGATTTATATATTTGGGTGCTCACACATTTGGCACATAAATGTTTACAATTGTTAGGTCTTCTTGGTCTATAGACCCCTTGATTATGATATAATGCCCTTCTGCATCTCTTGATACAGTCTTTATTTTAAAGTCTAGATTGTCTGATATAAGTATGGCTACTGCGGCTTTCTTTTGTTGACCATTAGCATGATAGATGGTTCTCCATCCCCTTATTTTCAATCTGTAGGTATCTTTAGGTCTAACGTGGGTCTCTTGTAAACAGCATATAGATGGGTCTTATTTTCTTATCCATTCTGTTACCCTATGTCTTTTGATTGGAGCATTGAGTCCATTGACATTTAGAGTGAGTACTGAAAGATATGAATTTATTGCCATTATGATGCTTGTACAGTTGGAGTTTCTGGTGGTGTTCTCTGGTCTCTTCTAATCTTTTGTTGGTTCTGGTATTTACATATATATATATATATATATATATATATATATAATTTTTTTTTCATCTTTTCTCCCCTCAGAGAGTCCCCCTTAAAATTTCTTGCAGGGCTGGTTTAGTGGTCACAAACTCCTTTAATTTTTGTTTGTCTGGGAAACTTTTTATCTCTCCTTCTATTTTGAATGATAGCCTTGCTGGATGAAGAATTCTTGGCTGCATATTTTTCTGATTCAGCACACTGAACATATCCTGCCACTCCTTTCTGGCCTGCCAAGTTTCTGTGGATAGGTCTGCTGCAAACCTGATCTGTCTTCCCTTGTAGGTTAGGGACTTTTTTTCCCTTGCTGCTTTCATGATTCTCTCCTTGCCTGAGTATTTTGTGAATTTGACTATGATATGCCTTGTTGATGGTCGGTTGTTGTTGAATCTAATGGGAGGCCTCTGTGCTTCCTGGATTTTGATGTCTGTGTCTTTCCCCAGGTTAGGAAAGTTTTCCACTATGATTTGCTCACATAACCCTTCTACCCCTATTTCTCTCTCTTCCTCCTCTGGGACCCCTATGATTCTGATGTTGTTCCTTTTTAATGAGTCACTGATTTCTCTAATTCTTAAATCGTGCTCTTTTGCCTTAATCTCCCTCTTTTTTTCTGCTTCATTATTCTCTATAAGTTTGTCCTCTATATCGCTGATTCTCTGTTCTGCCTCGTCCATCCTTGCTGCTGCTGCATCCATCCATGATTGCAGCTCAGTTATAGCATATTTAATTTCATTCTGGCTTTTTTTACTTGTTTTAGCTCTGCAGAAAGGGATTCTAACCTATTCTCGACTCCAGCTAGTATTCTTATTATCATGATTCTAAATTCTGGTTCAGACATCTTGCTTGTGTCTGTGTTGGTTAAATCCCTGGCTGTCGTTTCTTCGTGCTCTTTCTTTTGGGGTGAATTCCTTCGTTTTGTCTTTTTGAAGGGAGAAAAGGAATTAATGAGGTAGAAAAATTGAAATTAAAAATTAAACACACACATACAAATCGAATAGATGATGCTAGATCCTAGGTGTGTTTTGGTCTGGGTGTAGAAAGTGGTTTGACAGATTAGAGAAACAAAACAAAACAAAACAAAAAAACAAAAAACTAAAAAAAAGGGGGGGAGAGAGAAAAAAAGGAAATCGTTTGAAAATTTGAAAAAATTAATACACTAAAGTAGACTAAAATACACAAAAGTAGAGAATATAGTGGAAAAAATTATAGAAAAATATTTTTAATAAAAATTAAGAAGACAAAAATATGATTTTTTTCATTTTCTGTATTTAAGAAAAAAGAAAAGAGAAAACGATAAAAAAAGAAAAAAGAGAAGAAAAAAAGAAATCATTGAAAATTTGAAAAAGTGAATACACTGTAGTAGACTGAAATAAGATGATGGGAGTAAGATAGAATTTGAAAAAATTTTCATAAAAGCAAAAAATATAGTAATAAAAAATTAAATAAAAATATTTTTAAAAGAAATTGAAAGTAAAAATGAAGTTTTTCTCTTTATTCATTCAAAAAAAAGAAAAAAGAAAAAGAAAGAAAAAAAGGAAATTGTTTGAAAATTTGAAAAGGTGAGTACACTGAAGCAGACTAAAATAAAATGATGGAAGTAAAGTAGAATTTGAAAAAATTTACACAAAAGTAAAAAATATAGTAATAAAAATTAAAGACAGATATTTTTAATAAAAATTGAAAATAAAAATGAGTTTTTTTCCCTTTCTGTATTCAAGAAAAAGAATTGTAAAAGAGAAGAAGGAAAAAGAGAGAGAAAAAAAACTGAATAGATGAACCTGCTAACAGATTGAAGTAGGACTGAAATTGCTTCGTTTTCCCCTAGAGGTCAGTCCATGTAGCTCTTTATAGCCCATAAATGAAGCCGGAGGTGAGGTTTGTGTTCTTGAAGAGCGAAGTTGGCCCAGTTGGGCAGGGCTCGGTGTAACATCTCTGCTCTCCCCTAGATGGCGCTGCTAGCCTACTGGGGTGGATTCTTGCGGTGCTCGTCGGCGCACATGCGCATGCGCAGGAGTGGTGAAAAATGGCGCCACCCAGCCACCCAGTCTGTTCTCCCGGATCAGCAGTCGCGTACCGGTCCTCCGTCTTCAGCTCTCATTCACTCCCCGCTTTTCCACTCTCAGTGACCAGGCCCCAGGCAGTACCTTTCTCCTAAGTTTTGTCTCAGATGCAGCTGTTTTCCTCGGCCCCTTACTTCTGAAGGACTGCAGCTTTGACCCGCTCCGCCCCTCTGCAGGAGGGTCTCACTGAGCAATGGCTGAATGAGCAAATGCTGCTGGACCCTGCTGTTGTCGGTGCCCTGAGACTGCGGCCAGGTGCCAGCCTGCCCCCCCACAAAAAAAATCGCAAGACAGTGTAGCCTCAGCGTTTCAAGGACCGTGGAAAATTGCAACACACATCTGGCACCAGGCTTCACCCTCAACAACCTTGCCCCAGCACCAGCGAATGTGGCTGCCTTCCGGGGTCTGCTGGGACCAGGTGGCTTCAACAGTCTCTACCAAATGTTCTTCCAGCAGTGGAACCGCTTTTCCCCGTGTGGCCTGAGAACCACCCGGACCCCAAGCTGTTCCTGGGGATTCACCTTTCCCACCAGAGCACCGCCAGGTATGGAGCTGTGGAGTTGCAGCCTTTGCGCTCCCCTTGTCTACAGTGTTAATGGAATTTAAACCCTCTCCTTTCTCCTTTCTCCCTTTTTAGTTTAGTTCCTGCGGCTGTTTCCAATTTTCCACTTTCTCTCTAGCTGCTTTTGGGGAGGGGTGATTTTCCCGTATGCTCCCTCCTCCCCAGTCTCTGTCCTCTCTCCGCCCACAAAAGGGTTTTCTTACCTTTCGGGGCTTCTTGCTCCCCAAGTTCAGGTCTTCGTGTCAAGTACCTGCTGAATTCTGTGGTTCAGGTTGTGCAGATTGTTGTGTTAATCTTCCAATCGGTTTTCTAGGTGTGTAGGATGGTTTACTGTTGGTCTGGCTGTATTTCATGGATGTGAGACACACAAAAAGCTTCCATGCTCTTCCGCCATCTTGGCTCCTCTCTGGAAGTTTCCTTTTCTTCATTCATTTTGAAAGCACATTTTGTACAGAATTTTTTTTTTTTTTTTTTTTTTTAGAAAATAGGCCTTAAATAGTTGAAATCCATGCCTCGTTCTTTTAAATTTCTAGATTGGCTTTCCTTTCCCCTAAGTTTGGCCAACTCTAGTGGATTCAACCCATTTGTTTCCAAATTCCTTCTTTGCTGCCTTATTTGCATATATATTCTATTATATTGCTCACCTCTTGCAGATATAAGAAGCTATTTGCTTTTTATCTTTTTTTACTAAAGGTAAATATGAACCACCTCTTACTTTTTTTTGTATCTTTACACTCCAGTACAGTGCCTTACCTCTGACAAATGTTGGTTGAAATTTTTCTACCTTCCATATTTTCTATTAAAGTAGCTTGCACATAGTTGGAGATTTGGAGATGTTTGTTTCATGAAGAGTTTGCTAGAATTAGGGAAAAGTGGAGAGTTGAATTTTCTTCTTTGGAAATATTTGAAAGAGGACTGTGGAAAGATTTCTGAGTTGTATGAAGAATGGAGATATGGGTTAGGAAGTTTACATGCTAATTTTCTTTGAAAAATCATGAATAGTTAAACAAATTGGGCCAGAGAAGAATTTTCATTTTCAAAACTGATTTTTGCCCTAAAGCAAATTACTTGAAAGATACAAACTATATGTAACTATAATGCTCCCTAGTGGCTATTTTCTGCCAAAGCAAAGAATAGAATTCTAGCGTTCAACAAATAGATGTGTTGGATATTCTGAAATGCAAAGACTATATATATATTTTTCAAGTCTTTATTTAAATTCTAGTTAGTTAACAGTTATACTATTTTTAAGTCAAAATTGCCCATGCAGAAATCTGAAAAAGTTTTCCTTTTTCTATAAAACATACCAATTACTCATAAAATAATATAATCTTGGCTGAAGAATAAAAACTCCTCCTTTAAAAAAAAAAAAAACCATTTTACATACTAAAATCTTTTCCCCCCAGCAACATATGGACATTTGCTCTCTGACAGTCAAAAAGTTGAATTACTCATGACTCCTGCTTCCAAAGAGATTAGAATTTTGTGAGGATACGGATATAAATAAAAACCATTGGTCACTGAGATAAATTCAATAGTATGGGTTTGCACAAAGGGAAGAGAGGGAGTAGATTGAGGATGGTCTAAAGAGAAAGTAATCTTTGATTTATGCTTTGAAGGGTAAGTTTGCATCTATTAGCTAGAGCAGTAGGAGAAGGGCATTCCAGGCAGATGATGGGCGTGGTACAAAAGCTTGGAGAGGAAAACATACCACCTACTCAGGCACTTCCTGGTAGGGGCTTGCACATAGGCTACATGTGGGACTCAAGCAGAAAATACTGGCAGAAGATGAGTACAGGAGTCAAACAATGCAAAAATAGTATAGTATAGTATAGTATAGTATAGTATAGTATAGTATAGTATGAAGGAATTTGGGTTAATGTGTCAGAAATGGAAGATCACAGATTTTAATCTGGACAGTTTTAGTGAAAGATCTCTGGTACTAGTGTGAAGGAAGGATTGGAGAGGAATTAGTACAAATCTATTATAACAATCTAGTAAAAAAAATTATGAGATGCCTATCAAGAATGTTGCAGTAGTGATGGAGAGCAGGAGAAAAATTCCAGAGAGGCTTTGTTGGACAATTGAACAGACTTGGTGACCAACTGAATGCAGGAGGTGGGAATAATGGTAAAAGCTGTTACCTGTCTGCATGGGGGAAATACAATTAATCCAGAGAAAAAAATTATAAAAGGCGAAGCAGACTGGGGCAGAGGTCAATGGTAATAAGGATAATGAATTTATTTGGGGGTAAGTTCAGTATGAGACATCGACAACACATGTCGAGAGAGCTTTTACTAGGCATTTGGAGATAGGAATTTGGAGCTCAAGAGAGAGAGGTCTGGAGTGGTTCTACATTTGTGAGGGAATCTCCCACCCTTTGATTTGAGTGTAGTTAACTTAGTGATCACATCTAATGAGTGGAAAAGAATGGAATTGATAGTTTGTGTCTTCAGACCCCCAGGTTATAAAAGCATTGTGGATTTCTACTTGCTTTCTTCCTTGGATCTCTTGTTCTGGGGGAAGCCAGTTGCCACATTATAAGGATGCTCACCTATTATGAAATCCACGTGGCAAAGCAGTAAATTCTCTGGCCATCAGATAGCAAGGAACTGAGGCTTTCTTCAATAACCTCATTAGTGAGACTGGAAGAGGATCTTTCAGTCCCAATTAAACCTTCAGATGGCTGTAGCCCTGTCCAAAATCTGTGCTGCAAACTCATGAAATACCCTGCAACTAAGCTGCTCCTGAATTCCTGATCCACAAAAACTCTGCAATAATAATAAAAAAAATGTGCATTATTTTAAGCCATGAGGTTTGGGGATAATTTGTTATGCCTCATTAGACGTCTAACACATAAGGCCACATGCAGGTACAAGCACGGAGGACAGTGTCCCTGGCTGGGGAGCTGCATCTCTGCTACAACTCTTATCAGAGAGGAAGAGAAGAGATTTCAGTAGATGGCAGTGGAGTTGTCTTCCCCAGCCTAGGGCAACTAATTTGGGTTTTATTTAAAATACAATGGGAAGCTGCTAAATAGAGGAGTGAACTATTCCAGTGATTTGTGATGAAAACAATAGAGCCGGGTTAGGGAAGATGTGGGAAGATGAGTCAGAAACCTCTTGAAGTAGTTCAGGCAAGACTTGCTTCTGCTTTGAACCTAGGTGGAGGCAATTGGGAGACAGAAGTAGGTTATTTCAGAAGTAGGAAAGATGAGAGGACTAAAGAAAGGTTTAAAGTTTTCACCATTCCCCAAAAGTGTCCAGGCAAAGAGGAGAGGCCAAAGTTTGAAGCCCCACAAGACAAAGACCTTATGAAGCCAGTGTGTGAGATAAATGTAAAGAACACACGCTAGAGCCCCTCTCAAATTTACCTCTGGACCTCCGTGATTGGTTTTGATCTGGTCTATGAGTGCATATGCTGGCTGTGTTTAAGACAACCCAGTGCAACAGATGTAATACAGGTTTGCATCCCCAGGACCAAACACATTGGGAACCTAAATGAGAATGAGAGCTGCTGTATTTTGATCATGGTGCCAACATTACATACATCATGACATATAATTCTCATAGCAAACCTGTGAAAGAAGTCCATTAGATTTACATTTTGCAGAAAAAAAAAAAAAAAAACAGGCTCAGGGAGAATAAGGAACTTGACCAAGTTCACAAAGCTTGTAAATGCCAGAGTAGGATTTGAATGTGAGTATGTTTGACACCAAAGTCTTTACTTAACCACTAAGTGCATTTCTTCCCACCTCTGCTCAGAACCCAGCACCTCTCTGACACTTCCAACCTGGCCAGCTTGGAGCATCCAGAGACAGCTCCCTTGGATATTATATTCACATTCTCAAAATGGTTGTTGACAATGACAATGGAAAACCTATCTCAAGCAATTTGGTGGACAAGAATTGACTCAGGGAAATCAGAGCGAGATAGAAAGAATACAGAAGATTTTCAAATGGTGTCAGTAGCTAACAGACTGAATGTGAGGATACATGAACATTTACTTTGGAGGATTCTCAAAATGCTTGAGGGAAAAATTTGTGTGTGTGCGCGCGCGCGTTGTAACGCCTGAGGTCGCGAACCCCCCCCCCCCCCCCACAAGAGACCACCAGAGTCGTAAGTCAAAGCCAAGCAGCAAGGGTCGTTTATTGCAGGTTCGAACCTGGACCTCCACGCACTCGTTGCCAGTGATGCTAAGAGGCCCCGATCAGGGTTGGTACAGCGTTTTTATAGACAGAGACAAATAGCATAGGGGAGGTTTCAGATTATGAGGGGCCTGATTAGTTGATTTTAAAGTAAGGACATTTGTTGTTTTCTGATTGGGCATCCTTTGTCTGTCCTTTGGTGGGAAGGCTTTGTCCGTTACTTGTGGCGGGAGAAAAAAAGGGGAAGGGGGAAGGGGGAAGGGGAGGAATGTGTTAAGCAAGCAAGATTACAGAAGCGAGAAAATGCTGGTTAGTAAGTATTTTCATAATCTTAGGGTATAGCAAACTAAGTCTAGAAAAATTTAATGGTGCTCACATCAAACAATAGGCAAGACATACAAAATTTTAAATTCATTTTCTACATGCGTGTGTATTATGCAGATGTAGTTCGAGGTCAAGAACAGAAACTTTTATTATGGACGTAAAGGTCACTTCATTTTTATCTGCAGACAAGAAGGATCTGGTGACTTTGAGTTATAGCAGTGCCTGATCCAGGCAGTAATTTGTGCAGAACTGATAAGCCATCGATTTGAATAAACCTGAGTAGACTTAAACGTAGAAGCTTAGAGTTAGAAGGACTCTTAGAGGTCATATACTTTAGCTGCTGGCTTCAACGTGAACACTTCTGTTAGTAGGAAAGGCAATCATCTCCGTCATACTGGCCTGGGAATGATAAAAGAAGTATATTCGATATTGCCTTAAAAATATAGCTTTCTTACAGGGTTAGGGAAGAAATGGGAAGATTAGTCAGAAACCTTTTGAAGTAGTTCAAATGCAAATATTACAGAATGCAAATATTTTATGAACATTTCTCACACATTTCTCTGACGTTACCTGGAATATGAGATAAAAACTCAGCTTATAGACAGTGGCCTAATATTTTGGAAGTATAATAATAATGATAATAATAGTAGTTATATACATTATCATAACAATTTCATAATTTGATTATGAATTAATCATAATACTAGTTTCCATATCTTCTGAATTTGAAACATCACCTAATTCTGTTGCTTTATAATAATAATGATGAGGATAGTCATTATTATTGACATTATAAGCAACAGAATCAGGCAATCTTTCAATTTAAAAAAGATTTATGGAAAAACCAGTATTTGATGTTTGTACATACACTACCTCATTCAATTCTGGAGTAGGTATGATGATCCGTATTTTGTATATGAGAATACAGAGGCCCAAAGAGTTGAAGGAACTTGTTCAAACTTACACAGATAATCAATAGAAGAGACAGGACTTGAACATATGGCCTATTAAGCTCGTCTTGCTAACATTCATTCCATCTTTATCTAATATTACTTCAGTTTCCAATTGTTCTTGGGAAATCAGTGCTTTCCCACATGTAGTTCCTGGGTTGCCTCAAGTTGGGTCGACCACACTCCCAATGCAATAAATGGTGCCTTACTGAATCCAACCAGTCTTAGTGCTGTACACAAGTCCTGTTGTATTGCCTGGTCTACCACTAATGTTCACTTCCTCCTTCTTATTGCCGCCCCCCCTCACTTTTATCAGGGTGGGAGATTTTAGGCAACGGGAGATGAAATTCAACAAATTCTCACCACACCATCTCTCCACCTGCCTTACTGTGTGCTTACTTTTTTCATTACCTTCTGTTATTATGGATAAAATGTCTACATATAGCAAAGGCCAGTTCTTCTGTGTCTTAGATGCCATAGCTGCAGCGATTCTCATCTTTCCAGCTCCTGATTCCGACAATTTTTTCCCTCTTTCTCTAGTTTGTTCCCATCAGCATGCAAAAATTCTGTGTCTTCCATATTAAAAACCAAAGCAAAGCAAACCAAACCTCTTGACCCTATGTCATTCTTTTTACTTCATTTTATTGTAAGCTCCCTGAAATGTTATCTGGAATCACTGTCTCTGATTTATCTCTGCTGAACCCAGTCTACTCAGGTGACCATCCCATCACACCCATGAAACTGCTCTGGTCAACATTTCCAATAGGGTGACTCACGTCTCAGTTTGTACAGACAGTTGTGGCCTCTGCCTGTTCTCCAGGGATAATTTTCACTCTCAAAGTGTCTTCATTTGGATGACAAATTATATATTCACCCTATTTATGACCTCCACATTGGTAAATCCAGCTAACCACAGCACTTCTCAGTGCTCATTATACTTAAACCGATAGCATTTCACACATCCTGTCACATCTTTGTTCACTTGTTTTCCAGGATCTCACATGGTCCTCCTCATGGTCCTCCTCTTGTCTTTCTAGTAGCTTCTTTTAGCACCCTTAACTGGTTCCTTCTCATCTACCCCATTAGTGGGGGTTGCAGTGCCCTCAGGATCAATCATTTGAACCCCCTTCTTCTCTTCTCCTCTATACTTATTCCCTTGTTAACCTCATTTGGTCTCATGGCTTTATTTTTTTTTTTTTAATTTTTTTTCAATGTTTTTTATTTATTTTTGGGACAGAGAGAGACAGAGCATGAACGGGGGAGGGGCAGACAGAGAGGGAGACACAGAATCGGAAACAGGCTCCAGGCTCCGAGCCATCAGCCCAGAGCCTGACGCGGGGCTCGAACTCACGGACCGCGAGATCGTGACCTGGCTGAAGTCGGACGCTTAACCGACTGCGCCACCCAGGCGCCCCCGGTCTCATGGCTTTAAACACCACTTACATACTAATTGTGCCTACAATTAAATCTTTATCCTAGAATTTCCCCCTGACCTTCAGACTCCTATATCTATCTATTTACCTGATGGCATCAAAATCATGACATGTCCAGAAGTGAAGTTTTGGCCTACTCCCACACAAAAAGTTGCACTTATCCAATCTTCCCTCTTGTAGGGACCAACTACAGTTTGCAGGAAGTAAACACCTTGATCTAATATTTGAGCCTCATTTTCTCTCATCATAGCACATTCAATATGTCATCAGATCCTGTTCTACCAGCAAACCCTACACTTCTCACCACCTCCACTACTTGTGCATGTATCTCTCACCTGGATTATTGCAGTATCCTCAAAATAGATCTTTGCTTCTGCAGGATATATTCTCAACAGAACAGCCAGGGCAATCCTTTTCACAGAGAAGTCATGTTATATGTCACTTTTTTGTTCAAAATTCTCTAATATCATATCTCACTCAGTATAACACCTAAATTCCATGCAGGGACCTACAGACCTGCTATTACCCTGATCCTTTACCCCTCTGACATTATTGCTTTCCTTTCTCCTCATGGCCCACTCTGCCCTAGGCATCCTTGTGTTCACTCCTGCCTCAGGACCTTCACGCTCACTGTTCCCTCTGCTTGGATTCCCTTCACACAGTTAGCCCTGTGAATCACTCCCTCACTTTCTCACTGAAGCTTTTCCTTCCCATCTCTTTTCCAATGGTAATTCCCTCCCTTCCTGTATGGTAGTTTCTTAGAGCTGCTGTAACTTAGTACCACAAACGGTGTGTGGCTTAACACAACAGAAATTTATTCTTTCATAGTTCTGGAGGCTAGGGGTCTGCAGTCAGGTTGTCATGAGGGCCTTGCTCCCTCTGAGACTCTGAGTAGAATCCTTTCCTGAGTCTTCCTAGCTCTGGCAGTGGCCAGCAGTGCTTGGCTTCCTTGGCCTGCAGCTACATCCTTCCAGGATCTGCATCTGCCAGGGTCCTCCCAGTGTGTCTCTGTCCTCACTTGGGATTTTGTCTCCTTATAAGGACTCCTGCCATATTGGATTAGAGCCCACCCTAATGACTTCAGCTTAATTTGTTTACATTTGCGATGACTCTATTTCCAACATAGCATTGAAGATCACATTCACAGGTACCAGAACTTAGGACTTCAACATACGTTGCTGGGGGACACAGTTCACCCTATAACACTTCCTTGACACAGTATTTCTTACCTTTCTTACCTTTGAAATTTTCTGCATAGCACTGTAATTTCCCTTAGAAGACATTTTAATTCTTTAATGTTTGTTTGTTTATTTAATGTTTATTTATTATTGAGAGAGAGACAGAGCATGAGCAGGGGAGGGGCAGAGAGAGGAGGAGACACAGAATCTGAAGCAGGCTCCAGGCTCCGAGCTGTCAGCACAGAGCCCCACGCGGGGCTCGAACTCACAAACCGTGAGATCATGACCTGAGCCAAAGTCAGATGTTCAACCGACTGAGCCACCCAGGCGCCCCTGTTTATTTATTTATTTTGAGAGAGAGTGAGAAAGAAAGAGTGGGGGAGAGGCAGAGAGAGAAGAGGAGAGAGAGAGAGAATCACAAGCAGGCTGTCAGCCCAGAGCCCAACACGGGGCTCAAACTCACCAACTGTGAGAACATGACCTGACTGGATATTAAGTCAGACGCTTAACCATGTGAGCCACCCAGGGGCGCCCCATAGGACATTTTATTTCATAGATTATATTACAGATGGTAAATGTGAGCTCCACAGTGACAGGGATTTTTGACTGTCTTGTCCCTTGCTGTTACCCTGGTATTTAGAACGTGACTGGAACCTAGAGCACATAATAAATAGTTGTACCAATGTTATTGACTAAATGTTGATGTTCCTTCTTTTTGCAGTGATTCTTTCAAGTCTCCTGAAATTTGTGGAGGGCGTGGGTGTGGTGGGGCAGTTGTTGCGCAGATTGAAGGAGCACATAGAGCCGCCTGGGTGGCTCAGTCAGTTAAGTGTCCGACTTTGGCTCGGGTCACTATCCCACGGTTCATGAGTTCAAGCCCAGCATCAGGCTTTCTGCTGTCAGCTCAGAGTCTACTTTGGATCTTTTGTCTCCCTCTCTCTCTGCCCCTCCCTTGCTCTCTCTCTCAAAAATAAACAAACACTAAAAAAAAAAAAAAAAAAAAAAGCACATAAATACTATCTTCCTTTGCAGAGGTTGGTACACTATTGCCTGTGGCCCAAATCTGGTCTGCTGTCTGCTTTTGTAAATAAAATTATATTGTAATACTGATATGCTCATTTGTTTCTGTATTGTCTAAGGCTGCTTTCCTGCTACAGTGGCAGGGTTGAGTAGTTGCAACAGAGACCACATCCCCCACAAAGCCTAAAATATTTACTCTTCCATCCTTTATAGAAAAAGTAAGTGTTCCAACCTCGTTCTTCTGCTGTTTCCATATGTGTAACAGTGGGGAATGTTAATCATTAAAAGAGGATCAGATTTAAGAATCAAGAAACATCTTCCAAGTGAAAATAAAATGAAGTGGAAGATGTTTTCCAGTAGCTCAGTTAATTTACACCACTGGGTGTCTCTCTTCCCTAAACTTTACAAGTAAATGTTGAACCAGACATCAGCCAACTGGGACTGTGACATACCAGACAAATATTGACAGTTGCTAAGGCAACTGGGATAAAGTATTGGCCAAAGGATAATATAGGCGCCAATTGTGCGTGCCATGTTTCTCACATAGGGGAGAGACACAGAGAATATGAATGAAAAATATATTTCAAGATCCCTTTTCAACTGCGGCTTAAGAACAACTCACAGCTGATGTTTATCTTAACTCCTCTTTCAGCTTTTCTGGAAAATTAACACTTTGGGGACTTGGGGGCCCTTAAGTCAGCTAGCATATGTCACAAGGGGGAAATCTGGGTATCAATTCTCTTTTCCAGTTATCCCTGGAATTTACTGTTCTGCATTGTGTTCTCATGGCCAAGTGTAAGGCCACATGTAGTTTTTGGCTTGCCTGCTCTTTTCACAGAAGTGGTTTCTGCAACACCTCCTTTCAGAGATTTCTTATTAGTCAACATTGGAATAATTAGCCTGCCTTTTTAGTTGCCTCCTGCAATGTGGTCTGAGGGAGTTTTTAACCTGTGGTTGAATTTGAGCTTTTGTCACTGATTAAACTTGGGCTTTTGTCATTACACTAGTGCAAGGCTTCCTAACAGTGGAATTAGTGACATTTTGGATGGATAATTCCTTGTTGCGTAGGCTGTCTTGTGCATTGCAAGGTGTTGGGAAGTATCCCTAGCCTCTATCCACTTGTTGCCAGTAGCAGCCCCCCAGTTATGAGGATCAAAAATGTCTTCAAATATTACCAAACATTCCCTGTGTAGCAAAATTATCATCAGTTGAAAACATTGTGCTAGTAAATGCTAAACCATATTTCTTTTCAGGTTATTCTTAAAGCATCCTCAAGTAGAGCTGGAGTTTCAAAACACCAATGGGAGAAACTGTGGAAATTATAGATTTTTCAAATTGCACAGGAGAACTTCAGTCTTTCACAAAATTAGGAAATTCAGAAATTAAAACATTGATGATGAACCCAGAGAGATCACACAACAGGAGCTGCTTTCATTCAGTGAGAAACTAGATAAGATCTCCCAGAGGATATTTTGGGGTCTTTTCTGTATGGGCTATTTAGAAGTCCTGCAATCGAGATCTCTTGTTTAGTGAGAAGTCTTTCAGGATGGTCTCTGAACATGCCCCTGCTTTGCTGTCCCCTGAGCCTTTCAAATGACTGAGATTGGATCAGGCAGGTGGGATTGATAATGGCATGGCATCTAGGAAACTTGTACATCTGATATTTGTCTTCTGGAAAACCATCTGCCTGTCCACAGCCCCTGTGAACTCCCAGTCTTTGAGTCCCTCCTTGAAGGCTGAGTAATCCCATTTCCCCACTGGACAGGAGGGGCTGGCTGAGGTCATTATGACGATTCATTAGTAGCATGTTGGGCTGTAACTCCCAGAGGAACTTGAAATATTGATTTTATGCATGTCATGCTAAAGATTGAGCAGTTGTAATCCTACTTTGTATATTCCTTCCTTCAGATTTAAAACAAGATGGCTTTGCCACCAGGGTAGCTGACTTGCTCTAATTAATCTTTATGAAAAGAGTTGGCATGTTTAAATGAGCTCATCCAAATAGCATCAGTTATTCTTCTCTGATATTGAGGATAAATTGGAATGAAGCATGATTTAGAAAGAATAGAAATCTCACCCTTACTTCTTTATTTTTCTTGGCTGTATCTGTCATCTGCAAAATGGGTTGTGATTTATAAAGTCTATGAGAATAGTGTTGTATAACATTTTTTGCTATCCCTTGCAATACAATAGGCAAATAGGCAAAATAGGAAATATGCAAACTCCCAGTGTATGATCATGGGGTGACATCCATTTAATAAAGATTGTCTTCTCCATGTTCTCTAATGGATACTGTTTAAGAGCTTTCTAGAAAAGGCTGTAAGCCACAAAACCAGCAGGATTCTTAACTATTCCTTTGGAAAAGTTAGGCAATTAAAAGCTTATGTCATTTGCGGGAAACATGACTGATGGTTCAAATGAACTTATTATAAGTTATTTCTTTTGAGCTTACAGATTGCATATTTTTCTCAAATGCCAAGATCATTAACTAAAATGTGAGAGCACTAGAACTCTAAGGGATCTTAACAAGCAAAATGGGCAGAAAAATCAGTACCTCAGTGGGCAGTTATGAGAATTGAATGAGATAATGTGTGTAAGGATAATTTGGAATGAAAACCACCCTAATTAAAGTTGGAGCTATCTCATTAGGATGGAGAAGCATATATCAGACCTAAGAATCAAAGTTTCCTCCCTCAATAATTCCACGGTCAATTGTTTCCACAAAGGGTGAGGTCAAAATCATGCTGAGAGGACATATATCATTTTTCATGTATCAGAATAGACTTTTTTTTCCTTTTGGTTTGGGCTTGTTTTGTTTTTGACAAAAAAAATCAATCCTTGCCCTGAGATACTCTCCCTCCTTGGGCTAACTCATGAGGAAATCAGCTGAATCTCTTGATGACGAAAGATGGAACTTCAAACATTCATTCTCTGCCTCATTCGCAGGACTCTGATCCAGCTCTAATCTCTTAAGTCAAACAGGTCCAGTTGAGTAGGCCTCCCATCAGCCTGAGGCTAATTCCCCAGGCACCTGAGTTAGGGAGTTGAGTAGCACTAAAGGGACTTTATTGGGAAGGGATGAAGTTATCTGAGAGACCGTTTTGGACTTTGGAGTAGAGGGCTTGGGAGAATGTTATGTGAAAAAGAAAAGGAATATTAAGGAAATATAAAAATTCGGAGCACGCTTTCAAGAATTACCTTCACTAGTGAGGCACAAAGGAGTGCCTGAAGTTGGACAAAGTTAACCTCTCCTTTATTCCCCTGTACTCTTCTTTTGAGATCTACTCTACCTGTCCCTTTATATGTTTCCATCATAGCCTAGTAAACATTAGGTATAAGGAAGAAAGGTAAGGTGGCTCTCAGGGAAGGGAAGGTATTAGTTTCCCAGGCATCTTGTTGATTCTTGTGGTAATGTAATTGGGAGAGCATATTTCCCCTATTTTATCCCTCACGCTATGGTAGATTACCAAATGAAGCTATTGTTAAGTATTGGCATGATGGAGCAGGTAAAAGGTTCAGAATCTGGTAATATCAGCAGAAAAGTTCCTTCCAGGCTGGAGAGAAAATAAAATTGAATTCTTTGAGTACCCTACATAGGTTAGCAATGAGTATCTTTTGCAATAGGAAAGGAGGATCTTGCTGTATTTGAGTCTCATACGTGCTCAGTAAATGTTAGGTTAATTGATTCTCACATAATGATATACTATGTTTTCATGGAATTAAGTTTAGAGTTCAAAACAACAAAATCACAGGTAGTTTTGCCTATCACCTTCATGAGAATAATCTTATCTAACTGGTTGCTTAGTAAACATTGTCTTGTTAAATTGAATCAAGATAGAGAGGTATTATTTGTGACACATCATCTTCTTACCATCATGAAAAATACTTGTAATAGGCGTTGCACTCTAAAACATTTGATATGATCGTCTGCAAAGTACAGAAACATATCCAAAACCAAGGTAATTGTTTTGTCTGCTAGTGGCCATTTATTCTTTTAGCTAAATGACTCACATTGCTTGACCATTTTTGCATATGGTCAAAAATTTTAAAACCTAGCTATAATATTTCCTTCTCTGCAGCACAGTTAAGATACTTAAACTTTATAGGGAAAATGTCTACAAGATGACAAACATTGACTTTTCCTCCTTATTGCTCCATTAATCATCCAGAGGGTTGGGACTAGCATGTCAAATGGGCTTTTTCAAATACAAGCATCTGGATGATGAAAAATTTGAATTTATACTCAAATGTCTTAGAGTTATATAGACAGCTAATGACCCCTAATAATAGCTTACTCCAAGTGGGAATTTAGAATTTACAGATTACTTTTACACACATTTCCCCCCTAGAGCTGAAGAGAGTACTGCCTTCTTTAAAACACTATTGACTTAATCCTGATAAAAATTGGGTGTCTGGTGGTGAAGAAGAATCTCTAATACACAATGATGTTAGAGTCTTTTGTTATTCAGGCAAGGACAAAGGGAATCAACAACATTATTTAAAACTGTGCTCATTTTAAGTCTAACAGTTTAAGTAAGCTATCCAATTCATATGTCTTGATGGATAGTTTGGGAGATGGAAGGCCAAACTCTCTGGCCAGGCTCAAGGAGACAGAAAGGACAAATTTAGGGAGAGCATGATTGGAGGACGTATATCAGAAAATGGGCCAGGTTAAGGCTGGGAGCAAGAATCAGCAGGAGCAGTGCAAACTAAGGCATATAACTAAAAGGAGGGTTGGGGTGCCTGGGTGGCTCGGTCGGTTAAACGTCCGACTTCGGCTCAGGTCATGATCTCATGGTCCGTGAGTTCGAGCCCCACGTCGGGCTCTGTGCTGAATGCTCAGAGCCTGGAGCCTGTTTCAGATTCTGTGTCTCCCCCTCTCTCTGCCCCTCCCCTGTTCATGCTCTGTCTCTCCCTGTCTCAAAAATAAACGTTAAAAAAAAATTTTTTTTTTTTTTTTTAAATAAAAGGAGGGTTGCTGCGAACCAGGAAAGGAAGCATAGGGCAGTATGTGTGGGCAGGTGTGTTGGAAAAATACCTGACATCATTGATGATGGAACTTTCCAGAATTTTAGTATCAGTTTTACAAAGGTAAACTGTTTTTTTTTAAAGGATTAGGGAATGGCAGTCATAAAATTCCATTTCTATTTGTTTACTCATCAATTAGTAACTTTATCCACCCATCTACTCTTTTTAGCTAATCATACTTCCATCTTTTCATCAACTTATTCTTTTATGTTTTATCCAACATTTTATTGAGTACCCATCTTGTGCAGAATTATTGCTTGGTATTTCATGGAGGAGTGAAGAGAGTTAAACATAGCCCATAAGGTATTATCTATGACCCATAATAATGCATATGATAATTTCAGATGGAGCTGAGGTGGCTCAATGGACTCTATTATGGGTGAATAAAGGCTTTTCCTTAGTTGTGCTTATGTAGAGATTTATTCTGTGTTTGCTTTCCACCTCTTATGTTTAGAGGTAATCCCAAAGATGGGTTTGTAAACTCAATAAAGGCAATTTGAAAGTTTAGCCTAGAAAAGAGGCCATCAGTGGCCCACGGAGCAAATGTTACAACTTAATGTCACCCCAGTGGACCAATGGACTAGAGAGCGCCTGCACTTTCCAAAAATCTTTTGAAGAAAAGAAAGCAAGAAACTTGTAATTTGGAGAGAGAGAGACAAACATAAAAGCTTGGAAACAAAGCAGAACCCTTTCAATATTCCTCTAGGTGGTTCCTCATGAGTTGTGATGTATCAACTATTCCTTAAAACCAAATCATGTAACTAGTAGGGGAATCTGAAATTGCAAAGACCACCTACATAGGTTTTGTTCTATAAAATACACAAATCCTGAGTAGGTTAAAATTTGGCCAATTGCCTAGAAGAGCTCTATATAACCAATAAAGGCACATTTGCCTCTGGGCTTACTGCCCATGTACAACATGCTACATACACCTAGCTATCCAGGGTGGGGTGAAGGCTTGTAGCAAAAATCAAGGGGTCCTGGCTGTTACTATATATTTCAGAGTGAGACTTCAGAGTTCAGGGAATATCCAAGCCAAATAATGTTATCTTCCTTTCCCCCAGAATACAATAAAATGTCTTCTCTGGACATTTTCAAAGCTATTTGTTCACCAAAGAAGAGAAAGGCACAAAACTAAAAGAGTGGTAGAAAATCAGTGAAAACAATGGCAGGGTGTAAGGGAGGATTGGGTAAGAGAAAATTAAGTAAAACTTAATAGATAGCATTTTGTGATGGGCCTTGAATCATAGGTAAGATTTCAAAAGGTAAAGCTAATGGGAGAAACATCCAGGTAGATGATATAGCAACAAGAAGAGTCTGGACACAAAAAAACTTGAGCCCTTATGCCAAAGGGAGAAAAGAACACATGATCCTTCTAAATAAACTATTAAACATAGGCTTGGAGGATAGATAGTTCTCTTAATGATTGAGGGGTTACAGGGAGGCCTCACAAACTCCTACATCACTGTCTTGAAATCTTCCAGATATGTGCTTATTGGGCTCAAGAGATGCCCTTTTCCCATAGTTGCTATAGAGAGATCTCTGTGAGTAGCTGACCTTCAGATGTGAAACTGGCTTATGTAAGAACAGAGGTCTGAACTGCTTCAGACTTAGTTTTGGGACATTACTTTCTCTGGAAATTCTCTGGAATTTGGGGGCACCCAACATGGGACTGAGCTCTAGAGAGTCCACTCTCATGAAAATAGTCAAAATGACAAGCAGAAGAGGAAAGGCTGGAAAGACTTGATAATTTAATATGAAAACCTGAGGTCTAAGGACAAACTAACACAATACCCCAGACTATAAGCTTCGTAAGGGCAAGCACTGCATTTGCTTTGTTCACTGCTTCCCAGTTCCAGCACATGACTTGGAATGTGGTAGGTAATCAATCCATATTTGTTGAATTGATTTATTAATTTATTAAGACATAGAAGAAGGAACACTTGCTTTCATCCCAATGGTTGATGAAAAGCTCAAGACCACATTCCTCACAGTTCTTGGTCTCAGAATTATTACCCAGATTCAATGGTTTTTCTTGGCAAAGAGCTGCACATACCCCCCATGCCTCCTGTTAGGGAAGTTCCTTAGGTGGTGACCAGTACTCAGAGGACAATTTCTCCAAGCTTAGTAGTAGCCCTTCATCTATTTGACTATCTTGAACATGTATTACCTACTTTCCCAACTGGACTATAGGTAACTCAGAATGTAGACAATAACACAGAGTGATTAAATGCACAAATTCTTGATTCAGAATCCAGGCTTTGATGTATAATAAATTTATGTTCCTGTATAAACTATTTATCTCCCCAAAGCTTTGTTTTCCTCATCTGTAATTTTGAGATATAGTAGTACCCAACTCATAGGATATTTATAAGAACTAAATGTAGTAATCTATGTAAAGCACTTTGCCTATTGCCTGGCACTTAATAATCTTGTAAGTATTATTTCTCTTTTTCCTCTACTTTTCCCTTAAAATTTCTAAATTTTATATACTCTAAAATCAACATTTAAAATATTTTCGTATTTATGAAAGTAAGATAAATCTCACAATTGATGGTGTGTCCTAGGTAAATTATCATAGTTTTTATTTCTTTTTGATACACAAATTAATGGTACATTTTACAATTGACATCATCTAAAATAAGATAAAAATTGAAATTATTGTTATTACTGCTAATTTGACTATGTGAGGTACCCAAGGAGATACGAAGCTTCAGGGTAGACATTGTGCATCATTCTGGGGCATCAATTCTACTTGAAGATTTGGGTGGGAAAAGTCAAATACACCAGCCAATTAGAGATTTTAGATGTTAGGGGTGCCTGGGTGGCTCAGTCTATTAAGCATCTGACTCTGTTCAAGCCCCACACTGGGTGTGGCACCTACTTAAAGAGAAATATTTTGGGGTTGCCTGTGTGTCTCAGTCTGTTAAGTGTCTGACTTTGGCTCAGGTTACAATCTCACAATTTGTGGGTTTGAGCCCTGCATGGGGCTCTGTGCTGATAGCTCAGAGCATAGAGCCTGCTTCCTATTCCGTGTCTCCCTCTCTCTTTGCCCTCCCCCATTCACTCTCTGTCTCTCAAAAATAAACATTAATTTTTCTTTTAAAAAGAGAAATTTTAAATGTTATTTTTATATTTAACAAACATGGATATATGAAAGAGAAGTCAAGATTTACCTGAATTTTTTATTGAAAAATGTGGCGTGCCATAGAAACTTTGGCCTGAGATACTGGATTTCTGCTGTAGGTGTTCATTATGCTTTGCTGCTTGGAGTCATGTGACAGAAAAGTGTGAGAAGTACAGCGTGAAGCAGTGGTGAGATAATCAGACAAAGTCCCTGCCCTCCTGGAGCTTAAAGTCTAGTGGGGGACAGACTTCAAAACTGGTAACAGGGGCGGGGCGCTTTAGCTGTTGCGGTAGTCATTGTGACAAGAAGCAGCTGAGCACAAAGCAGGGTGTGGTCAGTTCCACTGGCGGCAAATGGGTGCCAGTCAAGAAATCTTAGAGAAGGTGAACTTGCAGTAGATTCTTGAACAAGGATATGGAGTTTGGGGAGATGACAGAGCCCACCCAACAGGATCCTTGTAGTCTTTGTCCTTTTTTTTTTCTGGGGGCTGAGAGGCTCTGCAAAGTATCAGGGAAGATCCTCATGGCTGAAATTTTAAGAACTAGAACTTGCATTTATTGGCATCAACTCTGCCAAGGTCCTCTGAGCATCTTGGGGGTGGTCTTGCTTCAGCAGGACAAATCTGGGTCCCTTTGGAGCATACTGACCCTTATTTAACCCACACAGAGAACTCTGTAACCTCTTCCAGACTTCTGAGCCTCTGCCACAAGCAGAGCCCGCTTCTCAGATTTTGCTAATAAAATAGAAGTCCAAGCAATGTCCTCTTCTTGGATTATAAAATATTCATTTTCAGGATCCTTCCAGTAGAGCCAGCAGACAGTTCGTTCTGTGAAACACTGCCATTTGAATGGAACTGTATATTCTTTTGTAGAGCTCCCTGGGCTGAAATTCGGACCTTCCTTTTCTTGTCCTAAGGAGAGATACACATCCTTTAGGAAGAATGGTACAACATTGACATCCTTACCCTTTGCACCTCTTGATTATCCCCAGAACAGCTGGCTTAATGTAACAGTAATTCACAGTCCTCAGCTGGATGGCTGCAGAGAATTCATCATTATTCAGAGTTCAGCAAGTGCCAGTAGTGTTATTGAAGTGGTAATTGAATTTGGTGAACCCTCTGTGGTCCAGACAGCATAGCACTGCCGGCAAGAGCCATGCAGTGTGGTTAAGATGAATACATTTCCAATAATAATGAACCTTCAAACTAGGCTTGATAGCACACAGCCAAAAGGACATACTGTTTTGATAATTTGACTTATGATACTGAGCATTTTGGATCGAAGCCATGTGGAAGGATGACAATGTGTACCTGCGGGAAGATCCTGGGAGAAAAATCCAGTACTTCCTAGAAATCTCTGTGGAAAGTTCTATTGATAATCTCATCAGGCAGAGATATGTCTGTGGCCAATTATTTCCTTGTACAAAAACGTCCTTGCCACATTCTTGAACTGAACCCTTGTGTGGTAAAAGAAAAATTTCCAAATAATTTTCAATGAAGTGTGCCTTATCACTAAACAGCAATTAAGTGCTTTCAAAATTTCACATTCACAGAATGATCTCAACAATCTCACTACTTTGCAATGCTGTTTCTAAAAGAGAACATTTATAGTTTGGGAAAATAGCACAAAAATGAAAACTGCTGGAATTGTTTTGGTTGCTGAAAATATACTTGGCCTCATGGCTGCGGCACTGAAGAGGGAAAGAGCTTTGGCTCTGAGCTCAGGCAGACCCTGACTTTGAACCCCATCTCCTTCATTTACTGTGTCCTTAATAGGTCATTAGCTTCCTTTATATTCTCCATCTTTCCCTGTAAAAATGAGGTCAGTAGTATCTACCTCTGAACATGTAAGCAATGAATAAGGAAGAGAGCTTGGCTCCACTGGATACTTACTATTAGAATAGCTGTCATTTGCTGGCCTACTATGTGCCTCGCAGTCAAGTGCTTATGAACGTGTATTATTTTACAACAGTGTGTGGTTGCTACTAAGGGTGACCTGGTTTGCCTGGTACTGTCCGATCTTACAACCGAAAGTCCTGAGTCCCAGAAACCCTCTTTGTCCAGGACAAACAAGGGTGGTTGGCCACTCAATCAATATTATGGTCTCCTCTTACAGATGTGGAAACTGAGGCTCAGAGAGTATGTACAAGTTGTCCAATATCCCACAGCTAGGAAAGAGTAGGCCTGGTATTCAAACCCAGGCTTGAACAGCTCCCAAACCTGCACTCTTTCTGCAGCCTTCAACCCTGCTCAGTAAATGTTGCTTTCCTTGCTGTATTACTAGAACATTCTGGACTTAACAGATATTTGTAGATCAGATCACATTTTTTCAAATGTCTTCAGTTATTTCAGGATTGCATGCCTGCATGTGTGCTTGTGTGTGTCAGAGAGTGGGGGATTGCTCTCCAAGTGATAGTAATAATGAAGTTGATAGTTTAAAAGTCTAACATTTATTTCAAAAAAATTTCTACCTTTTGTTCATTCATTCATTCATTCATTCATTCATTTAATAGATATATAGTGAAGTCCTACCGTGTGCCAGATACTGGGGCAGATACAAAGAAGACTAAGATGCTGGCCTCAAGATGCTTAGTGTAAAGGAATTTAAAGAATTGGTTGTAAAAGACTGGGAGATTATGATGGTAGAGGGAAGCCTACATCATTCCTATCTCCCCTTGCACACTCAAGCCATGCAGATCTTCTGTAATGAAGCTACAAGCTTATTCCTGACACTAGGTTTTCTGCACTAGCTGTTACTTCTGCCTTGCAGATTCTTTCTCCTAATCTTGGTAATTCAGATCTAGGATGAAATGTTACCTCTTCAGAAAGAGCTTCCTTACCACCTCCAGCTAAATTGGCCACTGAGAAATTCTTAGCTCACCCTGTTTTGATGATCTTCTAGGATTTATTTATCACTATTTGATACTCATCTTCTTTGACCATTTACTGCTTTTTGCCTGCTTGTGCCAACAGGGAGAATGGAAATTCCAGGGAGGAGAGATAACTTGTTTATTTTATTGTTTCTTTTACTGATGGCGATACTCCCAGAACTTAAAACAATGCTAGGCACCCAGAAGCAGTCAGTAAGTATTTTTTGAATGAACAAAATGAATGCCCTAACAAGTGTTTTGGATGCTGGAAAGGGCAGCCAACTCAATGAGTAGAGGTAGGAGGGGAACTTTGCTTGAAAGAATCTCTGAATTTAGCTTTGCCCTTCCCCCTCACCACCTGACCACCACCCCCCTGCTCTTAAAGGTATGTTTTCAGTTAAAAAAAGAAAATACAAGAAAATAAAGGGCCCAACTTGGCATAACACTATACTGCTTTACTGCCCATTGTCTCTAGTTCTCTTTACATTTGTGTCCCTAAATATTCTTGAACAAAACCCACTTTTTTTCATAGTTCTACACCTTTTTTGGGGAAGTAAGTATTTTCTGACATTTTCATTTTAAAGGTAACTTTGTTCTTCATCATAGTGGCTGTACTGGGATTTATCTAAACAAATCTACATCATTGGATCTTTGAATGTCCCCATCTTGTCATTATGGACAATATTGGACTGAGCAGCCTTGTAGATAATCTTTGACAGATCCACGTGATAAAGTAGAAACAAAAGGACTTTGGTTTGAGTTCTAGATCCATATGTTTAAAAATTTTTGAGTTTACTCATGTGTAACATGGGGAGGAGTGTCTACTTCACAGGGCCACTGGGAAATTAAAGGCTGTTAATGAAGGTAAGTGCTCAGCACAAAGTAAGTGTGCAGTAAATGTTAGCTATCCTCAATAATTTCCTTTGACTAAACTCTAGAAATCCAATTGTCTTTCCAATCTATCTTAAGGGACAAATAAAAACATCCTAGATAAATGGGTAAGGAAAGAGGCTGCAGGTAAGGGGAAGTAAAGTTGGGAATATGATTTTTTTTTTTTAATTATGAGAGAACTATAGACCCATTGCATCCACCAGGACTTTAACATAAAGGTTATATTAACTCTGACCCTCACCCTGCCCAGATGGCAGCCCCTGTTCCTGCTGGGCTTTGCATTGCCCCTGGATATATGCTTTTCTGGGCACAAGGTAAGAGCAGGTTGATTGAGATAATGCTGGTGGTTTAAGCTGGGTAATTGGGAGGATGGAGAGCCCTTTGACTAGAGAATGAAGCCAGAGAGGCAAGTTTTGTTTGATCCATGTTTAATTTTTAATACACAGATGTGTCTAGCAGGTTGTCCAGAAAAAAATATTAGGGCTCAAGATGTTGGCTTGAGTAAACAGTGTGGAGAATATCCGAGGCCTCAGCAATAGAGATCACCTAACTCAGCAAGAACTGTCTTTTGCTTCCCTGCTGCTAAGACATTGCAAGCTCATCTAAAAATAGCTACATTGCTTTCAATAGATGCTGTCACTTGGTGTCTGATTGAATTTGTTAATTTTAATTTTACTTATATTTTCCTTTTAATATTGAAGTATAATGAACATATAGTGTTATATTAGTTTCAGGTGTACAATATAAGGGGCCAACAATTCGTTACATTACTCAGTGTTCATCGCGAGAAGTGTGCTCTTACCCCCCTCTATCTATTTCACCCAACCCCGGACTCACATCCCCTCTGACAACCACCAGTGTGTTCTCTGTATTTAAGAGTCTGGCTTCTTTTGTTTGTCTCTTTTTTTCTTTGTTTTGTTCCCAAAATTCCACATGTGAGTGAAATCATATGGCATTGGTCTTTGTCTGAGTTACTTCACTTAGCACTGTGCTCTCTAGTTCCATCCATTATTTATATTTTCAATGAACAACTCATAAGCCCATAAGTAATGGCATAGTCACGCACTGATAAAATCGTGTTTATTTAGTGATGTCTGACAAATAGAGAAAGTAAAAAGAATATTAAAAAATGTATAATTTACATATAAATACTTTAAAAGAGAAAAGCTGAACACATATGGTGACATTAAAAGGATGTATACATTTACGTTTGCAGGCTATCTTATAGCTTGACAAATTAGATACACATATGTATACACATATATCTTGTTTGTGAGTTTGAATAATTAGGGCCCAAGGATAAGTTTTGGGCATGTCTACAATAATTCTGAACTCCCATAAAATTTATGGTATTTTACCACCACGGTCATGGTGATTTTGTTCTTCTTTTTCAAAATCTACTACCAGCACATTTGAAAGTCATCAGAGGGCCCCGGTTTCCTCATCAGTAAGGTGAGAAAGTCTCTGCTGATATGTTCTGCTTCTTCTGAATGAAAAAGTGGGGAGCTCCAGCAGCCTCCAGCATGTAGAAATGGAAGGGCTGAGTGGCCTGGTCTCCTCTGCATCAAGCAGAGTTTTCTGTTGGCTTCTTTCTTTGGAAAGGAGTCAACTCGTGTGAAATGGAGCAAGTTTATCGCACCAGTCCACTTAACTAACAAACATTCCATTCCTGTAGATACAGTCTGCTTCCTAGTATGCAACGAAACAGAAGACTAATGGTCTCTGGATTTCAAATTGAACAGCTACACGTGTCCTCGGATCTTGAACTTGGAAGTTCAGAGTTGAGCTGCTCAAAAAGAGCGCTCTACAGAGGCCTGTCAAGTCAAAGATATATGCCAAGATATTTGTATGACAACGTGTTCAGTATGATATTAAACATCACTGACATTTGTGACAGTGACATTTTCTTGACATTCCACTAGTGTATAACAAAGTAAGATGAGTGTAATGTGATCATCTACACAGTAAAAACATGTATCTGATTTCTTACATTTATAGAAATTTTCATTTGTAGCCAATACCACAGAAAAGTAAATCACCCCTAAGTACTATCCTGAGCTTAACTTGATTTCAAGTTTACAGTTAATCAGATCTTTCATTAAAAAAAACAAGACAGATATAACTGACCTCATATGACTACAGGCAATACATAGGACTCAGGGGTAAAGTAATAATTCTTCCTAATTTTTCTTATATTCATTTGATGTTGGGTAGCTACACTTTGCCTCTGTAGGTATCCTCCTCAAGGAACACATCTTACACTTCCCCTCTGCTGGTGTTTGGCTTTAACTCTTGGAGTAAGGCCTCGTGGTTATGAGGACAGTTGCTGTGACAGGTGCAGGTTCCGATGGTCATCACTGGTTTCTTGATGATTTGCCCTGGGGAGCACTGGAACTCTACCTGGATGGTTTTGGTGTTATGGGGGGTGCAGCACCGGCCATCGCTGCAGACCCCACAGTACCTGGGCTTGTAGGTGTGCAGGCTGGTACAGTTCTTGAACTGCAGGTGGATGGCTTTGAGTGACTTTGTGGTACGAAGACACTTCTTACCTTTCTAAGAAAGAAGAAAAGGAGCAATTCATGGAATGGCTACCATTCCTCTGTGGGACCATTTTAGGGATACGGAATAAATTGCTAGTTGCCTACCCAATATTCATTGTGCTTTCTTCTTTGCTGACATACATTAGTTTTGTTTGGACAATCTGGTCAGGTAAAAGTATTTGCTTCCCCAGAGTATGTGGGAGCTTGAAATGGCTTTGTGCTAAAGTTCTGGCCAATGATATATAAACCAAGGAATTCTTGGAAACCCTTTGCCTTTCAGACAGGTACAGTTCTTTATTGCTTCCTGGATTCATTTTCTTTCCTGCCTAGAATGTGAAAACCTGGCCTAATCATACACAACCATCTTTTGACCTTGTGCTGATAAGGATGAAGGTAAAAGTGTATATAGGCTAAAGAAAGCTATTTTTTCAAGGCACTGAAACAGTCTTTGATGTTTTTTTATCCAATGCATTCTTAGGTGTTATAAAGAGAAAGGAAATATACCTGGCAACATTGCACGCCTTCTAATGTTTCAAATACTTTTCAGCATTAACTCACTTAACCTTATTAACAACATTCACCCCTACAAGGATCTGTTATTCACATAAGGGACAACTACCCACGTTTCACAGATGAGTAAATGGAGTCTCACAGGGTTAACATCACCAGAAATATCTAGTTAGTGAATGAATGAATGACACAAGCCCAATATTTCTAATATACTATAACCTCAGGAACGTCTAAGACAATGAGATATTAAGGTTATTTTCCATGAAGGCAAGGTAAGTGGAGAATTTATTCAATATGCCATTAGTAATGGTTGATAACCCCCCCCCCCCATATTTATAACTCAGGACAACATTGACTCTATGGTTATTTTCCACTTAGATTTCTTCACATACTAATTTGCCACAATTCTCTTCTGCTTTTCACCTTCTTAGGCAGAGCCCACAGCTATGGAGAGCTGAGGCTTGGGATTCTCTTAAATCAGTGGCTCTCAAATTGTATTGTACATCAGAATCTTCTAGAAAGTTTGCTAAAACATAGATTATTGGGCCTTAGATCCATGGTTTCCGATTCAATAGGTCTGATGTGAGCCCCAGTAATTTGCATTTCTAACGAGTTCTTAGATGCTGCTGCTGGTCTTTGAGAAGCACACTGAAACATCTCTTGGTGTTAGGAAGTAATGATTATTATGCTAGTATTTCCCTAGATTCCAAATAAATTTTGGAATCTTTATGAAATGTATGTATCTCAAATATAATACTTCCTAATATTAAACTGGGTGCAAGTTACATTAAAAATATAAATTTTGGGGGCGCCTGGGTGACGCAGTCGGTTAAGCGTCCGACTTCAGCCAGGTCACGATCTCGCGGTCCGTGAGTTCGAGCCCCGCGTCAGGCTCTGGGCTGATGGCTCGGAGCCTGGAGCCTGTTTCCGATTCTGTGTCTCCCTCTCTTTCTGCCCCTCCCCTGTTCATGCTCTGTCTCTCTCTGTCCCAAAAATAAATAAAAACATTGGGAAAAAAACCAATTAAAAAAAATATAAATTTTGGCGAAAGAAACAATAGAAAAAGCAAAATTTTAGAGGCATGACATGGAAATGCCTTATTTAATAAAGAAGCAAGTGTGTCCTTGACAACAGTAAGGGTCTCTTGTTTCTTACCTTTTCATATTTAATGTGTAGCATATATTCTTGCTAATGTCCACAAAAAAGGGTACAAGATCAGTAACATCTGAGTGTGTGGATGTGTGTGTGTGTGTGTGTGTGTGTGTGTGTGTGAGAGAGAGAGAGAGAGAGAGAGAGAGAGAGAAGCAGAGAGACAGACAGGAGAGGGGAACAGAGACAGAAAGAGAGACAAAGGTGGCTTTGTGGGTGAATCTACATAACTGTGCAACAGGTATGTTAGAATTCCCTAAGTGTGTGGGGCACCTGTATGGCTCAGTTGGTTAAGCGTCTGACGTCAGCTCAGGTCATGATCTCTTGGTTCATGAGTTTGAGCCCTGCGTCAGGCTCTGTGCTGACAGCTCAGAGCCTGGAGCCTGCTTCGGATTCTGTGTCTCCCTCTCTCTCTGCCCCTCCCCTGCTCATATACTATCTCTCTCTCAAAAATAAATAAAAATATTAAAAAAAATTTTTAATTAAAAAAAATAATTAAGTGGCTCAGTTGGTTAAATGTCCAACTTCAGCTCAGGTCATGATCTCATGGTTCGTGAGTTTGAGCCCCGCATCAGGCTCTAGCTTGGGCCTGCTTGGATTCTGTGTCTCCCTCTCTCTGCCCCTCCACCACTCTCACTGTGTGTATGTGTCTCTCAAAAATAAATACACATTACATAAATAAATAAACAAATAACTAAATAAATAGAATTCCCCTAAGTGTGGGAAGGTGCAGCTTCTAGCTTATCTTAGAGATAAGATGCTTCTAGGTGTTATTTCAAAATTGGTGGAAGAAACATAAATTAGGATGGACTTCCAAGTCATATAGCTAAGTAGCTATTTAACTAATATGACCACTAGAGACTCTCATTTTAGCAACAAATGGAAATGAGGCCTAATGTTAAGTAATGGTGCCTAATGTTAACAGGGTAATCTATGCCCAGACACTTTGCAAATTCATTCTACTTAATCTTCATGACAACTTTGAGGTAGGTACTGTCGACGGTCCCATTATATGGGGGAAGGAATTGAGGCTTAGAGGTTAAGAAAATGGACCCAGATTCCACAGCTAGTTCATGGAGTAAGCCAGGGTTTTAGGCTGTCTGGCTCCAGGGTTGCACCCTTAGGCATTCGATGATATTGCCTCAGTGTGGAGATATGTAAATCTTTCATTGCTAGAAACTGTTTTATTTTAGCATTAAGTTTGTACAAATTTCCAACTAATGGTTCAATTTGGGTATTGAATTTATCTGATCTAGGGCTCTGGTAACAAGGCGTGTGATGTCATCAGGAACCAATCAGAGCTTCTGATCCGCATGCCTTATACTCCGTGTTAACATACTGAGTTGATATAATTCCAGCAAAAAAGGAAAGAAATGTGCTATTTTATTTGGCACCTATCGCCTTATGCTGGCAAATATACTATTCCCACTAGACTTTTTAAAATACTGAAAATAATTCCCAGACACCCATTCATTTATTCGTCCACAATTGTGTATCAAGCACACAATATGTACAGGTAGGATGTTGGGGACTGAGGGCTGAGTAAGGAAGACATGGTTTCTATCCTGTGCTTCCTGCAGATCAAGCCTAAAGGGGTGAAGAAAACTGAGGTCAGAAATCACTTCTCTCAAATCAACCGTGCTCGGCAACTGAGCCGCCAGTTTTTCTCCAGGAATGCAATGAGATTTGCCAGATCATTCTCAACTAGGGCTCCACCCTCTTTACCTGTGGACCGGCTGTGAGTTGCTTGGGATATTTCAATACATTAAAGAGAAGGAAGAAAAAGAAGGTAAACTCACTCATTTCAGGAACCTCTCTGCCTTTCCTCTGGGGCTCACTCCCAGCTACAGCTGACCTCCGAGTCAACAAGTATCACAGTGTCACAGTGACTGTCTAGAGCCCAGATGCCCATCAGGCAACATGACCTCCTCTGGCTGCCTCCAGGCTCCTACCTTATCTGTCGGTTGCTTGTGTTCTTGTTCACAGGGCCGCACCATGCAGAGGCGAGTCTGCTTCACCATCTCACACTGTGGATTCCGGTTGGTGACCCGGGTGGAAAAACCCATGCCACAGCTCTTGGAGCATGCGCTCCACTCCGTGGTCTGCTCAATGCAGTTGATGCTAGAGTCGGAGACTGCAACACCTACAGTGGCTTCTGTCCTGTAGGCTATGGGATGTACAAATCAAGGTGGCCATATTGAGTAAACCATGGGGATTGCTGAGTGGTCCTTTCAACCATCATTGGAAAGAGGGTTCATTCAATTCTGTACCTACTAAACTCAGGTGCTTTCGGGGGCCAGAACTGGATCTCTGTATTTATAAACCCTAAAGAGGTAGCACAATACCAGCACAGTGTAGGCCTTTAAGAAAGCTTTGAAGAAGGACTGTTGAATTGTCCTTAAGAAGCTTGGGAGACGCTGTCTTAATGAAGTCTGGTAGTCTCAAGAATGTAGAACAGTATAGCATCAACAGCCATTCCATAAACTGTAGCGTTTTCAACATGCGATTTTGTACAGAAAAAGGATCATGATGGAATTTTAATTAGATGAGCAATTAGAACCTCTCAACTCAAGGCAATATTTTGAAATAGTTTGCTCTAGACTGGTAAAACGGGTTGTTTGGATTATGGGATATAGACACTTGGACTTTGATTACAAAAAGTTCTGTCCCAACACTTAACATGTATGGCTTGGGGCTCTCTCTTCTACATGGCAGTTTTCCTATCTGTAGGTCATGGTTGATCATTTCTGACCTCAGAAAAACTGTAAAGCTCCATGTACTGCCAGTATAAATAATCTGGGTGATTAATGGCTTCTAAAATAGTCTCTCCTGACTCTTGAATTTTTCTTTTCAAAAAACAATTTCCTTTATACGATAAAACAAAAAGAAAAGCAAAACAAAGACCCTTCACCCTTCCACCAGCATCTGGAAAAGTGACATGTCTCTGTGATACCGGTTCAGGGAAAAGTAGCAGTCTTTACGGATGCTGCTTGAGAGCCCAAGGTAATACGCAGAATCCAGAAAAGAGTGATAATTTATATTTTTTACTTTTATTTAAGGGTCAAATGGGGGCAGATGAGAATCTAAACAGTAGTCATCCAATAAGACAAAATCAATCCCCTTGCTCAAAAGAACCACTGAATGCAGCAGGTTCTCTTTAGGAGAAACTGTGTGCATACTTCAGCAACTTGGCTAGGATTCCAACACGTGATGTGCTTGATCTCAGTGGGCAATCTGGAATCCACAACCGAATGGGCAGAAACTGAGGCCAGTTTCTCATTGCAGATCCCCAAAGAGGATACGTGCCTCCTGCCTGCATTTAACCTGGGCACTGATCACCGTCAGGTATCCTGAGTATCTTACCTGGAAGGGCAAGGCCTCCTAATTCCGCCTTCTCATTTGAGTCACAGATCCACTTTTCACAGCACTCCCCGGGCACTTCGACTTTCCTGGGAGCTGGGCAGTCAGGCTGGGGCAGGAGCAGGTCTTCCTCACAGCGGGGCACACAGCCAATCTGCCCGTCTCTGCAGGTGCACTGGTATTTGCAGCTTGGCTGAAAGGTCTCTCCACTTTGGTAAATGACCCCATCAAACACGCAGTTGTCTCCTTCTACAGCTAGGGTGTCAGGGGAGCAAGGCACAGAGGGAAGGGCAGAGAGAATAAACAACAACACAGCTAGAAAAGCTACATGCAAACCTCGGGTCCTTCTTTTCCTAGTTTCTTCTCTATCTCTGGCAGAGAGATGTCCTCTCGGAGGCCTCCCTGAGCAAGAAGAAACCCATCTCATCCTGCCACTTATTTTGCAGATGAAGAAAGAGGAGCACAACTAAGAAGTGACACTCCCCAGGTGCCACAGCTCTTGCTCCCAATGATAAAGTCATTTAGCTAGAACCTCCTTGACCTCTCCTATTCCAGCAGGTTAGAATTAAAAAGACAAAAGTGCACTTTGTATTCTCCAAACAGGTTAACTGGTCAAATCGGGAAGGGTGCTGGGATTCCTTGGCACTCCAGCACAATAAATCATCACCAGCTTAGAGAAGAAAGGAGAAGGCTATTCCAATCCCTCTTGTGGGGTTGGAGGGATGCAGGCAGCCTCAGAATAAATGGTGCACCACGTGGAAAAATGACCCCCCATCGATTAGGTCTCACCAGCCTGGACTGGCCCGTTGCCTGCATTTTATTTTATTCACAGTCCAAACTGGGGTTACATAGCGGTCCCAGGAGACCAGGGGCTGTTTTAGCTCAAACAGGACCATTACAGGTGTGAAAACAAACGTGCTGGGGAACTGTGAGCATGTGAGTTATCCCAGAATCCCGTCACCCACAAGCATCCCCTTGGAAATGTCCAAAGGAAATGATTTCACTGGCTCTAAACTCTGCTCCGCTGCCCCTCTATCTAGAGGCAAGTGACGAATGCTTCTCACCTTTGCGGGCAGGTTTCCTCTCTGGCTTCTGGCGGCTCCCCAAAGCCGCAAGCACCCGCACCCCGCCCGGCCCCAGACCATACCTGGCGCACAGTAAGCGCTCCACAAACATCACCTACTGCACCATCACCATTATTATTATTTGCAAGTCACCCTCTGGGAAGAGGAGGAGAGGAAAAGGCAGCTTGCGGGAGCAGAGGGCAGGAGGCGCAGGGGGCCGGATTACCCATGCAGATGCCGGTTCCCGCGCTGGGGTCCGCTCTGCGGTCGCAGAAGAGGCCGCGGCTCTCCTCGCAAGGCTCCAGCAGCGAGCAGCTCTCGCCGCGCTGGCGGGCGCACACCAGACAGCAGGAGCAGTCGTCCAGCACGGCCCTCACCCCGGGGGCGCAGGTTGGCGGCGTCTTGGGACACCGCACGGGACACTGGGCGGGACAGCGCTGGGTCGCAGCGACCTGGTGCAGGCGGGACGAGGAGAAAGCTCTCAGCAGGAAAGATCGAAGGCAGAGCCACTCGGTCACCGGGCGCGGGCCACTCATTAGGGCAAAGTAACCAGACGCAGCTTAGGGGCGTGCCACTCACCTGTCCCAGGACGTGGAGCAGCAGAAAGCCCAGGCAAAAGCACCGCTTCGACAGACTCTGCACACTCTGCATGATCGGGCTTTTCCCTCCCGCTTTGACGAGACGAGACTTGGCGCCCCAGATCGGCCCGGCTGGCCCCGCTGCAGGTCCGGCGCCCGCCTCTGTCCCCCGGCGGCACCGGCGCAGGTTTTATAGCGCGTTCCCGGGACGCGCTCGCTCGGGTTGGCTGCAGGGCCGGCAAGGGGGGGGGGGGGGGGAATCTGCTGGGTGGGGAATGGAACGAACCCCGGGGTTGCCATGGCAATTGGCCGTGGGTGCCGCTCTCCTTAGGGCGCGGCCCCGGGGCCTGCGTGTGCCTGTGTGTGGCGACTGGCTTTTCCCGAAGCGCCGGGAGGGGCAGGGTGGAGTCTCGGGGCCGGGACCCAGGGCTCGCTCGAGCGCGTGGGAAGGAAACGCCCGTTTCCTCCTGGAAGCCGCTTTGCCTTCCCCCAGGACCGAGACACCGGCACTCCCCACCACGCTGCGCGCTGGCCGTTCCAAGCACACGTGGGGCTCTCCTCCGGGGGTGCCTGCAGTTCGGGGCCATCTGTGGGGGGTTGGCGAGAGGCCCAGGGGTTTAGTCATAAGGGAAGCACATGCAAGTTTGTCACCGTTTAGGGCACTCTTTGAATGTGTTGAGAGAAGGGGAGGAGAGGAAAGAAGGGAGGGAAGCAGAAAGAGAGAAGCAAGAAAGTGGAGGGGAAAGCAAGAAAAGAAAAAGAGCGAAGCAGAGCATCGCAGCTTTGGGTTGAGGGATACTTTTGGCCAAATGGCAAAGTTTCTTTGATTCTAATCATTCCCAGCCCCCCCCCCGCCCCCCCTTCTTAAACTCACGATTTCTGCAGGCTGAGAAGAAATAAAAGCAAAACATAATAACATAAAAATGTAAGAGGTAAATACAAACTTTCTTCCTGATGGAAGAAAGCCTTGAAACACCTGTCGTGTCATGCCTGATGCCACGACAGATGCCTGATGCCAGCACATGCCAAAATCCAAGAGAAGTTGAGAGTCGGCGAGGCAGGTTCAGCTCAGCCACTGTCCAAACGTCAGTGAACCAGGTGAGGAGTGAGGCCAGTCGCTGCTTTACTTGGCTGACTCCTGCAGCAAACCCAGTCTCTCCCTCACCACTCTCCCTTATCCACGTTCAAAAAAGGGCCGCCGTGCCATTTCCATCATTGGGCATCTCTCGTGAGGTGGAGAGCGGTTTTGACCGCTCCGAAGGTGATACTGCTCCATGGAGTAACAGAAAATTTCTCCCCTGTACTTCAGTTTGGCTGCTGCCTCGGGAATACTGATGCCCAGCTCCTTTGAAGATAGCCACATTGGAAAGACACTATAAGAAATACTGTACAGTCTTGTGATGTAACTCTACACTTTAAAAAGAAATGAATTTCCTCTGCATCATCCATCTCCGGCATGAAGGAAATCAAAGGCAGCTTGTATAAGGGGCCAGGCCTGCCCCCGTAAGGCCTGTGCCCCATGGTGACGTCATCCCAAGCCCCTGCAGGATAGTTCTTAGAGCAGCTGGAAACGGCTATTACCTATTTCCAAGCCTGCAGTCATTCTGCTTTCTGTGAGGTAAACCAGACTCGGCAGTTCTCGAAACTTGACGAGAGATTGAGCAGTTAATTTGTGCCATGTCTAAGACACTCCTATACTCTTCAAGTTGACAAGCTTCTTGGCTCATCTGGCCTAGTGATGCTTCCATCTGGCTGCACGTCAGAATCAACCAGCGTGTATTTTTTAAAACTACAGATTCTTGGGCCCTACTCTTGGCCTACTCTCAGTTGGATTCTCTGGTGAGGGCTCCTGGTTGTAGTTTGAAATGGGAGCTGGCTTTGAGAAACCTATCGATCCAGAATTACTAGAGGCATAGCTAGAAGCAAGAATATTGGCCAGGTTTTCAAAATATAAATAGCCAGAGTCAGGAGAAATTGGCAGCACTGAGGCGGGGGCTGACTCTTCTTGGAAAGGGGGAAGAGGAGAGGAGCAGTGTGAAATCAAAGGTAAGGATGAAAATGTCAAGAAGTTGCGGCTAACGTGAGACTCTTGACTGCAAGTGGTAGAAACCAAATTGGAACCAGCTTCGGCAAGAGGACTTTTGCAGGGATTCTGTGGTATTTCCCACGTAACTGGGAAGAGTGAAGGGTGCTACTAGGCCTCAGGGGCTGCTCGGATCAGGGCCTTGGAACTATCAGACTCCGTCTCTGCCATCTATTTTCATTGTTCTTTTGGGTGTCAGCTTCTTTACTCTGTCCCACTACAGACCAGCTTCTCCCATATAAGGGAAGTGTCCATCTTAAAGTTTTCCTAACCTCTTACATTGTGACCTTATCACCACAGAAGGAATGTCCCTCTCCCTTGGCTCAATTTGGAAAGTTCCAGGAGAAGAGTTGGATGAGTTCACCCTGGGTTAAGTGAAGGAGACAAGAAAAATGAGGAATGGGGATTAGCCAACACCACATAGTTGGAATGGAGTGGGAGAACAGTTCCCTAGGAAAGAAGGGATTATTCTTTAAGAAGAAAGCAAGTGTGACAGGCAAAGCCTTACATGTCCACTCTACCATCTACTGTAAATGCTTCTAGACAAGGATCTCCACATTACAACAATGGGAAACTGCAAGTGAAGCTATCTGATGATTATCAGGTCATGCTTTGCTGTGTCCAGGTCATCTTCTGGCAAATCCTCCATGCTGGGATAGATTTTTGTCCTCCGTAGGCCTGACACTGGGTGCTTTCCCCCTCTATCTCTGAATACATTGAATAACAATGATATGACCATTTCTGGGTCTACCTCCCTCTCCTACCCAGGAGAACAGGGAGAATGTCATAGTTCCCATAACACTCCCAAGGATGGACTAGTGGTCAGTCCACTTCTTTGAGTCTGAGATACTGCACATCTTGCTTTACGTTTTGTGACTTGGTACTGCTCTGCATAAGTTGAGGTAAGAAAGAACTGGGGGGCTGTTTGTTCCTCAGCAGCAGCCTATCAGCCATCACCATCTGTTTCTGACATGCACCTTCTCTCAATCTTTCCTGGCACTATGAGTCTAACCGATAGCATACAGGCTGGTGATTGTTCTGTCTGAAATAGACCCTGTGTCAGCAGAGGTCTCTGGGGAGGTCAGGGGAGGTCAGCAACTCTTCATGAGTGGCTGGTCATGGCTGCCTATCAAGATGGCAGCTCTCCTTGGTTATGAGGTGCAAGTACTTGGGTAGATTCATTCCTTTCCTTTCCTTTCCTTTCCTTTCCTTTCCTTTCCTTTCCTTTCCTTTCCTTTCCTTTCCTTTCCTTCTTTCCTTTCCTTTCCTTTCCTTTCCTTTCCTTTCCTTTCCTTTCCTTTCCTTTCCTTTCCTTTC
>NW_024412417.1:28891064-28915279 GCF_014898765.1 Herpailurus yagouaroundi | reverse complement strand
TCCTTTCCTTTCCTTTCCTTTCCTTTCCTTTCCTTTCCTTTCCTTTCTCTCTCCTCCCTTTCCCTCACCCCAGATGTGACACCACAGACTCATTTCTTCTTCTCTGTTAATTGATTTATATTCTTATTACTTATCAATCAATACTTCTACCTATAATACATTTAGAAAACTTCCTACATTCTATAAAAGTTTCCACTGTTGTTGTTTTATATTTTCCAGTTTTATAAAAGATTTAAAAATATTTTGGCCCTGGTTTCTGTAGCAGGAAATACAAAGCACAGAACCTCGTATTAAAAATGAAGTGAAGAAAAAGCAGGGTCTATGATGTTATCACCTCCAGGACAACTCTATCCCTCTTCTTTCCTCAGTGATTACATTCTCCATAAACTCATAGACATTTATTGCATCTTCGTTCAGTCGTTGTTTAGTGAAGCCACATGTCCTTAGCTCTTGTAATGTGCCTCATAAATCACCCTCACAGCTCTTTAATAATTTGGTTGCTCTTTTCTGAATTTCCTTCATATGTCCCTTTTCTGGGGCCCTCGGGAGTTGGTAGAACACAAGGTAATTCCCATTATGTGTTAGGCAGTCCAGCTCTACATGGTGTACAGTGACATGGCTAATTTCAATCACACCCTCTTGCTTTTCTGACAGATCTTTTGAGTTCTTGCTTTTCTGGAAACAATGAGGGGCAGAGAAGAGGTAGTGATGGGAAGTGAAATAGCAAGCATATAATGTTTAATGTTATCCCTTTTGGAAACATCTTGCTATTGCCCACATTTTTAAAATTTGCTTTTTAGTAAAAAAATTTTTTTAGTGTATTTCTTAAAGAAAACAGAAGTCCAGAAGATTGAGTTGAAAGAAACTCAAGCTAGAAATTAATTAGAAATGTGAGAAATATGTTAATTTCTCCCACTGTTAAATGACCTCCTTATAGGGAAATGAGCTCTTTGAAAAGGAAATAATTTTTTTTAAAGTTTTTGAACTGGAATGGAGCCAATCAAACTTATACACATGTCATACTCCCTGCCCCCTGGCGCTAACACTACCCATGTCCAGCCCCAGCTGAGGAAAGTGGCCATGAGCAGTTCTTTCCATGTGACTCCTCTATGGCTTATAATAGCCAGCTAGAGTATAACCAGTTCTGCTCCATGGACCAGAATCCTTTGGACCAGGAATTTGTGTCAGAGACAAAGGCACATGTATATGGACTGGATATCAGGTTAGTCAGTAGCCTCTCGGGAGGGCTCCATATTAGATGACACGGGCCCAACTCATAAATGTTGGTGGCCAAGTGAGCATAGAGAAGGGAAATAGCATCACTTAAATATAGGCAAAGTCCTGAATAAATTTAAATGATGGTTTCTGAAGAAAGAAAAAAAATGTAGATTGTTTTTTGGGAGAGTCCCTATTCCCAAATGATATCTCAGAGCCAGAAAAGTTTGTACAGCCTCTCCTACCCAGTTTATGAATTCACAGCAACAAATAATGTAGACTTTTAGGAGAGGCGTGACCACAGAACTGTGTTGCACTTGACAATATGAATGTTCATAATGTCTAATTTATTAAGTGATAGCTTTTTACACTTCATGGCACGAATCAAAAAGGAATAGGATGTTTTGTGCTTTCAAGGATTTTATAGCCTAGTATGAAAATGAGGTAAAAAAATAGCTATCACGTAAGGCAGAATGTGGTAATTTCTGCAAACAAATATAGGCAAAGTAACAGAGGAGCATAGAGGAGGATGAAATTAATTGCTGTGAGGTCATGGGAGTAGTGGAGGCTGGGGAATGAGTGTTGGGAAAACTAATCACTCCATGTTCATTGTTTGTCTTTTCATGAAGCCACATTGCCTTGAAGACTAAATAACATTGAGCTGGATAATGCATGGGTGGGATTTTGCAACCTGGAAATGTGGGTTGAAGAGAGACAATGGAAGAAAAGTGTAAGGATAGAAAAACTCAGAACTTCTTCAGGAAATGAAGAGCAGCTTAATTTATCTGGAACAGAGAAAGGTAATGAGAAATAAGGTTGGAAAAGTGGACCACAGCCACCAACCCTTGGAAGGATATAAATGCCAAACTATAGAGTCTAGTTGGTTTTAAAAAAATATCTCTCCATATATTATCTATCTATCTATCTATCTATGAGCCATCTGTCAGCAAGGAATTACATGACTAGAGCCATATTTAGGAACATTTTCTTCAGAAATGTATGCTTGATTACAGGAGAAGGTGACTAGGGGTGAATAATGCTGTAATGATATTTTTGCAACAGCGCAGGGAGAGATAGTGAGGACTGGACCTAGCAGACAGGAACTGGGAATGGAAAGTGGAGGTTGAGATAAAAGAAGATTTGCTTTCCATGGAGCTCTGGATGGCTGTGGAAGGCTGGGGTAGTGTTTATATGAGTCTAGGTTTTGACCCTAGATGACTAAGTAGCTGTGACAGCATTTTGGTGGAAAACAAATAGTTTCTGTGATGAAACACCTCTACCAACAGACAACCTGGGTTCAAATTCTTAGATCTTAGACTATTTACCTGGCTAGTCTGTGCCTCAGTTTCTTTCTCTGTTTGTAAGATAGAAATGATAATAATAGGTCTTTCTTTCCAGGATTGTTGATTGCATGAATAAGGGGTAGATGGAAAGCCCTAGGGCCCTTCTTAATGGGGCTCTGTGAAAGAATTAAGCCCTAACACCATGAGGCAGCCCTTTCAATGACTTAACTTCTCCTTCCACATCTGGAACAGTATTATCATGGAATGCACACTGGGGAATCACAGGGCACCTCAGAAAGAACTTAGGAGAGACTTATAATACTCGGGCTTGGGTTAGACGATATGGAGGATAGTTCAAAGAACTTGGATTCTGTTCTGGATTGGGCACTGACAGAAAGTAGAAGCAGTTTCACAATTTGTTATCTTAATCTTTATTGCAAAAGTAGGATAAATGAAGTATGGATAGAATTGTTTTGGAGGAAGAAATAATAGTTGCTCAGGTTAGCTGGGCGAGGGGAAGCTCGATCATTTTTGTGTTCGCACCATATCTTTATTTTAATTTCTGTCACACGTGATTATAGAGTCTTGTCATGGAGAGGCCTCATCAAATGTTAATTAATCGCAGCAGCAGAAACTCACAACCTAGTTGGTAGCAACAGTTTTAAGTAGTCAGGGCTGCTCTTTTTTTTTTCTTTTTCTTTTTGTGCGTAGCTTTGATTTTTTTTTTCCCCCTTTGAGAGGAGTAGAAGTAGTTTTATCAAAGCAAAAGTTTGAGTAATTTATGGCTTGGGATACAAATTTCCAATTTGCTTTCTAGGAGTATGTCAATGTACTCTTCTGCTAACAGTGTATGATAGTAGAATAAATGTTGGACAGTTACCAAAAAGCCAGTCCCTGGGTAGTTGGCATGATTTATTAGAATGACCCAAACTTGTGATGCTTTTAATGGTTCTTCCTACCTGTTCTCTTTCTTGAGGTTTTACTGCTGAATTTGCTGCTCACATGAGGAGGACTCATTCATATTCATTCCTTGCCACTACTCTTTCCTCCTTCCTGTATTAGCAGACTCTTTCCTTCCTGTTGCTTGAGATCAACAATACCAGCCAACACTGGGAACCATTTTTTTTCTCGTTACCCACTCCTGCCCATTTTGTTCTCCCCATGTCACGAATCAGGAATTGCTATAGTTCATTCCTTCAAGCCATGTGTCCTTCAGGTAAAATGGACCAAAAGATGTCACCAAGCAAACTTCTCTTTCTCATGGTCTTTCTGGACTTTCCAGCATCCTGCTAGACACTACGAGTCTTCTTTCAGAAGAAACTCCTCCTGTTGGTGCTCGCCTATATGTACCAGGTCACTTGTAAACCAGCAAGAACAGCGGTTCTCAAATATTTCTGACCATGACACTTGGTAAGACATACTGAAAATTTACATCATTGGCAGATATGCATAAATGCATGTTCACATACACACATACCAGTTTATATAAATCATTTCACACGTGTAGCTGTGTAATTGGAAAAAAAGTTTCACAAAACATCCCCTGTGTCCAGATATTTGCTATTCTAGTCTCTTTTATTTAAAGAAAAAGCTTGTCATGATCCTCTATAAACTCATGTTTTAGCTTCTTAGTGATGGGGGAGTGTCTCCTTGGTTAGGGGAGGTGAATGGTAACATGTAACAAATCTCTTCCTGCATTCCTGTTTTCTCCGTCTTAGAATTTCTTCCTTTTTCTTGGATCAAGAAGTTTCAATTTGGTTGGTACAGCTTAGCCCTGATTCCAGACATTCATAACTCACCACCAGTTACCTAAGCTAGAATATTTAATTCAGAATCTCTGGTAAATTCAACCACAACCATAAATTCAGCATGCTCTGAAATAATGTTTCCTTCCTCCTTGGATATTACCGGCATCCATTTTCAACACAGTCCCATATTTTTGTCCAAAGCTTGACAATTATTTTATGAGTTGTAAATCTGTACTCCCTTCTTCTGGATTCTGAGGAACAAGAAGTTAGGACAGGAGGAGAATTGGACCACCTGGGCAAGGTTAGAGTCTCAGGTAAAGAGGAGGCCTGCCTTTAAGTCAGAGAGAAAACATCTTTATTAGACAAGGAAAGAGGAGCTCCTTCTGTTGCTAAGCTATTCTTAGAGGGATCTGTAGCCCCATTTCAATTCCTCTTATCAGCATCCAACACTTTCCTTATCTCCAGGATACTGCTAAGGCTTAGATATTGACTCCACTGACATTTCTCCACTGTGAAAAAATTGGGTTTTGTTTTGTTTATCTCAGCCTTGCAGCTGAAAGAGAGGAGAAGGGATGAGATTCTTTTGACTTTGCTAAGAGATTGCCCCTTCATCCTCTGCTATCCCATCAATACCACACAAAGTGGGAACTCTCCCCCCAGGTGGAGAGAAAGGTTCAATATTAAAATAGATAAAAACCTACTGTCTGTATACTATGAGTAATTTTCTAGTTTGTCCTGTACCCTTAAATTTATTTTTCATAATTTTTGACATATAGAGGTTTATAAGTTTAAGTCAACAAACTTGTAGATACTCTCTTTGTGTTTTTTCATTCAGGTAGTTATTTGAATTAGTTTTTAAAAATTTCAATTTTTCATCAGAAAATCTTGTGGTCTTTAAAAGTTAGCTTTTATGAAAACAGTACTTAGTCTAAAAATATCGACAAGTGCTATGCAATTGTAAGGGACAATAGTCTTCTGCCCTACCCCTACATTAATTTTCATTCTTTATAGTCAAACATTTAAAAATCTTTTAGCTGGTTGTATGTAAGCGATGAATCATGGAAATCTACTCCTGAAGCCAAGAGCACACTGTATACACTATATATTAGCTAACTTGACAATAAATTATATATATTTTTTAAAAAATCTTTTTTTAATGTTTATTTATTTTTGAGAGAGAGAGAGAGGGAAAGAGTGAGAGTGAGCGGGGGAGGGTCAGAGAGAGGGAGAGAGACACAGAATCCAAAGCAGGCTCCAGGCTCTGAGCTTTTAACACAGAGCCCAACGTGGGGCTCGAACCCACGAGCTGTGAGACCATGACCTAAGCCCAAGTCAGACGCTTAACTGACTGAGGCACCTAGGCGTTCCCCCCCCGCCCAAATCTTTTAGCTGCATTTATCTTCAAATATTTGTCCATGTATTTAGTCATAATATAGCTTATACTGCTATTTTTTGCTTTTTCAAATTTTCATATTACCCACTGACTTTCTTGTTTGGAAGATGAGGGTTTAGGTTTCTTACATCACGACCACAAAATATTCCTATGCTTCCTTCTCCCCTGTAGATTCTTTCTTCATTTTTCCAGTTTTTTGTCCTAATGTCTGTTTAAATAAATACTATCTACACCATCTACTACTGTAGTATGAGTTACAGGTGACAATGTACTATAACTACATTTCCTTTCTTATAAAACCCTTTGTTTTCCCTGGAATTACTATTTCATCTTTTTGCTTTTCTTTGTATTCATTAGTAATTAAGCTTCAAATTTTATGATAAACTTATAAAATTCCTCAAAAAATGGCCAAGAACTTCAGATAAATGACCTGTTGCCTTTTCTTTGCTCTTGGTTACATCTTACCTGGGACCCTGCAATCTTTTATTCCAGATCGGAGTGGTACTTTCCAAATCTGCTTATTAGTTGTTGCACTGAGACCTCCTTACCTCTGGGGCCTCCTTTTGCTACACTGCTGTGTTGGATCTTCTATTTTTTAAATCCTAGGTATTACTTTACACTTAAGATAATAACTTATATTTAAGTAAAGCTGTATTGATAATTGTTAAGCAGTGGAATTAAATGATCCACAAATACAATAGTCCCCTTGTCTGCAGGGTATATGTTTCCAGACCCCCATTGGATGTCTGAAACTGCTAATAGTTCTGAACGCAACATATACTGTGTTTTTTCTATACACACATACATACGCACCTATGACAAAGTTTAATTTATAAATTAGGCACAGTAAGAGATTAACAACAACTAATAAGAACAGAACCATAAGAATAGAACAATTGTAACAACATTCTGTAATAAAAGTTATGTGAAGGTCGTCTCTCTCCAAATATCTGACAATTCTGTACGCACCCTTCTTCTTATGATGATGTGAGATGATAGAATGATGTACCTACGTGATGAAATCAAGTGAGGGGAATGATGTAAGCATTGTGACCTAGTGTTAGACTACTATTGACCTTCTGATGCCACATCAGAAGGAGGGCCATCTGCTTCCATGGTGCTTAACCATGGGTAAGTGAAACTGTGGAACGTGAAACTGGAGATAAGTGGGGGGTGGGGTGGGTAGAGGGTGAGGGTGGGGTGGGTAGGTGGTGGTGACTATTGTAATCCAATTCAAGAGTTGACTGGGTGGACCAAGCGGGCATGTAGGGAGACTAGTTAGACCACTGCAATTGTCCAGCTAAGAGATGATGGATGGCCTGGACCAGAGTTTGGCAGTGGAGATGGGGATAAGAGAAAATGTTTCAGAAACAATTACAAAGTAAATGCTCTGGATTTATGATTTTTAGTAGAAGTGACAGAAACCAACCAAAACTAGAAGAATAAGCCTAATTGTACGATTATGGGGATGCCTCCACAGAAATGAAGGTACATAGCTGAGGCTTAGAAAGTGCTTGGAACCAAGAAATGGACAATCTTAGAAAACTCATACAGTATTTTTTCTGTTTTTTAATTAATTAATTAGTTAATTAATTATTAAAATTTACATCCAAGGTAGCATATCGTACAATAATGATTGCAGGAGTAGAAGCAACTTGTTTTTATCTCTCAGTGTTATTTCTAAGTTTTCACTACCTTCTCTATCTATGCACACTGGTTTAATCTACCCCATGGACATAGGGTGAAAGATGGCCATAGCACATTGCCCCCATTTCTATCTCTATTCAAAAGAAAACATGCAAAACTGTATTTTTGGTTCTTTAGTTTCAATTCTAATTCTTCAAGGATGTGAACCAGGTTAGTCCACTTTGAAACTTTTTAAGTGGATTCAGGGAGAAGTTCTTTGGTAAAAATAAGATTCTGAGCACCCACCATATTGAATGGGGCTAAGGTTAGGGTTAAAAATCTAATGATTTTTATTTTCTCATAAAGAGGTAGAGGAGGTAACTGTTGAGAGTAAGAGAAAGTGGTAGAGTCAAAGATTTTAAGAGCCTGGTTAAGGTTTGAAATTGCAATTGCAGAAAGAGGAGAGAGACTTAGTATGAGCTTAGGTAACATTGAGAGCCCACTGGGATGAATAAACCTCAGTATCTGATGGTACAAATCTGAAAATTGACCGGCACAAAGAGTTTAGGTATTAGATAATGACATTGATGGGCCATGCATATTAAGGATGAGGACATATGTAAAGAGAGGAGACTTCCTAGAAAATTGAAAGAACAGCATGTATAAAGGCCCTGAGGTAGGAGAGATTTGGTGGGTTTGAGGCACCATGAGAAGTATAGACTGGCACACTATTTGAAGTCTGGAGTCACAAGTTAGCTTTTCTTTATTCAGCAGAGTGATTCCAATATCCAAGCCAGTATCTGTTTGTATTAGGTACTCAGTAAATATTTGTTGAATGAATGTAGCCTTATCTCTATCTAGCAATTTTCCTTCAAATTCTCTGTCCTCTAGATGGCACCCTTCCATAATTTACAGAGGTAATGCAGGCTTTCATCCATTTTTATATTGGAAAAATTACTTAAATATTTTGGGTCTCATTTTCCTGATCTGTAAAACATAAGTATAATAATAACCCCAACTTCATAGGTAGTTGTGATGTTTCAATCAAGTAAAACATAAAAGTGTGTAGCTTTTGATTTGGTAGTCAATCAATACCTATTACCTAATGTAATTATTAATTTTATTGTTGTTATGGGTATTATTTCAGCCTACGAGACTATTTGTGTTCATGTTCTTGTCTTGAACAAAAATCTTACAATTTTTACTGGACATTTGTCAGTTGAAGGACACCAAACACCCTTTCCCATCTTAATTATATCCTGACTTTTCCTTTGAGATACTAGCCCTTCCTAATTCTGAGTCCACAGTGTTTCGAGTGAGATATTTGCTCCCAGTTACAGGGGAGCCACCCTAAAGGCTTAATGTCAATATTTGTATTTCATCCCCCTTATCGTGGGGAGTCTGGGAGTCCAACCAGAGCCAATGAAATGTACAATAATTTGGGACTTTTGTCTCTCCTCTGTGGAAACCGTGAGATCATCACTTTTTCTCACAATAATAAGAGGTGAGGTCGTGAGGTCTGTATCATCCTGCTGCTAGAAGGATGGCTGAGAGGGTCCTAAAGGAGATCCTGAGGGTCAAGCAAAGGACAGAACAGAGAGAGGCTTAAGAATGAAGTTCTAGGTAATATTTTTTTGAGCCCCTGGATTCAGCCCTGCCTGAAACTAGTTGTATTTCTGATCTTTTTGCATTATATGAGCTAACACATTTCATTTATTGTTTACACTGGTTTAAGTTGGGATTTTGTTCCTTACAATATACAATCTTACCTTACACATAATTTTTATTAAGAATGCAATATGTCCATCTTATGTTAAATATGCAGACAAAAATAGAATATTCTTTTAGTAATCTTTATCTAAAAATTCCATTAGTGCAATAATCAATTGATGTTATGCCATTAAGTAGTACATTCATTAATGTTTTCCAGTACAACTTAAACTCTAGGACAATATGGTTTTTTGAAAATTAGTGACTGTTATAATAATTTTTGTGGTTCTCAGGGGCTATAACTGGGTAAAGACATTTCTACATACAGATTAGTTTTTATTTTATGGCTTATTTCACTTTTCAATGTAAAATAAGAAAGTTACTGAAATTTGTTATTGTCCACTTATTATAAAGTTGAGTTCAACTTTTTGCTATTTAAATCCATTATTTAATTTCTACCTTTCCATTATATCCAAATTTTGAGAGACTATGGTTTTTATTACTCACAGAGGGAACATTTGAAGTGGAAGGAATTTTGGACTCAGAAGAACTGGGTTCCAATCTCAGCTCTGCTACTTGCTAGCTCAGTGAACTTAGACTAATTATTTAACTCTAAGCCTCAATTGTTTGTTTTCAAATTGGGAGTGACAATACAAACTTTCAGAGACAGAGGAATAGTGAGGAATACTGAGACAGCATACATAATACTCCTAGTGTATACTATGATACCTAAAGGCTCATAACAAGTATGATTTCCCTTTTTCTAATTAGTACATTTAGCTTTGTCTCCAAAAATTTTAGTGAGAAGTCATGCCAAGCCAATATATTGTTCTGTGAATCAAAAGTATTAAATGTTTTTTCTTTATTTACTAGTTTCTAAATACTTAGCGAGAAACGTGTATTCAGATTAGATCTTGTTCATTGCTAATTTGATGTCAGGTTTACGAATTACTTGATGTGGTGTATCTATGGATGATGATAGGAATACCCATATTTCTTAGCACAGTGTACGTTTGGAATTATGGGGAGCTTAGAAAGCCGTTAACTCCCTCTCTTATCATAGTGTCCATACATCAGTTTTTCTGTGTATTGTTCCAGTTCCACTGGAGAATTTTGGCTTCGCGTTTTTTCATTTATTTTTAAACTTTATATTATTTTGTGTTGCTGGCTGTGTAGCTCATAATAAGGAAATTAAAAAAATATGTGTGCAATCATGCTACACACTATGACCCATCCATTTAATATGAGCTGGGAGAGAAGTAGCTCCCCCTTTGTTTTACTTGTATTATTGAAACGTTCTCGACATTTGGATTTCAAGTCCAAAGGAAGAGTTTTGTTCTTCACAGTGTTTTTTGTATAAATGTCTTGAATGGTTTTCATGTGAAATAAATTTTGCTTTCCCCCTGGACCTCAGTCCTAACTCTGACAATCATTTTAGAATCTCCCAATTACATACCCTGCCCAATGGACTAATGGCCATGACCTTTTCCTGCCAATTGGATCCTTTCTCAGTTCCCAGCTGGAGAGTGAGCTGGAGTAGCTAAGGAACCTTCTTAAACAGAGGGATAAACATATCCAAGTTTAAATTTGTCTGAGTACTAGTATAATTACATGAATGACTTAGCTATCCTTTTTTATTGTTCAAGTTGAATTCAGAAGGGAGAAATAAGCTCCTGAAAGATAGTGAAGACAGAAGTCAGGACAGGACACTATACCAGAGATGTCTCTTTATATGTAATGATACAATTTAGGACCAAGATACAAGATGGTACGATGGTTAGAAGCAAGGGCTCTGGTGCTGCTGGGTGTGAACCCAGATCTGCCACTTGGTAAGCGTGCGGTGTTGGGAAGGGAGCCTCCCGTGTGCTTCTGTGAAATGGAGATAAAACACAGGACCTACCTCATGGATTCTCGGAGAAGAGGTAAAGGTAAATTAAATACATACACTTAGAACAGTGCCTGGCATATTGTAAATGCTCAAGAAAAATGTTACTTTTGGTGGTTACTGTTGTGTTTCTGGATATTTAATTCAACAATACTCTGAACAGAAATTTCACATAAATAAGTAAATAATATATGCTGACTAAATACAAATATAATTTTAGGATTCCAGCAAATTCAGTCATGTGGGAATCAGGGAGATGATATATTAATTTACATCATCAAAATGGTGACCATTGGCTCTCATGTAAATTTTACAGAAAGCTTCAGAAATCTCTTGATAAGCACAAAAAATAGCATTTTACAAGCAGACCCTAAAGCCGAAAAGGGACGAAAGCATTTGGCTTCCAAACAGTGTTTCTGTTATTTTTCTGGAAACCAAATCTGATACCTTCTTTAAGCTATTCCAGTTCTCGCCTTACCTCCTTTCTTAAACCAAAATTATTGAATGAATCCTCTCCACTTGAGGCTGCAATTTATTACCTGCAGTTTTCTCCTGGCCCCAGCATAACCTCACTTTGCTGTTCCTCTGCAGCTGTCTTTTCGGAAGCCACTGGAAAATTTGGAACTTCTCAAACGCAATGATCCTTTTTAGTGTTTATTGATGGATGCTTCAAAACATCAGACAGTGTTTGCTTTTCTTTCCTTCTTGAGGCTCTTCTCCTGCTTTGGCTTTCTTATGCCTATTCCCGCCACCACCCCCCCCCCCCATCTCTCTGTACTTCCTAATCTTCTCAGATACTTATTTTTGCAGCAATTTTGTCAATTATTATATTCCTTAGGATTTGTACCCCAGACATCTCACTGTGAGACTCTCCTTGGTTGATTTGATCCAAGCGACTAATTTCTGGTGCCACCTAAAATTGTCCCAGTTTATATTCCTCAATTTCTGTTTCAGTTGTTTATATTTCAGTCTCTTAGATACCAGGGGGCCCCATAAACATCTCAAGGTCACTGTGACCTCAACTAAAACTAAATATTTTTCTTCTGACTCCAAAGTTGCCTCTACATTAATCCTTATTTAGATGAATGATTCTACTCTCAACATACTCATCTAAGTTAGAAACCTTGAAAGTACACTAGACTGTTTGCTTCGCATTTCCCAATATTTCCCATCGGTCACCAAGGCAAATGGAATTTACCTTTTAAATTACCAATCCTTTTGTTTATATTTATAGTCCTATAACTTGGTTTCAGGTTTCCTCATTGTTCGCTTACATTATTACAACAACCCCTACATTGAAGGGGAAGGAAAGACCATAAAGACACCTGAAGAATATTGAATTTTCAGAGAAAGAGAAATCTAGATAAGTAGAACCTTTAATATAAAGAGAAGAAAAGGTGCGGGTAGTTGGCATTTGATTGTCTGAGAAATTTTGCAATAAGATGAAATCTCGAGCTACTGTCACTGACGTGTTATCCTGAAGGTCAGATAATAGTTTATGGGTGACAGCGGCATTTGAAGACTACTGAGGGATTGTCTACTCTAATGATCAGCCATGCCAGTCAATTCACCCTGCACAGATGCATTTTTAAATTTTTAATTCATTTCAGAAGGGTTTGTCAATTGTGCAATAAAAATTTGGCATGCACAGATACAGAGCTAAACCTATCACCTTGCCCCCAAACCATCCTTCTTTCTGTTTTTCCTCTCTTGGTAAGTGGTACCCATAAATGCTCATTCTCTCACTCTGAAACCCCAAGAATTTTCCTCCTTTCCCATCCCAGAATGATCACTTGATTCCCCACTGCCGACAGCTTAGTTCAAAGTTCACTGTTCATTTTCTTGAGAGGTGTAGTTAATTTTGGATCTTTAGCGATCTATTGGACATTGACTAGTTTTTTTATTTTTATTTATTTTGAGAGGGGTGAGGGGCAGAGAGAGAGAGAGAGAGAGAGAAAGAGAGAGTAAATGCCAATCAGGTTCTGTGCTGTGAGCGCAGAGCCTGATACAGGGCTTGACTCCACAAACTGTGAGATCATGACCTGAGCCAAAATCTAGAGTTGAAGGCTCAACTGACTGAGTCACCCAGGTGCCCCTGGACATTGACTATTTTTAAATAACTTTTTATTGATTCACATTTCAAAATCCTAGACATTGTCATCTATGATGTGGACTACTCCAATAAACCTCTACCTTGGGGCGCCTGGGTGGCGCAGTCGGTTAAGCGTCCGACTTCAGCCAGGTCACGATCTCGCGGTCCGTGAGTTCGAGCCCCGCGTCGGACTCTGGGCTGATGGCTCAGAGCCTGGAGCCTGTTTCCGATTCTGTGTCTCCCTCTCTCTCTGCCCCTCCTCCATTCATACTCTGTCTCTCTCTGTCCCCCCAAAAATAAATAAACGTTGAAAAAAAAAATTAAAAAAAAAAACAAAAAAAAAACCTCTACCTTGACTTTCTAACCCTAGCATTTTCCCCCAGTTTAACTTATCCTCCATGTTGCCTGCACAGTTGTCTGCCTGAACACTGAAGTCAGTCAGTCCTTTCTTCTTCTGGCCTCCAACAGCCTCAAGTACAAAGCTCAGTGTCCTGCATTTGCCAGTCCAGACCTTTTACCAGTTGGCTCCACTTTTCCCCCTATAGTCATATTCCTGTACTTTCCTTCCTACATCCTATGCCCCTGTTTCTTCTTGTGGCTCTCAAATAAGCTACACCCTCCTCCCTGTGTTTTTGCACATGCTGGTCCCTTTGCAAAGAAGCCCATCTCCCTTCGTGGATACCCTGCAAACTTCTTTTGTGTTCACAGGTCACTCAGGCAGCTAGCCTTTCCCCCACCATCCTCACCACCTTCACAAGGCTCCATTATACCTTTTGGTATTCTAATAACTCATTCTTGCCTATATACCCCACACTTTATGAGCACCTAGAAGGCATGAATTTTGATGTAGACACCTCAATATTCTCAGAGCTTCTTATGCAGTGTGTATATAGTTACTCCAGTAAAGATTTATTAAATGAATAATGAGATTCTAAGATGACATTCTGTTTTCAGCTATGTACATATCTTAAGGTCTTACACACCATGTGCAGGTGCATTTTTAAAGTTTTGTTCTAATCTTTGATGAGAAAGATATTTTTTATGTATGTTCTACAGAAAAAAAAGGAATCACTGTAATTTCAGAAGATTTCAATGGAAGTATTTAGTGGTCTTATTAGGCTCTTGAAAGAAAGAGAAAGAGAGAGAGAGAAGAAAAAGAAAGAAAAGAAGGAAAAGAAAGAAAGAAGAGAAAACAAAAGGAACGGAAAGGGAAGAAAAGAAAAGAAGGGAAAGGAAAGGAAAGGAAAGGAAAGGAAAGGAAAGGAAAGGAAAGGAAAAAAAGAAATGTTAGTTAAGCACAAATGCTAGAAAAATAATAGACTAGCATGGGCCTAAATGTGACCTGGCTCCAGTAAATGAGAACTTATAATGAAAGTTCTGAGTTGTTAGCTCCCTGGAAGTCATTCTGCAGTGGCCCAACCCACTTTTTCATCCATATCTTCAACTTCCTCCAACCATTCAGTGTGATTAATTCATTACTAAGAACACATCTTCAGTTCCCACTCTATTTCTTACTCCACTATTTCCTTTGTCAGAATGTCTTTAACCCTCTATTCTTTCTCTCCTCTCAAGATCCTACCTAGTACTGAAGACACTTCAAGATGTCTCCTCTTCCAGGAAGACTTTTCTGATACTTCCACTAAATGAAAACTTTTTTCCTCCTAACTTCTTAAATACTTTATACCTTTTTGATGGCACTTACCACAACCTGCTGTATACTATGATTATTTGTGTACTTGGTTCATCTTACCTATCAGAGTTTAAGTTTCTTAAGGTCAAGCACATTTTCTTTTTTTTTATTCTTCCACCTTCACCCAAGCAATGTTTGGTACAGTTTTGGTATTCAATAAATACTTGCAACATAAAGCTGAAATGAGTTATGAGCCTGAATTTTATCATTGATAAATTTCTTGGGGCCTTGACTATCAGACACATACATGCACATGCCTTAATCTCCGTTAAATTGTGTGGAATGTCCCTGTCTACTTATTTCCACTACTAGAAATCTCTTTTTCAGAGCTATTACACAAAAGGTTGTTATAACAACCATAAGAATAATTGTAAAGATATTTAAAGTAGCAATCCCTAGACTTCTTAGCCCTGAATCATCATCATGTTGAGGAGGCAATAAGGTGTACTGTCAGGAGCACAGACTCTGAATCTGGAGTTGGTTAGGTCTGAATCCTGGCTCTGTCACGTACAAGCAGTGTGATATGGGTAAACTACTTAACCCATCAGTGCCTCACTTTTAGTATCTATAAAACAGGTATTATAACAGTACCTACCTCATGGGGTTGGTGTGAGAATGGAATGAGTTAATATATGTAAAATATGTAAAATGTACAAGTATGGCACATGGTTAGTTTTAGTTTTTACTGTATTATTATTATTATTATTATTATTACATGCACATAGGGTATATGCCTACCACCTATTTGAAAGCATGAGCTTTTAAATGGTTGAAACTGTGTTTTCTTCGTCTTGGCATTTCAGGTGACTGGTATGGTACCTCATACAAAGTTAACACTGAAAGACATGAACCTGGAAGAAAATTCCTCCCTGCCCTAGAGGTGAACCTGAACTTGCTTTCTCCCTGTCATGGATATCCAAAGAACTTCCTTTTTGTGCTCTCAGCAACCTCATATTTAACCCTGCTGGTTTTCATTTACTTTATAATTGAATCATAATGAATTTTAAAATCCATTCTAACTTCCTAAGATCTCTAGAGATTTGCTTCATCAGTCTGACATCACGTTCATTTACATTTCTTCTTTTTTCGTTTCCTTGTATGAGGTCTAAGAATTGTTCCAATAAAACACTTTTAAGATTGTATTACACATACTGTATGCTATTTATTCCTGGCTACATGTTCAAATTAACAAGCACGAAATTGCTAATGCCGTGATCGACTATTACAAACTGTAATGCTATAGCTGTCATAATTGAAAAAATTGGAACTGGACTATTCTTTTGTAACCATCTAAGCTAATAGTTTAAGTGGAAAATATTTATACAAAAATCAAAGCCAATTCAAGTTCAGGGAGTTGTTAGAGGCCATCCAGCTTGGTCATTCTCCTAAGATGGTAAGTTCCTCAGTAGCCCCCAGGATAAATAATCGTCTTTTGCCTAAATTGTTCCAGGAAAACAGAATACATTAATTCTAAGGTCATTTTCTTGTCTTGGTGGGCAATTCTAATTGGTGGGAAACTATTTCTCCTGTTGAATATAAACCATTGCTCTGAAAAACAACATAAGTTAGAGTAGATCACCATCTTCTATGATAGCCTTCAAATATTTGCAAACAGGTGCTTTATTTCCCACTATGTTATAAATTAACAGATCATAATGAAGCAACTCAAGAATTTTTAGACCTACAAGGCATATTAATATGATTTAATCTTATTGTTTTATAGATGAATACATTAAAAAGAAGAGAGGTTGAGTAGTTATATGCCCACATAACACATTTGTTCATTTGATCATTGTGTACTTAGTTACCAGCTTAATAAACTTATAATTTTGTAATTTAAAATAACATAGTTTTACAACTTAATATAACACAACAATTTACTATTTATTATAACAAATAAATTATGAAGGAATTTATAGTTTATTACATAAACAACATTGAAGACCTTGGTGAATTATAGCCAGCTCATTCTCCTTCTTTCCCCCCAAGCTATCACTAACGTATAATTGTTATCCAACATCCCTTTTTTCTTTTAAATGCTTGTTTATTTTGAGAGAGAGGGAGAGAGAGACAGAGAGAAAATGAGCAGGGGAGGGGCAAAGAGAGGGAGAGAAAGAGAATCCCAAGCACTCTCTGAGCTGTCAGTGCAGAGCCTGATGTGAGGCTTGAACTCACAAACTGAGATTGTGACCTGAGCTGACATCAAGAGTCAGACACTTAACCAACTGAGCCATCCAGGCGCCCCTATTCAACATTCAAAGATTCAAACATATTGTGTCATTACTTCTCCAGCAGAGAAACAGAACAACTACAAGTGATGTGGAATAAGGGATTTATGATGAGGATTTGATTTTATGTGTTGTAGGTGTGGAAGAAGTGGAAGCCTCTGCATCTGGGCCTGAAGTCATTGTTGGTTAGTAGAAATTGTAGTCAAGAACACAATCCAGACGTGAAGTGGGATGAAATGAGGACAAACAGGAACATACATCCATCCCTCACTGCCTCCAACCTTGACAATGATGGTGAAATGGAAGGAGCCGGTGCTTGTTGCCATGGAGCTGCACACACACCTACCATTGGACTGAGTAGCTGAAGGAGGAGTTGTAGGCCTGCCTGCTGTTCCCTGCCAACAAGATGGGCAACAGCTGGACACAGTGCACATGGATGTAGTGACTCCTGGCACCCACGCTGACCTTTGGAGCAAAACAGCTGCCCCACAGAGCTCTGCAATTCTCTCAATGTTGTGATTGTCTATCGTTGAGTGTTTAACCTCTGCAGATCGTCTAATGCTGGGGCTTATCACCAATGATGAGATACAGGTCTCTTCTCTCACCCTGTTTATCTCAGCAACTTTCTCTGTGTGGCTGTTTTCTTATTTTCTACAGGCTCCTGGGTTGGACTAAAAAATGGCATCATGCTGGTCAATTCCAATATCTGAAACATTTGCTCCTTTAATCACTAGCAAATGGAAAATGAATGATGAAAAATGAGAATCAGCATATTTCCTACATCATCTTGAGGGTGAAATGAGATGTTTATGAAATACTAAGTTTAGTGAGAGGCATTTGCTCAATAAATCTTTGTAAATATTAATATTATTACTGCACCTAAAATCTCTTGCGGTTTCTACTTTGTGTGTCTCACCATTAAACTATACAGTTCTTGAAAATAGGATCTGTGCCCGATTCAGTCCTACATCCTCAGAAGCTTAGCTAGTAAAGCCATCAAATTTGGGGGGAAAATATGTAGAAATGAACATGAGACCTTGGAGTAACATTTTCCAAGCATGTCACCAAAGGAAGATTTGATAAAAGATTTAATCTTATAAGATAAGAAAAATGGTCTATTTAAAAATCTTAATGAACTAAAGAAGAAAAAACAAATTATAATGATACGTGCAAGTGGTATGTCTTAGCGTTCATATTCGCAACATGAAAGAGACTCCAATAAACAAGTACGGAAAACAAAGAAAATCAACAGAAAAATGGAAAAGAGCATGAACAGATATTTCAACACATGTGTTCTCTTAAAGTTCTAGAAGTCAGAAGTTCAAAATGCATCTTATGGGGTTGAAATCAAAGTGTCAGCTGGGCAGCTCGATTTTAAAGTCTCTAAAGGAGAATCCATTCCTTGCCTGGTCCAGCGTCCAGAGGCTTCCAGAATTTCCTGGCTCATGGCCATGTCACTCCAATTCCTGCTTCTGTGGTCACATTACCTCCTATCAACTTCTTGCTTTGTTCTTTTTTTTTTTTTCAACGTTTATTTATTTTTGGGACAGAGAGAGACAGAGCATGAACGGGGGAGGGGCAGAGAGAGAGGGAGACACAGAATCGGAAACAGGCTCCAGGCTCTGAGCCATCAGCCCAGAGCCTGACGCGGGGCTCGAACTCACGGACCACGAGATCGTGACCTGGCTGAAATCGGACGCTTAACCGACTGCGCCACCCAGGCACCCCCTTCTTGCTTTGTTCTTGTAAGGACCATAGTGATTACACTGGGCCTATTGGAAAATCCAAAATAACCTCCCCATCTTGACTTAAAAATATCTCCAAAGTCCCTTTTGTCATATATGTAAAATAATATGTTTGCAAGGTTCTGGGAAGTATAATATAGATAGACACTTTTGGGGAACCATTATTGAACCTACCAGAGTAGGTTAAAAGTCATTGACTATTATCTAGATTTGTCATACTCTTCTTCTCTGGGAGAGAGCACCAATACTCAGGGCAATCAGGAAAAGTATGCTAGTTAGTGACTGGCTATAACAACTTGCCTGGCATTTGAGTGGTCCGGGCATGGCCACATGACTCTACCCTTTTTAATTAATTTTTTTTTCTGATCATCTCTGCTACATATTTCTTTTTTTTCTTCAATATATGAAATTTATTGTCAAATTGGTTTCCATACAACACCCAGTGCTCATCCCAAAAGGTGCCCTCCTCAATACCCATCACCCACCCTCCCCTCCCTTCCACCCCCCATCAACCCTCAGTTTGTTCTCAGTTTTTAAGAGTCTCTTATGCTTTGGCTCTCTCTCACTCTAACCTCTTTTTTTTTTCCTTCCCCTCCCCCATGGGTTTCTGTTAAGTTTCTCAGGATCCACATAAGAGTGAAACCATATGGTATCTGTCTTTCTCTGTATGGCTTATTTCACTTAGCATCACACTCTCCAGTTCCATCCACGTTGCTACAAAGGGCCAGATTTCATTCTTTCTCATTGCCATGTAGTATTCCATTGTGTATATAAACCACAATTTCTTCATCCATTCATCAGTTGATGGACATTTAAGCTCTTTCCATAATTTGGCTATTGTTGAAAGGGCTACTATAAACATTGGGGTACAAGTGCCCCTATGCATCAGTACTCCTGTATCCCTTGGGTAAATTCCTAGCAGTGCTATTGCTGGGTCATAGGGTAGGTCTATTTTTAATTTTTTGAGGAACCTCCACACTGTTTTCCAGAGTGGTTGCACCAGTTTGCATTCCCACCAACAGTGCAAGAGGGTTCCTGTTTCTCCACATCCTCTCCAGCATCTATAGTCTCCTGATTTGTTCATTTTGGCCACTCTGACTGGTGTGAGGTGATACCTGAGTGTGGTTTTGATTTGTATTTCCCTGATAAGGAGCGACGCTGAACATCTTTTCATGTGCCTGTTGGCCATCTGGATGTCTTCTTTAGAGAAGTGTCTATTCATGTTTTCTGCCCATTTCTTCACTGGGTTATTTGTTTTTTGGGTGTGGAGTTTGGTGAGCTCTTTATAGATTTTGGATACTAGCCCTTTGTCCAATATGTCATTTGCAAATATCTTTTCCCATTCTGTTGGTTGCCTTTTAGTTTTGTTGGTTGTTTCCTTTGCTGTGAAGAAGCTTTTTATCTTCATAAGGTCCCAGTAGTTCATTTTTGCTTTTAATTCCCTTGCCTTTGGGGATGTGTCAAGTAAGAGATTGCTACGGCTGAGGTCAGAGAGGTCTTTTCCTGCTTTCTCCTCTAGGGTTTTGATGGTTTCCTGTCTCACATTCAGGTCCTTTATCCATTTTGAGTTTATTTTTGTGAATGGTGTGAGAAAGTGGTCTAGTTTCAATCTTCTGCATGTTGCTGTCCAGTTCTCCCAGCACCATTTGTTAAAGAGACTGTCCTTTTTCCATTGGATGTTCTTTCCTGCTTTGTCAAAGATTAGTTGGCCATACGTTTGTGGGTCTAGTTCTGGGGTTTCTATTCTAATCCATTGGTCTATGTGTCTGTTTTTGTGCCATTATTTTTTTTTAATTCAAAGAGAAGTGAGTCTTTCAAGTTGTTGGTTCTGAACCTAAAAAACATTTTTTTTATTTAAAGAAATTAAATAACCATAAATAATTTTTTGCTTCTTCATCTCTCATTACTCAGCTTTATGGTGTGTTGAGTATTATTTTATGCCCAAAATCTTTTGGGGGAGGGGCATTAAATTGAGGGCTGAAACAAAGGAAAACATCTCATCAAGGAGTAATGATACTCTCTAGCAGCATGGGGGAATCACCACTCCCCCCATCTTCCCAATCTGGACCCTTCTTGCAGTTCTTATGGGACAAAAGATTGGGTTGCCATCCAGACCCACTGACCCCCAATACATCATTCAAAATAGCCATAAAATCTGTAAAAGGAAATTATAGCAATTCTTACTTCGAACTTAGTTGCATGTTTATTTGTCCAGCTTTGGCAGGAGGTTAGGTTTCTTTGAGGGCATTGATTAGTACTTTATCCAGCACATAACACAATGCTTGACACGTAGTAATTACCAAAATATTTGTTAAATATGTAAATGAATGGAAGGATGCATGACTTCACTTTATGGCAGCCTGTCTATCGAGTGGCCCCTGACATGTATAAGGATGATTAGTATGTAATTTTAGTACCTTCAGTTTAAGGAGGGAGGGGAATACTTTAGGAAAAAGTGTTCGTTCTTCTTAGATGTTTGAATATATATCTGACTGCCATTGGCAGTGGAAGAACTGACCTCAGGCGTCTGGAAAGGCATTTCTTAGGCATTTTCCAGAAATATTTAGAAATTGCAATTCCTGGGGAGAAAGGTTGACCTCAATGTTGCCCAGAGCAGGTGTGGAGGCTGCCTATTGGGTAATCAATTCCTCCCACGCATCAAGCATTTTCTTGCTTAAGGCATCACCTTGAGGCAGCTGGAGCAAAACTGTGAAAAGGAATTGAATGTTCTCAGAAATAGTTTGGATTTTAAAAAGAGGGTCCTTAAGATTAGAATCTTAGGATCTTAGAATTCTAAGGATTCTAGGGATTTCTAAGAGTCTTAAGAATCCTAAGATTCCTTAAGAAGTTCACACTATAAAGGACTAAAATAAGCCAGATATAAACGGGAGAGAAAGAGGCAGATGAGAGGCATTAATCTTATGGTACAAAGTTTTATTTTATGAGTAGAAATACATGTAGAAAGTTACACATAGGACACTCGAGTCGACTGGAAACTTTGGGAAGATTTGATTCTGAATTCTTCGTTCTATAAATCAGGGGCCCATGGCCAGGGTGTTTAAGCAAACTGTCCAGAGTGACACAGGGAATCGGCGGCAGAGCCAGGATTGTAAAGTGGGGCGCCCAGTTTCTAACCCCTCTTTCCACTCTCCGAGCCGGCAGCCCGAGCCCAGTGCAGAAGGAGAAACCACTCCTGGGGTTTTTTGGAAGAGCAGCTGTCATCTGGCTGCCACACTCAGGGAAGAGCCAGACCACTTGACGGTGGAAAAAGAGGATGGAAACGCAAAAGGCGAAGATGCAACTGCAGATTTTATATGGAAAACATGAACCAACTATGGTTTGAAATATTAAAAATAGGTTAACTTCGATTTAAATTCTATTGGACACCAACTTAAGGTCTATAAAGAAAATGTCTGGAAAAATTTGTGCAGCTATCTCTCTTTTTGCTGCATTAGGCAAATTAATAGGATTGTCCCCCTCGTCTAGGAACTTATTTAAAACTTGAAAACATTAACCTTAATAAAGGAACTTATTTAAAACTTGCAAACATTAACCTTAATAAAGAAAAGGGAGTGAAATATAGAACAAAGATTACTCCCATGATCTCTTGGTCTTGCCCTCTGTGATGTAGAACCAACAGCCTGGGCTGGAAATGCCAGAACTAGAATCTAATCCTGTTTAAGCTACGACTTTATTCAATTCATCAACAACATTCTGGCATTCAGTTTACTTATCTGTAAAAAGGGGAACAGACTAGATGGAGGGTCTCTATCAGTCTTTGTCAAATTTAACATTCTAAAACAACTTTTTTTGGGTTTTGTTTTAATGAGCACAGATGTTCATTTATTGACTACTTGCTATGCATCAGGTCCTGGGTCTGATGTTGTGCATAAGGTGGTGAATAAGACAAATATGATCCCTGACCTCATGGAGCTCAGAGAGACAAGAAGTAAACAGGAAACACTAAATAGATAACTCATTACACTTTATCCATAATAAGTAGATAATACAACTAGTAATAGGAGTTAAGCTGGATTAAAAAGTAAACATCAAGGATGGAAGGCCTCGTTTGAGTCTCATCCTCAAAGACCTCAAGCCTCAAGACAAACATTTAAATAGACATAGGAACAATGTGCCCGGCAGAGAAGGTAGCATATGCAAAGGCACGGAGGTCAGAAAGAGTTTGCTACAATTGAGGACTTGACAGAAGATGGGAGTGGCTGGGAGATAGTAATCAAAGGAAAAGAGGCATAAAACAAGGGCAGAGCAGGTCTTGCAAGATATTGCAGATTATGGGAGGCAGTTTGGATTTTATCCCACAGGCAATGGGAAGCCATAAGAAGCTTTAAAGGAGATGAGTGTCATGTTTTAATTCATGTAACAACAACAACAACAACAACAACAACAACAAAATACCCTCAGGGCACCTGGGTAGCTCAGTTGGTTAAGCTTTTGACTCTTAGTTTCAGCTTAGGTCATGATCTTGCAGTTTATGGGCTCGAGCCTCATGTTGGGATCTGCGCTGGCAGTGCAGAGCCTGCTTGGGATTCCCTCCCTCTCTCCCTCCCTCTCTGCCCCTCCCCTGCTCATACTCTCTCTTTCTCTCTCAAAATAAATAAATCAACTTAAAAAAATTACTCTCAATTCTGTGTAGAGAGTATGTAGCAAGGCCATGGTACAGAAGGGAGTTTGGGAAAAGGTAGTTGTAGAAATTTAGTTAAGTGATGTGGTGGCTTGGGTGAGAGTTACACAGTGGAAATGAAAAAGAGTAGATTTAAGATCTGTTTTAGGGGGTACCTGGCTGGCTCAGTCAGTTAAGCATCAGACTCTGGATTTCTGCTCAGGTCAAGATCTCATCAGGTCGTGATCTCATGGTTCGTGGGATCAAGCCCTGTGTAGGGCTCTGCGCTGACAGCGTGGAGCCTGCTTGGGATTCCCTCTTTGTCTCCCACTCTGACTCTCCCCTGCTCTCTCTCTCTCTCTCTCTCTCTCTCTCTCTCTCAATAAATAAATAAATAAATAAACATTTAAAAAAATCTCTATTTTACAGGTTTATTGACAGGACTTATTTAGCATATGGTGGATGGGGGGGAAGAGAAATCAAGGTAGATGATTTGAGCAAGGAGATGAGATCGTGGTGCCATTTACTGGTAAAGGTTGGAGGAAGAAGAGGAGTCAGAAAGCAGTGACTCAGGTTGTCCTTGTCAACTTCGAGATACCTCTTTAACACATGCAGGGACATACTAATTAGATAATTGGTTAGAGGGGTCTGGAGATCAAAGGTATGGTCTGGGCAAAAGAGGTATATGTTTTCAGAATTGCCAAAATATAGGTTATAGCTAAGGCTACAGGGATGCTGAAAGAGTGGGTGAAAACAGGGAAGAAGAAGACCCAGGAACTGTGGCCTAAGTGGAAGAGTCAGCTGCAGAGACTGAGAAGGGATGACCAGTGGGGTAGTTGGCTAAAAGTAAAATAGAATGTTTCTCCTTCTTCTTCTCCTTCTCCTTCTCCTTCTCCTCCTCCTCCTCCTTCTCTTCTCCTTCTCCTTCTCTTTCTTCTTCTTCTTCTTCTTCTTCTTCTTCTTCTTCTTCTTCTTCTTC
>NW_024412417.1:28798174-28891054 GCF_014898765.1 Herpailurus yagouaroundi | reverse complement strand
TCTTCTTCTTCTTCTTCTTCTTCTTCTTCTTCTTCTTCTTCTTCTTCAAACAGGAGAAACACACCAAAGATTTATTATTTGAACACAAATTCTCAGTGATGAAATTGAGACAAAAAAAATGTCCAAGTTAGGCAGCTTTTGTATTTTCTAGACAAAGAAGTATAAATCTTTGATAATTTATGAGACAATTATGTTTTTAATATTTGGGAGCTAAAATTAGTAAGGAATTTTAGAAACGATGGGGTCTAGGGTTGTAAATTAATAAAAGTAACAAAAGTTATTTATACAAAACTCTTGAACTGAATTCTTTGACAATGGGAATGTCTCTCTACCTTCTGGTGTGTGAAGTGGTACCTTTCATATGGGAAATTAACTTCCTTCTTTCTGGAGACAAAGGAGGGGTAAGTGTTCTTTTTGCATTTCTTAATACAAGTACTTACATTTCTTAAGTAACTTGAATTCAAAATAATCAATATGCCACTGTGGGACATTTTGTGGTGCACTCCCCCAAAGACCCTAGAGTTCCCTCTCTAAAACTTTCCTGGAAGATTCCCATCCTAAAAGCTGTGGTGGTAATTTGTTCTATATCATGGAATCAGTTCTTAGTCCTGACAATGGGTCAGTTTGGTTAAAGTTATTTCAGGAGGTGGTGATGCAGGTGTGTTCCCAAAGTTAGGTCATTGGTTCAAGTAATCATGTATTAAATTACAGGTATTTCTATAGAGGTAAATGAAAAACAATGGTTAATGAGTGTAGCAAACTATAAACCAGTTTCTGAGTTCTGGGTGTAGCCAATTGAGAAGATTTTTGAGAAGATTTTTGATATCAGGGTTGAAGCATCTTTAGATGGAGTGAAGCATGCAGTGGCAAGAGGAGAGGTTTCCCTGGTTTGAGACTGTGATATTAATTATATCTCTGGTGATCTTTTTTCCTTTTTCTTTTTTTTAAATGTTAATGAAAGAACATGTTAGTTGAACGATGCATTACACCCGGTGTAATTTCAATGATATAAGCATACAGCTATTTTCATATGTAAGAAGAGAATGTTTCAAGGAGGGAGTGGTCAGCTGTGTTGAAAACTGCTGAGAAGTGGAATAAAATGTAGACTGAAAAGTATCCTTAGATTTGAAACCATGGAGATAATTGGTGACCTTTACAAGAGAAGATTTCTTTTTTATAGCGGCAGAATGAAAACTACATTAGAATGGTATGAAGAATAATTGAGAGATGAATACATGGAAGAATGTGTAGAAAAAAAATTAAGCAGTTTTGCTGCGAAATCAGCAGAGAAATAATATGCTGGCTAGAAACACTTGAAGAATCAAGAGAAGATAAAAGTTTTTAAGAATATAAGACACCAGAGCATATAAAATAGTTGTCAATAGTCTTTTAAGTAGTGAGAGAGAAATAATGTAGAGCAGGGATGGGCAAGCGATGGCCCGTGGGCCAAATCTGGCTTGTTGCCCATTTTTGTAGACTCTTGATGGTCCATGAGCAAGGAATAGTTTTTAGGTTTGTAAATAGTTTTAAAATTTTTAAAAAGAATAATATTTAGTGATGTGTGGAGATTATACAAAAATCAGATTCTAGTGTTCATAAAGAAACTTTTATTAGAACACAGTTACACCAAGTGGTTTATGTATTGTCTCTAGCTGCTTTTAAGCTATGGTGGCAGAGTTCTGATGTAATGACAGAGAATGTATGGCCAGCGTAGCCTCAAGTACTTACTACCCGGGCCTTTAGAGAAAAAGTTTATTGACCCCTGATGTAGAAGAAAAAAGAATTATTTGGTGAGATTAATTTGTGAAGGGAATGAGTCTGGGTCCTAGAGAATGAGAGGCTGGCCTCTCACAGGGTCGGGGACACTTAATCAGTAGAGCTGGAAGAAAGATGTTAAGCATGAATACAGATGCACAAAGAGTCTTGACTGTGATGACTGTGGGACAGTATCATTCTTCTTTGTGCCTCTTTTCTCAATGACAGGTAGGTAACCTGATATAGGCATAGTCACCCTGGAAAGTCTGACCTAAGCCTTCTTTTTCTCAAGAAAGAAATGTCACAGTGAAACAGAGATCAATGTATAAAATTCATGAATTTTAAGTCTCAAAAGTGAAGTATAAAGGAATATCTTAAACTTGAGACAATTCTCTGAGCTGGGGAAGGAGAGAGACTCTGAGGGAAAGTCAATTAGTTGGATGCTAATGGTTCTCCAAAGGGCTCTGCCCTTTCCCTTCTCCTGGGATTAGTCATAAAAAGCAGGAAGAGAGACCTCCCAAGCAATTTGGGGCAAATTCAAATAAAGGGGACAAGTCTTTGATCTTTCCCTTTGAAGCCCGAGAACCACATGACTTGGAAACAGTAGAGGAAATGGCTGCATGGAGGCCAGAGCAGAGAGAGATGAGGCCATCCTGCTGAGGTCTCTTTAGCTACAGAGAATTGTGGCAGACAATCCAGCCATGCCACGGGACCACTGTAGTAGTGGACAGAAACATGGAAGTGGATGGAAGTAGAGGATAAAAGACAGGGACCAAACATAAATGATAGCAATGAAGACAACATACGTCTGAGGAAAACCACGGATCAAATGGGGCTTTGTAAATCTCAGTATAGTCAGCAAGGACAGCTGAGGACCAAGAACCATTCTGGATGCTAAAGTAATTTTGAAGAATGTTGGAGGCTACCACAGACAGGGCAGGTGTTGAACCATATGTTGACTGAGTTTACTTTGAATTAACTGAGAAAACCCTTAAGTAACTGAATTTCTCTTGAAATTGCAAAATCCAGTTTCTGCTGTAGGTGCCATAGGAGTTTTGGACAGAAACTAGGAAAAACACATTTTTTGCATACTTGAGTTTTGTGGTTTGAAAACTTTAAAAATCTTAATAGAAGTTGAAAGAGAGAGGAGGAGTTTGAAATTGTTACTTATGCTCTCTGGAAAGAGAAAAATGTTTTTACCACATAAATAATTTCTTCCTCCTGATACACTAAGAAGTTTACTTCTTTAATCATAATTGTCATATATTATTATGTGCTTATTATTTGCAGAACATGATATAAAATACTTCTTGTGCATATTTCATTCAATTCCTACATTATTCTATATCCTTATGCCATAAGGAATTATGATCATTTTATCAATGAAAAAACAAAGGTCTAGAATATGTTAAATACTTTGCAAAATATATTTGAGAGCAGAATCTACTTAATCACGAAGTTTTTCTTTCTAATCTCTCTTTCTACTCTCTGTTTCTCCTAGTCAATAGTTAACAGTAATAACTTCCATTTGGTAAAACTGCTTTTTGATGAGTATTGAGCTGATTGCTTTTAAATATTTAGTTTCCCTTAGTCCTTAGAAAAAGCCCATGCCATATAATTACTCTGATTTTTATAGATGAGCCAACCGAAGGTCAGCGATGTCAAGTAATTTATTCCAAATCATCCAACTAGTAAACAGCAGAGCCAAGGTTTAAACGCCATGAAACCCACATTCTAATACTATTCCCCCTTCTGCCACTCAGACATCTGAAAGTCAAGTGCACGTGGAAACCTTTTCTAACAAAGAGCAAGAATGATGACAAACAATCTTCTCTCTGTGCTAACTTAAAGGGCATATACTAGGCATCTGCAAAAAAATTCATGCCCCCTTCTTCTTGGGCACTTAACTAGGCTCCTTTGCACCTGGGCATGGCCATGTATAATATGAGTGGAAACTATATGTGTTATTTCCAGGCTTGGCCCATTAATCCTCCTGTGCCATCCATCAGGATCTTTCGCCTTGATCTGGTTGGATGCAAATGTGGAGTACACCCTAGGTGATGGCAGAGAGAAAACATAGGAGCAGCTGGGGTCCCTGAATAACAGCTTGGAACAGAATCATCCCCAGAGAACTGATACCTATTCAGGACTGTATTTGGCAGGGGATGCAGAAGAGAGGAATGGCCTTCATTGTATTGGATTATTATATTTTGGCCTATTTAGTATTTGTTACCATATCATAGTTTATTCTGAAAAATACAGATGGAAAAGGAACGTTTCAGGTAAAACAGAACCAGAAGGAAGTAGGGGAGCTGTGCTAAAATCAGACAGAAATCATAATTGTGAGATTATAGTAGGCTCATGGCAGCTATCTCTCAGAGAGAGAGAGAGAGAGAGAGAGAGAGAGAGAGAGAGAGAGAGAATGCATTCTGGGCATAATGTGGTTTGGATGCGAAGAAGCCCAGAACAACATTGAGCAGGAAGGTCAATTAAGAAGCTGTAGTAGCAACTCAGGAAATAAATAGTCATGTAATGACCTGGAATGGTAGGAGAAGGGTGAACAGGTTTAAGCTATTTTAAGATTGTACAATCAATAGGACCTGTAGTTGATTATGCATGAACTGAGAAAGGGGAAGGCCTCAAGGATAATACCTATGTTTCTGGCTGAATGATGGTGGTGCCATTCACAGATGCATGTAGCACAGGAGAAAGGCCAGGTTGGTGGGATGGAGTTGGTGGGGGTTGTGGTGTGACATATATTATGTATATAGATAAGGAATCTAGCATGAGAAGATTTAGTATCTTTTCCAAAATGACAGAAGCCATTCTTCTGCCTTCCAAACCCAGGTTCTTTTCACTAAGACAGGTTGCAAGAAAATTCAGAGCTTCTAGTTTCTAGTACCTTTCTCTTTGCTCTGTTCAACACTGCTTTCTTATAGAAGCGAGTTGTCTTTAACAGGTGTGGTCACTGGAGTGTTTAGGAGAGTTATGTGCAAAGATGACATTTCCATGGCCAGAAGAAATTCTTGGGAGGAATCAGACTGAATGAAATATGATTCCTTTCTATAGGGTTATATTTCTGATCCACAATACTGCTGTATGCCAAAATTAGCTTCCCCTCATTCTCGCCTCCCTCGTGGTACCTTTAATGCCTAATTTATTTCAGCTCAACACCCAGTATCTGTACCAATCTGAGTGATTCATGAAGCTTAAAGCATAGCTGTATTCAAAGGTGTCCTGGGTGACCTGCATTTCATGGGCTGCTGCATCAGAGCTGAGCATGGTTCCCTGGGTTTCTGTGATGTTCTCATCTGCCAGAGACTGATTGGAATGTGCAGTCGCTCACGGTGGAAGGGGAAACATGTTTCTCATTCAGCAAGAATGTGGTCCCATCCACAGAGTTTACAGCACGGTTACATTTGAAGTTCAGCCCTAGAACTCTGTGGCAGTAAAAATGGTCGTGATTTATAGGAAAATGTCACTCGTCTGTCTCCTCTATAAAAGCCTTTTACAACTCTCATTGAATATAAATCAGAGTGTATGCAGCCAACAAAATGATGGTTTTGGCATAACATCTTCAAGACAAAAAGAAATGGACTAGAATTGTCTTGGCCTTTTTGCTGAAGACAGATATTACAGGAATTTATTGCTGGTCCAAAATCAATATTCTTGTTTTTAAAAATAGGTATGAGTAAATTTATGCCTCGGTGAAATTCCAGATTAATTAAAGCTATCACTATAGAGTTTACCCACAGATACTGAGGGTGCCATGCTTTTGTAGTATGAATTTAGCTGAAAGTGTTTTCCTTTTAGTTTTTGTCTTGCTAAACCATATTCTTAGATACATAACTTAAGCTTGAAGCTGTATTTCATTCTAATGTGGAGAAAAGATTCGGCCTCCAAAGGATTGATTTGCTAAATTCATTTTGGAGGCACATAAGAAGTCTTACAGTATATTCTTCTCCAAGTCTCAAAAAGATGTTAAAAACGAATGATCAAGGAATTAAGATCTGTGTTTGAAACAGCATTCCCCATTTCCTTGTGTATTTCGGCATCCTAGGGCACTCAAAGGAGAGATCAGGATAAAGAATTGACAGATGGAGGGAGCCTGTGGTTCTCTGAGAATCTGGAGAGAACGTCTAATATCGTGGCAGGAGAGAGGGAGAAGACAAAATATCTTCATGTGACCGCTTAGCGGGTGGAAACAGAATGTTGAGAGGCATATGGAAGGATTATCCTATAAAAGACTATCAGGAGGATTTGAGAGAGCAAGTCAGGTAAATGGCAGAAAGATTTGGCTTCTCTTCCTGGCAACCCTGGCCCTCCCCTACACAATACTTGCCTTGGCCAGATCCCACTTGAAATATTCTTTTCTGAGTGCTACATACTGGGGGAGGGAAATCAATGATATATTCAAATATATTCAATATATATTGAATGATATGTTCAATATATATTGAATGATATGTTCAATATATATTGAATGATATATTCAATATATTCAAACATATTATGAATATTTGAATAACTATCAGAAGACTCATAATACTCATTGTCAACAAGGAAAGCCCTCAGTAGGTACCATGTTGTATGGAAGAGGAAATCCACCTGTTCTGTGAAGTCTCAGTGTAATATCAGTAGGAAGATCTTCCTTTCATGCACTCCATGAGAGGTGTATTGAGTGATATGTAGTGGGCAGAGGTTTAGGCACTGGGTTCCAGTGCAGTGAGATAGAGTTTTTGTTTAAAATAAAGAATACCATTCTGTCCCTCTTCCATAATCAACATTATTGATTCTAAATAGGATTCTTAAAAGTCATTTGACGTATGGTTCCACTGCTCTTTTCGTTGGTCCCCGTTCTCTCAGTCTTTCTTAATGTGGACATGTAATCTCTATGGTGACTATAAATTTACTTGCTGAATTTAACAATAAATCAATAGCTTCCTACGAGTATGAAGTATGAGCTTTTCAGTGATGGGCTGAGCTGACTTAAAATCTGTGAGTTTCCTACCCTGGGGTCTTTTAAGCAGAATCTAGATGATTATTTGGAAGAGATAGAGTCGTAGTTATTCCAACATTTATGACAGAGAGGTGGGGCTTGTTTTTGAGATGATATAAAAGGAAGCATAGTATTGTGGAAAGAGGCCTAGTGACTCAGAGGTATGGTATTAATATTTACAAAGATATTTAATATTAAAGCAATATTAGAAGCAAACTCAGAGAAGTTTATATTTCTCTCTTCTTCTACTGTCTAGTTTATGTTTCAACATTTCTGGATAATAGTGTTTTCTATTTTTTTCCTAGTTATTTTCTTAACAATACTATGACTTTTTCTTCTTAATATTCCTCTGATAAGGAAAAATTCTTCTCATATAGAAAATTCAGTTACCTTGGGATCTTCTAAACATACTGCCATACTTCTAGTATTAGACTAAAAATCTCCAAGGAAGAGACAAAGTTCCTAGATGAGATAGTGTTAGGTTTCTATTTCTCTGCCTTTTTGTTAAGTGAATAATCATGGCACAAAAGAGGGCAAAATTGAGCATAGAATTAGCAATATGTTATACTAATTAGACATATAAAATCTTTGTAAAAAAATTTTCTCTCTGAGTTGCACTTGAGCCCTGTGACCTCCATGACATGGTTGAAGCCATTAGGCTACAAGTAACATTATAAAATTACAAAGTTCTACTAGCTACATGATCTTAGATTCTTCTATGTTACCCTAGAATTATGAAGTATTATGACATAGGTCCTAGTACTCATAACATTATCAAATGGACATATCATCCATTGAGTTATGTTAAACTTTTCAAAAGGGTAACAAATGTATGTAAGGAAACACGGTTAAAAACATCAGAAAAAAAATCAGTTTGAATACTGAGGCAATGGCAACCTCAGTATGACTGGAGCTTGATATTGTGTCCCTAAACGCTAAAGTCATTTTAGTTTGCTTTATTAAAGGACCCATTTGCAGAAGAGAGCCATAAGACTACCACTGAATTTTGTTCAGTTAAGAGCACATCTGAAGCATAAGTTTCTCTTCTGCACGCTACACCTTTTTGAGGAACATTGGCAAATGAAATGTGCCCAGAAGTGGTTCCTGGTATGCATGGCAAATCATCTGGAAATAATTGAAAGGACCGAGTACATTTAATATGACTTAAGTAGTTTTCATCAAATAAAGGACAGATGGAAGAAGAACCCCTATGCCTGAACTAGTCTAGGACCAGAAGTATAATTCAGGCTCAACATAAGGAAATGTTTTCTAATGGTTCATATTACACAAAGATAGAAAGAATTTCCTTTTGAAATGTCCTTATCATTGGACATGTTCACGAAGATAAATAACAATCCCACTGGGGCTATTGGAGAAAGGATTCTTGCAATCATTAGAAGATCAAAGTGGATACTTCTATTTCCCTCAAATCTGTTATTATTGTTATCATCAGGGTTCTCTAAGCTTGTTGGCCAGAATACAGTGTTTAGAGGCCTATAGGAGAAGCAATACTCTGCGGAGAACATAGTGCAAGGCTGTCTGGAGGAAGGAGTGATTTGGATGGCCTTTTGCAAGGGGGCTGTAACTTGTGCAATGATAGTACCATATCTGACTGAACTTCAAATTTCCTAGAGTATGGATCCCCAGCCTTTTATTTAAGGAAATTCTCTTAATTCCTTATGGTTATTACAGAGTAAAAAGATATAGGAGAGCAGATGGGGACATCAAGAGAAATAGCAGGTGTGTAGGAAAGGAATTTTGTTACCATTTTTGATCACAGCCGTGTGTCCGGGCTATTGAAAGGGCATGATGTCAATAACTTTCTAGACATTTCTTCTATTGACACACTCCTGGTGGGTTGAGGGAACTGATACCAAGACAATAGGATCTTGTTGATCAACTATAATTCAGGTGTGTGATTTCCATCACATTTATATAAACTAACTCATTCCATCTTTCTTATCCATGGGACGCACACTGAGTTTCTACAGCCATGCGGACATCTCTACTTCTAATTTCCTGTGCTTTCTGAACCCTATGTCTTACCCCTTTCTCACCACCCTGTTCTAATATAGATATGGAATAGCATCCCTTTTACTTTTCAAATACTTCTTTTTTCTAATTTTTAAAATTTTTATTTATTTTTGAGAGAGAGAGAGAGAGAACAGGGGAGGGGCAGAGAGAGAGGGAGACACAGAATCCAAAGCAGGTTCCAGGCTCTGAGCTGTCAGCATAGAGCCCAATGTGGGGCTTGAACTCATGGACCACGAGTTCATGACCTGAGCCGAATCGGATGCTTTAGTGACTGAGCTACCCAGGTGCCCCAGCTTTTCAGCTACTTCTTATGCAAGAGTTGTGAGTTGAGTAGATCTTACTGGAAGTTTGGGAAGATAAAAGATGCTTTTGTATAGCAAATAACTTGAACACCGAATTTAGGTAATCCTTTGTTATGAGAAATCTTTGGAGCAATTTGCCACTGGAGATTTCTCTTACACAGCATTTCTTTTAGGCAATAGACCACTGCAGTGTCGTCTAGCTCCCTCTCTCGTTTGTTCTTCTCCTTCCATTTTCATTATTTATTCCAAATCCAAATTCCTGTTTTCTTCTCAAACAGAGCCATTAAGCTTCTTTTCTCACTCAAACCGTGCTGTCACCTTCCCCCAGCTAAAGTGACTAGTCATCGTAAATTTCTCACAGAGAAAAATTCTTTCCTCAAGGGAATTCAAGGTGCCAATTTTTAAAGTATTTGTTTCTACCAGTTTCTCCTTTTGGTTGTCTGAAGGGGGACCTCTGATCGCTGTATCATTGAATCTGGACTATTGATCATTGAAGGTAGAGAGTTAGGTGGAAGGAATGTGAGATATGAAGTAAAAAGGTCTATGTTTTGAATACCTGCTTTGCCATTGAATGGCTACATGACCTTGGACTTTTGACACAGCCTCTTTGAGCCTCTTTTGTCCTCATAAAATGCAGATAACTTATACCTTACAGAATAATTATGAGAATTATTTGAGCATGTGTAGACAAATCATCCAATTAAGTACTTAGCATATGCTAACCTCTCAATAAATGTTTATTTCTATCATCTGGGAACCCATTTCTGTTCTTTCTAGCATTTTCTCAACTTCTTAGAACCATGTCCTGAGCTATAGCTTGGAATACTGGGAAATATTTGTACTACTGAATAGACACAGATGAAAAAAAAAATAAGTGTGGTTTATAGACACATTCTAGTCTCTCTTTATACGTTCTCAAACCAAACTCCTACATTATTATACATCCAAACAATGAAGTTGAGAAATGAGATTCTAACAGAGTTAAAAGCAGAATAACTGGTGACAGACAATTTACTCAGGAGTTTGGAATTCCAAGCTTTCCTTGCAATTTACCCTGGAAGCTTTTAAATGTTGGGATTGTGTGGAAATATTCCATACACTGTTATTAATATGTTCCCTCATTGTGGCAGCTGATGAAACTGGGGGAGGGAAGGGTAGGGCAGAGCATTTCTCAGAGAATGATGTCAAGCAGGGTGAAAGGTTGCAGTCCAAGCCGGACACAGGTCTGGTCTTAGGCAGCTCTTTGGAAAGTCTAATGACAATCTGATAATGGAAAAAGGGTGCTGTTTACAGCAAAACCTAAAAAATTATGTCCATCTCCCCTTTGGCAATTTTTATCTTTAACAGATCTTTTCTCCTGTTTGCAGAGTGGCTGGACATCAACATCAGATCAATTTGGATTTTCACGCAAATAAAATACACTAACTTAATGGGATGTGAAAGAGCCAGCTTCAAAGTAAATCTCTGTTGAAAGGCACTTGAATTACATTTGAAATGGAAGTGAAACAAAGTTGAATTTTATGGCATTGGCTTACAGGCACTGTCTTACACCATTTACAGATTGACCTAGATAAAGTAGAGAACAGAATGAATCAATCTCGCCATATGCATTTCCACTGTTTGATAATACAGACTGATTCCATTTTAATATATGTCTTTCTTTTTTATTTATTTATATCTGTTTTCCAATAAATTTCTTCCCTCGAAATACTAACATTAGTTAGCCTTTAAATACAGAACTGTCAGTTTAAAATAGATTGTGTTGGAATAGATACCATATAAAATTTCCTAATCATCACTCTCCTGTTTCATTTAATTTGTAGAGTTCCTTGCAGTATTCAAATCTGTCTTCCAAAATCTCATTTTGCCTCAATTGTTAATCCAGCATTGATCAGGTATTATCCCTAAACTACAGTTAAAGATACTCTAACTCAGAAAGATGAAGAGATTTACCTAATCCATGTATCCAAAAGCAACATAGCTGCTTTCTTGTGGATCTAATTTGCTGACAACCTGGCTTTGGTGGTAGTAAATAAACACATATGGTTTTGGTACTAGAATGTAGATTTTAATTTCTAGTGAGCTATGTTCTCTCACCTGTGGTGAGCCCAGGCCTCACCATACCCTCCATGCTGTTGTCAGAGGCAGCACTAAAAGGTACCCTGTCCACATCCTTCTTTCAAACTCCTCCAACTCCCTGGGACCTTCATGTTTTCACGTTGACTGTCGGCGATAAAATCATGGGGAATCTTACTTCATTTTGTTTAGACTAGATTTTGCATGAGCCTTATTTATAAAGGATAGATTGTGCTTTCTATACACGAATGGAGACTTGCAGAAAATTAATGCCTCTAGGGTTCCAATTCTTATGACTATACAAAACCATCAAGAAAGAAGTATTATAGAATAGGACACACCATCAGGGACTACCATGCTCATTCAATTCTTAATTAAGTACTTGGATTCTCCTTTCTTCTTTCCTTTACCCCCATGGGGATATGGGCAGGAGCGCCCTACTATACTTTCAACGTTTTTTTTATTTTTTATTTTTTTTTTTTTATTTTTGGGACAGAGAGAGACAGAGCATGAACGGGGGAGGGGCAGAGAGAGAGGGAGACACAGAATCGGAAACAGGCTTCAGGCTCTGAGCCATCAGCCCAGAGCCTGACGCGGGGCTCGAACTCACGGACCGCGAGATCGTGACCTGGCTGAAGTCGGACGCTTAACCGACTGCGCCACCCAGGCGCCCCCCTACTATACTTTCAAAGGAGATTTTGGAGGGAGAGGAAGAACGTCTCTGTATCACTCAATTCTCTGGAATTGCATTTATCTGCAGCAGCTATGCAGACCCTTTGGCACCCAGCTCTCAAAGAGGTGTTGTGTTTTGGGAAGCTGTGAATATGCAGAAATTACAAACTAAGGTATGAATTGTCTTCTGCGGTATAACAACTATAAAGTAAGTAATTTTCCTACTCAGTGAGTCTGTAGGTTGAGTATGGTTTGCTGATTCAGAGAAATATTAAGGAAACTCAGAGAAGTAAGGTAAGAAAGCTACTTGGTATCTTCTCTCTTGGGCCAAAGAATATGGAGTTCTTAGAAGAGTACTATAGTACATCTAGAGAGAGACAAATGTCTCTTCAAAACAGAATCTTGGACCTAATGGGTGCTGCTTATCTCTCTCTTTGGAAACTAGAATACTGATTCTAAGTAGCAGTAAAGTTGGATTGTACACAGAACAATACCGCAAAAAGTTTCAGGCTAAGGATTTTATGAAAATGACATCAATATTTGTTGAGAATGTCTGTCTGACCTAGCACCCGAAAAAGCATAGCAGTGAAGTGTTTACACTGTATATGTAAGAAACTATAAAGGACACACACTGAGTAATAAATTCCAGTCATACATTCCAGTCACACTGAAAATAAATTTGTCTCACATTCCTCTTCAGTTAGAAGCTAAGGCATATGGGGACAAGTAGGGGACCACCTCCCAAGATAGCCAGTTACATTGATATCTAGTTCTGGAGTTTATAAATCCACCAAAGGAATGTTTTCTGTTCTGGTCTGTACTCTTTGACTTTCATGTCCTGAGACTTTTCCAGTAGCTCCCACACTACTGAGCTGGAAAGAGCTCTGTAACGATGAACAGTGTCACTTCCCTCAGCGTCTTCTGAAGCAGCATCTTACTGCTTAATGACTCATTTCTGTTGGTCTGAGGTCTTTAAGCACACAACATACATATTGTGGATCCATGCAATCTCCATGCTTGAAGGGACTCTAAAGAGACTTGTAGTCCAGAAAGGCTCACTGAATCATAAACACCTTCATACAGTCTCTGAGCCTTCATAATATCTCATTCTTTCAGAAAGGTGTACAGGAATAGGAACCTGTGTCCTGTGGTTGCAAATTTCATTTTGTGTGTTCCAGCTGTTAAGGATTTTTTGGTTTTTGTTTCCATCATTTTGAGAAGGATTTCATCTCCCTACAAGCTCCTCTCTGGAGTCCTAATTAAACCTTATTGGATTAAAATCAGCTGTAAAAACTCAGTTTTTGTAGCTCTCTGCACACCATACTGGGGGTTCTTGGGACAGAACATTTGCTCAAGGACTCCATGCTTTTCACTTACCTGTCTATTCTCTCAGTTCTCTCCTTAACTAAACTGGAAACACCAAGAGGCCTCCAGGGTAGAATATGGAGCCCTAAACAATTAACAGATGCTGAGGGTTATAGAAACACCGAGAATTACTATAATTGGTGTTTGGGGAGTCATAGCCAGGGCTTGTAGCCCAGAGACAGATGATTCGGATTTCCCACCTCCCTTTGATGTCCTTGTTGACAGATGATGTGAAACTAGCTCCCCTGAGCCTAGTTCGCCTGAATTTACTGGATTCACAGGTGTTTGGCTTCATCCCATTAATGAAAGATGATACAAATCGACTCTCAAGGCTTACTCAGTAAGGAAGGATCTCATGTATCATAGAAAACCAGAACGGTAGAGCGAGAAGTGACTGTAAAGATCTAGTCCTCTCTCTCATTTTCTCTTTTTTAAATCTTTTATTTCTTTATTTTAGAGAGAGAGAGCGAGTGAGCAGGGGAGAAGGGCAGAGGGAGAGGGAGAGAGAATCTTAAGTGGGCTCAACTCCACAACCCCGGGGTTAGTGACCTGAGCTGAAAGCAAGAATTGGATGCTCAACTGACTGAACCACCCAGGCGCCCCTTATCTCTTTCTTTTATTAAAAAAGATTTTTCTTTCTCCTAGATTGCAAGTATAAAACATCAGGTTAATCCTATTTCCTAATAATCAATATTATTATTAGAAGCAATGCACTTCTGAGAGCTGCTTAGTAAACCGTTGAACACACTCACCACTTTCTATTTGTGTGTCCATCGTAGATGCATACCTAGGTCGTCATCAATCCCCTACTTCCATACATAATGCTGAGATGATCATACTTAGATAAGCCTGTTTATGGATGTGGACAATTCTCTCTGGGATATATATTAAGGAGGGGCTTACTAGGATTTATTAGTATTTCATTTCATTTCATATTTCAAATTATTCTCCAGATGACTGCATCAGCCTACAGTTCCACCTGCAGGTGTGTTTCCTTTCCCCTCCACCCATGTCAAATGTGGCATTGCCCGTATTTCGTGTAAGTCCCAGCCTATCTATAGGGATGCCTGTGGGCGCTCACCTGAACCCTAACTACTTGTGGCAAGCCCCCACAGAGATTTCCCTACCAGAGCCAGTGTTGTGGCCAGACCTGTTCCTGTGGTTCTTATTATGATTGCAGCAACACACCCAGGGCCACACAGCAAGGTCACAGAGGGAGAGAGTGCACTCGCGTGCGCAGACCTGGGACTGTGTCTTTATTAAGGTTAAGGGTGGGGTCCCAAGGGTTTTACAGGGGATCACTCTTTATTGGTGAATTTAAAACAAAGTATGAGAATTAAAACATGAGAAGGAAACAGGGTCACCGAAGCGGTCAGTTATCTAAGTCACCCGGGGCTTTCTAAAACGGGAACTTAGTGGGTGGAGGGACCTGACTCTTTATCCAGATGTGTTCATTTGAGATGGATATCTTTGAAATGGATGCCTCAGCAATCAAAGGCTTAATGTCAGGTACTTCTATTACATTTAAAAAAGCTAACTGTCGACACTTACACTACAACTCTCTTCCTAATTTTTGTCAAATTAGTGGGTATAAAGTAGTCTAATGTTAGTCTGAGTTACATTTCTCTGATTACTTGTATTTCAAGCATATCATCGTACTTTTGTTAACTTTTTGGGTTTCATTGTGAATTGCCTGTTGATAAACTTCGCCTATTTTCCAACTCACCAGTTTTAAATGTATACTGTAAGAATTCTTTCAATGTTATAGATATTAACCTATGTTAATTTTTCACATTGCAGGTGTTTATACCAATTAAGCTGCATGGGCATGATAAATCAGGTTCCCATATTACATAGAGCTGTTTTGACTATTATGTTTTATTGCTTAATTTACTTCTTCTTATGTACTACACCCTAACTATTTCTAAGGCTTTAAGTCTTCACATGTAACCAAGTGAACTTCTCTTTCCTTTTTATTTAAAAAATGACAACTAATCACATAACTTTATATTTTCATCTAAGTTTTAGAATGCATTTGTATGGAATTCTGATTGGAATAGCATTAGATTTATAAATTTGGGGAAAAGTAACATGCTTATGATGCTAATTGGTCTCATTCATGAACATGGTATACTGCTATTTTTTGTAAATTTTCTTTTACATATTTTAGTGGAGTTTAAAATGTTTCTCCATGAAGTCTTGATCAATATTTATAGAGTTGTTGAGAGGATTTGTTTCTACTTGCAGACTAGTATTTTAATTTTTACTGTATTTTCTAATTGGTCATTACTGGTAGAGGAAACTTGATTTTTTTGTATTAAACTTATTGATGTCTTTGGAGATCTATAAATATTAACTCCTTAACATGAGGTTCAACTCAATTTATTCCAATCTTCCTTATGTTTTTAATAAAGTTAAAAAATTTTTTCCTGTAAGAACCATGGGCATTTTTGTTCAATTAGTGCCTAGACAATGTACAGATTTCTTTATTTGCTCTTATAAATCGCATATTGATTTTTACAATATTTTCTTGTTGATGTATTTGTCACAGAGGAACACTATTGTTTCATAAATTGGCCTCAAATCCAGCAACCATGCTCATCTCTAACTTTTCCCACATATTTTCTGTTGATCTTTTTCAAGTTTTCAATGTGAATTACATCATCTGCAAATAAGAGCAGTTTTATCTCATTCCTTTATATCTTTATTCCTTTTTCTTTTTTAAGTTGTATTAGAGTACTCCTCAGTTCAAAAACCTACAATGGCTTCCCATCTTATTCAGATCAAAGCCAACCTCTTTGCAGTGCCCCAGAGGCCTTGCATTGGCCACTTTATACCTCTAACCTAGTGAGGTGCTGTCCATACAGGATGGATGCCTGGATGCCCTTTGCATGGGGCACAAAAGGCCACATTGGTTCTGAAACCTTCTGGGGACAGTTTGCCGCCCAGCCTTTCCAGGATCAACAGTATTTGCATAAACCAAGAGTGGGGGCTTCCTTAAATTTTACAACCCAGGCATCTTTTACTCTAGTCCAAGCTTCACTTCTCACTTAATCTGTGTTTGCCTACAAGCTCTGATCCCAGATATCTGCATGGCTTACCCCCTCACTTTTTTCAAATCCTTGCTCAGATAGCCCCTTCTCAGAACATTTAAAACAGACACCTGCAAGCATTTTCTAGCCTTATGTCTTGCTTTCTTTGTTCTCTAAAGTATTCGTAACTACTTAACACACTCTGTGACACGTATTGATTTATTATTTTTTACTTCTCTCTTTCCCCTCTAGAATATAATGTCTCTAAGGGGACACATTTTTCATCTGTTTTGCTTACTGGAATATCCTCAATGCATGTAACTCTCTGGCATACAGGAGTCCTATAACCATTTGTTGATAAGTAAACAAATGAGTAAATTAAATTATTGATGTTCTCGTCTTGTTCTAGATTAAAAAAGAGAGAATTAATCTAACATTTTTCCAATAACAGGAGCTTCACAGTAGGTTTTTGACATTTAGCCTTCTTCATATTAAAGAAGTTAGACCTGATGTATCCAATATTATTTTTTAAGGTAAATAATAGAAAATAAATTCAGTTAAAAAAACCTTTATAACATACAAAAAGGATATCGATATCTAAGTAAAAAATATCAAAGTATTAGAAAGAAATGTAAAAGAAGTAACAACAGTGGCTATCTCTGGATGATGGCATTGTCATCTTTGTTATATTTACAATTTTTCTATATTAAAAATAATGTTTTTCAAATAAAAAGAAAAGAGAAAATAACCTCACTGCTAGGCAATTAAACTCTTCATGACTTTACAAGAACATTAAATTCCATTTTATTCTATTTATTTCCATTTACCAATCCTCTATTGAGCAAAACGTTGTGCCAGATACTAGGAAAGATACAAAGATGAATAAAACACAAGCCCTGTCCTTAAAAGAGTTTATAATCTGATGTGCACCAATAACATAAGGGAGCAAAGTGCTGAGTGCGCACCAGCCATGGAACTCCTGACCCTCCGGATTCCAAATTGGAATGCTGGCATACTTCCGAGCCTTTGCAGTTTCCATCCCAGGAGTATGCTTGACGTTGTTCTTCCATGAACCAAACCAGAGTTACTGTCTAGGAAGACTTAAGAAAACCCTCAAACACCAGAAGAGGCATGGAAAATTTTTTGAAATGGAAGAAAGGAGGGAGAATAAGGTAGGTTGATGAGAAGGTGACTTGATCAGGTGGACTGGTTGATGGTAGAGCGTGGCGGCAGAGCAGAGCATGAGTCGGTGCTGTTTCCCATGGCTGCTAAGAGCATTCCTTCCATGGAGAGGACAGCGAGGGTGAGGATGAGGCAGGAGCGGTGGGGAAGCTTTTAGGATTGGGCACGTTCCCCAACTTTTAAATCACAAAATCTCTGAAACTCTGCATTAAAGGAGATTATAAAAGGCCGTTGGGTCATTCTCTTGCCTGCAAGAACAACCACAAACTGTCCTCAAGATGGGAAAAAATCACAACCAAACTTACAGGATGTTCATTATATGGGAGACACTGATCTAGGTGTTTTAATGTACTTGAACATGTTTATTGTCACAACAACCCTCTGAAATAGGTACTGTTGTTATCTCTGTTTTACAGAGAAGGAGAGTGAGACACCAAGATGCTAAGCAACTGGTCCAATGAAAGCTCATAAGAAGTAGAGATAAGATCGAACCCAAACAACCTGGCTTGGGAGTCCATGCTTTTTAACTACTATGCTTTCCTGCCTCTCTTTAAGATGTCCAATTTATTTAATAATTAATAAATAAATAAATAAATAAATAAATAAATTCTTTCAACAAAGAAAGAATACCTATAACTCTCTCACCAAGAGACAAATTATTTATTTTGCCTGGGTCAAATCCCTTTATTTTCCTCATTGATACTCATATCATACTTGAAGATTGTTACAAAGTCAGCCGTCAACAATTATTATTGCTTTAACTCAGAAGTTTAATTATGGGCAACAAGGGTGTGTATAAATGCCAGGCTGACAAGGGATGGACCATGGTAAAGTGTCTGTGGTTAACTTGGTCTCACAGCCAACTCCTTCTAGGTGCTCTATATCACAGAAGAGAAGGTAAGAACTGTATTTCCTGAATTCTCTTGCTCAACTGGTTCCTGGGTCATTTTCCAATGAAAGGCATTCATAGGAGATTTGGGACTAGGAAGAGAAATAGAGGGTATTATTCTCATGAGACAGAAGCAGCCAGATGCACAGCAGACATGAGATTCACAGTGATCCAATATAGTTATCTTGTCACCAGGTGGCTGGGCAGTCTCCTCAAGGAATAGGGCCATGTTAGGGATACACTTTGGGGCTCTGTTGTTAAAGGTTAGATTTTCAGAGGAATTGGTAAGGGAGAGCCCATGATTATTCTTCATCTCTGTTGCTCTAGCCACTACATTCATGGAACCATCATGCCAGTACAAGGGTGGCTGATGATAAACACTGGCTAATGTCAAATGGCTCAGCCAATTTTTCTCCTTGTTTACTCAATGCCTTTTCAATTATGAATACTTTCTGGGAGTTATTAATATGTGATAAGAATATATTTCAAATACATATATGCTCACTCCCATGTGTACATCTTCACCCTCCTACACCGAAATTTTTGTCTCGAAGTCTTTTTTCAAGAATTCATCTCCAACCTTCTAGCCTCTTTTCCTTCAGACTCCTGACCAACTTGCCAGGCTTATATGCTACTGATGTTGATTCCATATATAGTTTCACCTTAGGTCACTTATCTTTCCGTTAAAAGTGGATAAACGAGTTGTGCTGTTTAAGATTCAGCCCAGCGTAAAGGTTTTCCTCTCTTTATCTTTCAAGGTCATTTCTGAGTGTGGCTGTCATGCAGTTATCATTTAGTTTTGGCTTGCACCCATATACTGAACTGTTCATTAACTAAGTTCAGGCTGTTTCTTCTTGCTTCTGATGGTTTTGTAGATTCTCTCCCCTATAGGTTCATTAGTGTGAGCTGATGGAGGGGCATGCGGCCATTATGATGACATGAGGGTCTGGTATGCTTGATCATATAGCTTTCTTGTACCCTCTGGTCTTGCCAGTGCTTAATCCTGGATGCATCTACCATTTTTATCTTAGTGTGAATTGCTGCTGGGACTATTTGACTTGATGACTTGATAGTTCCAATATAACTCAGCTCTTGAGAATTTCTGGCATGGTTACTTGGTGTCCCATGGTCAAGTATTCCATCTCAGCCAAGGCCCACTAACTCCCAGGAAGCTGTTTTTAAAAGGCAAATAACTCTCCCCTGCATATGGCGTGCCCTTGCTGTTGAACCTCAGGACACTGCCTTGTAGTACGCCCGATGGTCCTTGCCATAAACTCCATGCTGCGTCTTCTTCCACAACAGACACCTCCAATAATACAGGATCTTCTAGAATGTATGGCCCAAGTGCTATGACTACTTGTACCACAGCCTGGACCTGCTGCATAGCTCTTCACGCTCACTCAAAGCTGGCTCCTTTTCATGTCAATCAGCGTGTAGGTGAGAGCATTATTCCTGGAACCAAAGAAGTTCCTTCCTTGTTGTAGGAGATGCACATTGAAACAATTTGTCTTTTACTTCACAGATGTCCTGGTAAAGTTCTGACCACTTGTGTCCCCTTACTGGCAGCTTGAAGGTAAGGGATTCAGTTCTCAAATCCTATTCTCAACCCATTCAGAGTATTAACTCTGGTAGTTCTCGTCCTTCAGGAAGTAGACACTGAGATGAAGTTAGCAGTGCAAGAGGTTCCCTATAAGAATCTCTGAAAGGTAAAGGGGGAAGGAAGCAGATTAATAGGGGAAACCTTTAGTTCATGATCCATATCTGACATCTGTGAGATAAAGGGGATAGAAGCAGCATTGAGTAGGGAGAGCTTCAGAAAAAGCAAAGGGAAACTTCAGAGCAAAATTTCTTATTAAATGAATCCCATGTTGAGGAGAAGTAGATCCTAGTAGTGTTTTAATGGTCCATGATTAGCTGAGGGCTATACAGGAAACCAAAGTCTTACCTTGAAAGCTAGATCCAAAAAAGCTCTGAAGTTGAAGGCTATCATCTAACTGCCCTCCTTGCAACTGAATAGCAAGTTTGTTTCTTCTTACAATTTTTTTTTTACTGTTTCTTTATTTTTGAGAGAGAGACGGAGAGAGACAGAGCATGAGTGGGGGAGGGGCAGAGAGAGAGAGAGAGAGAGGGAGACACAGAATCCGAAGCAGGCTCCAGGCTCTGAGCTGTCAGCACAGAACCCAACACGGGGCTTGAACTCACAGACCGTGAGATCATGACCTGTGCTGAAGTCTGACGCTCAGCTGACTGAACCACCCAGGCACCCCACAAGTTTTTTTCTTGAAGGGAGATCTCAGTGGAGTAATGGCCTTGGGCCAACAAGAACATAAGGATCTAGCACAAACATACAGGGGCCGGCCTTGCATAGAAGCATGGGCATTTTATCTATAGTAATACGAAGGAAGGCACTGTTTATAGGTACAGATGCAATGGGGTCTATAGTTATGGTGCTGAGAGCGGTGTATTCTCTTCAGTTTTCTTAGGCGAAGCAGAAAGCAACATTATCTCTTCAATGTTCTTAGCGAAATAAAAGGCAAAGTTATCTGCTGTGTGTGAGGAAGGAAGAGGAGGCATTAGAAGTTTGAAAAAAGAGAAAGTCCGTATGGTGCCAAATAGAGAAGGATGTCCCAAAGAGAGGAACCAGTACGTGTGTATGGATTGTTTGAGCAAGTGCCTTTGTATGGTTTAGAATATAACTGGCAGAGGTTAGGATGGGGCTGGAAAGATAGGCTGAGTCGGGTTATGAACGGCCTCGAATGGCATGTTCATGGTTTGGAATTTTTTTCATACTTGTGAAAAACTGTTAATGGATTCAAATAGGGAAACTTATTAATTAGAATAGCATTGACATTAGAAATATAAGCCTTTTGGCAACATAGAGAGTACAAAGCAGAGAGGAGAGGCATCCCTCACTATGGAAATGCTCACTCCAAATATTTCCTGTGTATGACGCCTTGTAAAATGTTTAGCCCATACTTACTACTTTAGTTGAAATCCATGCTAATGGATCTGCATACATTTGCTCGCTGTTAGGTTGGAATCTTTACCGGAGGATTCAGAGAGCACTGTTTCCATATCTTCACTGCTCTGTTGGGATGGCATCTCATGCTCCTGTGTTTAAACCTTTTGTGTACCTCTGCTATCATGTGCCCAGCATTCTTAAGTAAAAAATATTTTCAAAGAGAATTAGAAAAAAAACTAGAAAGGAATGAATTGTGTAGAAAAGTCCATATACTTAACAGAAATGCTAGAGGTGATAAAGTATGTTGAGTGAAGGGAATGCATGAAATATATAAAGCTTGTCCATGCACATGTATGTATCCACTGTGCACATGATACGAAAATAAATATCGTGAAAGTGCTGTTGATGCTGGAGAGCTTCACTGTGTTACTTGAGTCCAGCATAATATTTTTCAATAACTAGAGAAATGCCTTATGTAATTGGATTGAGAGCCACACTCAGCATGGGATGTCCTTGCACCCATGTCAAAATAGCAGAAGGCTCTAGACATCCCTAAAGATCTGAAGAAGGCAATGGAGAAAGTGAGTGATTAGGTGGGGGAGCTGAGTTTCAAAGCAAGTCAGGAATGGTTTGAGAAATTTGAGAAACTGTAAGATTTTATAATTTGAGGATCATTGGAAGAACCACCTCTAACACTTACAGAGCCTGCAGGAGAGTAAAAAGAAGGGTCAAACCCACACCCACGCCGCCCCCCACCAGTTCTAACCCATGCTGTGAGGGATCTCATACACATAAGTGTGGACACTCCAGCCCATACTTCAGAGCTGCATCCACTGACTCTCTCCCAACCCTATGCTTAGCAAAGAGCCGTGGCATGGACACCCCACACGTGGCACCCAACTTGTGCAGGCCCTGGAAGTGGGCTTGTGTCCATTTAGGCAGGGGACTCCTGAGTCTTTCCCTGATTTTGGTCTAAAAGAGGGACAGAGGCACGGGGTGGTCACTTCCTCTTGATTTCTAGGCCTACCGGTCTGTGGGGAGGGGTCTGGCAGGAGGAGGGCCAGAGCTCGGCCCGGGGTTAGGTTTGCTGAGACCGGAGGGCAATACTGATGATGGTCAAAGCAGTCCCTACTAATAGTGAAGACGAATCGATCTTTCTCAGTGAAAGAGGGAACCACTGGTGAAAAAGAAGAGCCATGAATAGTGAGGACAAACCTTCAAAATATATTTTAGATGATGCAGACAAAATTATTGCAATTGCTTGTGAATGTGATCATGACCTGAACAGCAACACCACAATTTAAAGAGTGATGATATACACCATCTCATACTATCAGGAGATATACAACTGCAACCAAAGGGCTTGAAAGAAATGACCAATGAGACTTCCGTCCCAGGGCCTTGTCTACGGTATCTGATAGTGATCTATTTTTGAAGTACTGAGAGCCAACAAATGAAGTCTTTACACCTCAGGTGTTTACTTTTCCACTCACTTTTTTTGCCAGCTTACTCTGGTTGATTTTCACTCACCACCAAATGGCTCCCATGACTATAAACTCCCTCTGCCTCTGCTCAAACCAAACCTCACTCAAGCAACTCTTGAAGTAGTACTGAACAGTTTGTCTTTTTGTGTTTATTTGTTAAGTATTATTTGCTTTCACTATGTACCTTAAACGTGTTACTGTATTTTATTGTTTATTTACATTATATTCATATTCATTGAAGTATAAAAGGAATAAAAACACAATTTGTATAAAATTCCTAGAGTTGCATTGTGTACTGCAGGCAAATATATCTACTGTGTCCATTAAGCGGTCGATAATTAGGTAATTAGTGTTTTGAATGCTTTGTATCATGTAGGAATCCTTGAAGGGTTACTGTACAGAAATCTACAGCAGTGTCTCTGAGGCCAGCTGAGGAGGAAGGTCCACTCATTTTAAAAATTTCCAACCCCACACAGGAAGTATTATGCAAAATATAATAAAAAGAAATGACAAGCATATCAGGTAGGGTTAAATTGATTGAATTCAGGGAGCACTGCTGGATGGTGGCAGTTCCTACTGTCATTCATATGCTGCTACCATCTAGCTCTTCAGGAAAGCCAGAGCCCCCTCATGAACATATTCCCCACAGCCCTGGAGAGGGGAGTGTGCTCTGAACCCACTGGAGGAAGACAGTTGGAAGTTGAGTGAGCAGATTTTACTTTAAACATCCACTCTAGCATTCCAAAGCCATTCTAAGTCTTTGGGTACCTTATTCGACAACATACAAGAACATTCTGGCATTTAAATTGTACTTAGTGTAATGCTATCTATGGGTCCAGGTTTGAGTTAACAAACCAAGCAAAATGATAAAGCCAGTTCATGACCTTTGAGACATGTATTGAATCCAGACTCTACTTAGTGCACTCACATTAATGAAGGGTATCAACATCCTTCTTTCACCCTGGTCCAATACCATTAGGATCCATTCCCATACATATTCCTTTGGTCTGACAATTTCCAGCATCGACACCCATGTGGAGCAGTAGGAGCTTCACACATTTTTATGATGGCCAATTTTATGTGTCAACTTGGCTGGGTTGTAGTCCTCAGGTATTCATTCAAACACTAATCTAGGATTTGCTCTGAAGACATTTTGTAGGTGTGATCAACATTCAAAATCAGTTGACTTTAAGTAAAGGAGATTATCTTAGATAATCTAGGTGGGCCTGGTTTAATCAATTGAAAGTTCTTAACTGTAGAACTGAGATTTCCTTGGGAAAAAAGAAGAAATTTCACTCATCTACAGCAGCTTTAGCTAATATCCAAGAATTCTGGTTTTCCCTTACTAATGGCCTGGACTCACCAGACCCCACAGGAGCAGAAGCCAGTTGTTTGCAACAAATCCCTTAATATACATGCACTACTGCTCTGTGTCTCTTGTTGAACCATGACAAATACTGCTTAGGATGCAAATTAATGTGTATCTTCGTAGGCAATTTGAGATATTTAGAAAGTTGAAAGCATGCTCACCCTAAATCCAAGTTTAGTATAAATGTTTAAACATTTATTTTAGACATCTAGTTTAAACATAATTACTTAAAACCCCAAGGAAACTCTCTTTCATTTGTGCGAAAGAAATATATATTTAAGAATTTTTCTTGTAATATTGTTTACTGTGTTACTATTTAGAAACTAATTGTTCATCAACTGGAGAATGAATGAATGAATGAATGAATACCTTGTAAGAACAGGAAGTAGCAAACCAAACTCTCTGTATCAATACACATAGATATAATAATATACTATATAATAATATACTAATAATATAATCTATTATATTATATAATATAATAATATTATTATATATACATATATAATAATATACTATGGATATGATACAATATAATGTAATATAATGTAACATAACATTATATTTTATATAAGAAGAAAAATGGTGATGTGATATCAGGGGAGTAGTTTTTCATTCTCTTTGAATTAAAGTCAAAACAAAATAAACAACCACCATAGAAACCAAACAAACGAAAAACAGGAAATATCTTCAACCAAATTAGGTAACAAAATATTCTCACGAATTCTAAATTGTAAGTGATGGGGCCAAAGTATCAAAACCAGAAAGACCCTATATGATTAAAAAACAAACAAAAAGTAGAGCATAAAACAAAACAAAACAAACCCCAGAATATCTAAAGGCCCTTGACCTGGAGCACTCAGAAATCACTAACAAGTACTCATTTCCTAAGGCAAAGTCTTCTTGGGAGCTCAGTGCCCCTATTACAAAAAGTGGACGAGACCGCACAGCTCTAATTCAAGGGCAAGTGTAAGAGGACCATAGAGAGGTCAAATAATGCTGGGCAGTCTGGGCCTTATCAAGTCTTGAAATTACTCAGGATGCACCTTCTTCCAGGGCTAAGACCTCCATTGAGGAGAAACCCAAATTAAGCAGGAGAGAGTGCCTGGGGGTGACTCTGGTGTGATCCTCCAACCAGCTGGTGGCACTCTGGACATGGAAGAGGCAGCTCTTTGTTCTTACTGGAAAAGTCCCTTACTCTGGATTTGGATTCCAGTGTTGCTGATACCTTAGCCTCTGTCGTAGTATTCTACACACCCTATTCCTTGTCACTGCTGTCAGGATCCTCAAGCTTCTCTCTCACGTGTGCTTTCTCATTTCCTGCTGGTACACAGTAGCCAAGTTCTGTAGGTCTTCTGGTGAATAATCTCTTCCCTCTCTTAGCAGGACAGACTACCCCCAGTAATGCAATGCTGATAATTAAACTTGGTTATCGTTTAGTGGCCAGCAATGGAGGTAGAGGCAGATCTTGAAAGGCATGTGTATTAGTTGAGGTCCGTGTGCATCCTTCAGGCAGAAAGGTTGCAGGGGTTGGAGAGCTGGGTGTTATCTTCTAGCAAGGGGAAAATAGTCCACTTATGCAGACCCAGAAGGCTCCAGGGCATGTAGAGATTCAAGATTTTCAGTCACATATAGCCTGTGGCCCCTATCCTAAGTCTTAGGGCCGAACTCTTCTGATCTGGCCTCTGACTTTGGTTAGGAGCTTGTTGAGGCTGTTAATTCTGACTTTTTTGAAGTTTTACTTTGGTTAAATGCTGTTAAAGAGGCTTTCTGATTTTATGCCATGCTTTAAATTGTCAAGCAGCTGACCTGAGCCCATCATTTAGTTTTCTTTTCAAACAAAGGTGCCAAGAGTATGAAACCATCTGAGTATCAAAATGAATAATTTCTGCCATTGATAGAAGCACCAAATCTGTTATAATCCATGAGATTATAAAGGTAATTTTTAAAAATACCATTGGTTACCTTTGGAGGTTGCAAGGGAAACAACTTATTCTGAAACCTGGTGAATAAAGGAAAATGATAATAAATAAAAATTTCCAAAATTAAATAACAGCAAAGTTGTAACAGGCAATACAAAAAAAAAATAGTCAAAAGGTATGTATGGTATGATGCTTTTTGTGTAACATGCAAAAGAATAGTGTATATTATTTATAGATACAAACATATGCAGCAAACTTTATTATTTTTTTTTTAATTTTTTTTTCAACGTTTATTTATTTTTGGGACAGAGAGAGACAGAGCATGAACGGGGGAGGGGCAGAGAGAGAGGGAGACACAGAAACGGAAACAGGCTCCAGGCTCTGAGCCATCAGCCCAGAGCCCGACGCGGGGCTCGAACTCACGGAGTGCGAGATCGTGACCTGGCTGAAGTCAGACGCTTAACCGACTGCGCCACCCAGGCGCCCCAAACTTTAAAATATATACAAAGTGATAAACAACATTTCAGGATAGTAATTATCTCAGAGAGAAGAGAAGATAATGAGATCAGGGAGTTTTATACAAAAAATTTTATAGTATTTATAATGTACTTCTCTAAAAACAATTAGAAAAAATATCTGAAGCAAATATTGCAAAATGTTAATATTTGGCAAACTTAAGAGGTGATTGGTACACAGTTTCTTGATTATTCTCTCATGATTATGCTTGAGGTTTTTCCTGATTTTTAAAACAAATAAATAAAATTGGGGCACCTGGGTGGCTCAGTCGGTTAAGCATCTGACTTCGGCTTAGGTCATGATCTCATGGTTCATGGGTTCGAGCCCCATATTGGGCTCTGTGCTGACCGCTCAGAGCCTGGAGCCTGTTCTGGATTCTGTTTCTCCCTCTCTCTCTCTGCCATTCCCTGCTTGTGCTCTGTCTCTCTCTCTCAAAAATAAATAAACATTAAAAACATAAATAAAATAAAATAGTAGACTTTATAAGTTCTGTGTCTAGTCTGAGTGCCTGAATGATGGTGGTATCCTTCAATGTGACCTAGAGGAAAAGAACAACCGATTTCCCAGCAAGGGAATAAGGGCTGAAGCTTTGCCTATATTAGTTCAGAGAAACTAGTGTATTTCCACCTTGCACAGAGCAAACACCTTCATGCCTTTTTCTTTTCTTTTCTTTCCTTTTCTTTTCTTTTCTTTTCTTTTCTTTTCTTTCTTTTCTTTTCTTTTCTTTTCTTTTTTTCTTTTCTTTTCTTTTCTTTTTTTCTTTTCTTTTCTTTTCTTTTCTTTCTTTTCTTTTCTTTTCTTTTCTTCTTTTTCTTTAATTGATTTTCTAGACTAGTTAGGCATGTCACGAAAATGAATGGCCTCAACTTAGTATGTCTAGATTTTTATAAGAATGTAATAATGTTTTCTGTTTTCTGAAGGCCTGATGGAGAAACATGGATGAAATAGAAGGCCAGTTACATGTGCTCAAAGTTTTGCATAGGATTAGTTATAGTTTGACCCTGAATAGATTAGTATCAAACATGAAGATGTCTTCAGCTTCGGCTCAGGTCATGATCTCACAGTCCGTGAGTTCGAGCCCCATGTCAGGCTCTGTGCTGACAGCTCAGAGCCCGGAGCCTGTTCCAGATTCTGTGTCTCCCTCTCTCTCTCTGCCCCTCCCTTGCTTATTTTGTCTCTCTCTCAAAAATAGTAAGTAAACATTAAAAAAAATTTCAAAGTTCATTTTTAAAAACATGGATGACCAAACACCTCATGGTCAAACTGATGTGAATGAATTATGTCTGCTGCGGACACTCTCCTCACATACTGATGAAGCTGAAGTACATGGGCTAGTTGAGCAGCCCGCGATGAAGGGGCAGCAGTAGCAGGGGCTGCTAAGGGGCAGCAGTAGCAGGTGTCACTGAAAAGATGATGTCCCCAACAATCCCTTTCTGCTGAGGATCTGCCCCTTTGTCCTATTTATTTTGTCCCAATTTGTAAGTTTAAGAATGTGAATTCTAGGGGCGCCTGGGTGGCTCAGTCGCTTAAGCGTCCGACTTTGGTTCAAGTCATGATCTCACAGTCTGTGAGTTCGAGCCCCACGTCAGGCTCTGTGCTGACAGCTCAGAGCCTGGAGCCTGCTTCGGATTCTGTGTCTCCCTCTCTCCCCGCCCCTCCCCCACTCATGCTCTGTCCCTCTCTGTCAGAAATAAATAAAACATTAAAAAAAAGATATCTCTAATACTTAAAATGCATTTTGTTGGAGTTGTTATATTGGAAGGAGTAAGAACAGGTAATGAGCTAATCTTCACAGCAAATAATAGACTAACATTCATTTAGCATTCTGAGTGCTAGGCTGTCTCATAAACACTTTGTGTGCATTATTGCCTTTTAATAATTACAACAGCCTTTTCAAATAAGAATTGTTACTTAGTTTCACAACTACGGGAGCTCCAACTTAGATGGGTTAAGTAACTTGCCAAGGTCATTCAGTAGCTCACACGCTTACTGCCTTGCCTGAAATTCCCCAGGGGTCTGGAGAAAAGGCAGTATAGCAGGATGGTTATGAGTATAGGGTGTGGGAGTCAGGCCAGACCTGAGTTTGAGTCTGAGTTTGTTGTTCAATATCCCTATGGCTTTGGGCAGTCCCTTAATCTACTTCTCAATTTCCTCACTAAAAATGGCAATAATACCAAGTCCCTGATTTCACAGGGTTTTTGTAAAGAGAAATGAGATGATCCATATAAAGTCCTTCTTACGTGGACAAGACCTTTGTATCGTTGCATGCTAGCTAGGAGATGCTTTAGGATAATGCAAAGGTATGACTAATATGAATGATAGGCTTTTGGGAAGATATTTTTGCCTGCTACCTTTGAGATTAAACTGTCTAGTTGGCTCCTATATATAGACTGGCTCTAGGTTAATCCACGCTATGGATCATATGCATGTGGATCATTTTAGAAAGAGCTCTTCTCCACAATGGTGACAAAGCAGAGAAATGACTTCTCGGACTTCCTTTTCTTGTTCGGAGTCCAGGAGGCTAGGATCCAAGTTCATTTCTCCTCTGAGTGATGAGAAAGAGTAACCCTGTTGATGGGTGAGGTTATCACATATTTTTAAGTTTTGGACAAGCAATGAACTCACAGTGGATGTCCTGTCCGTGCTGAGCAGGCCACGGTGGAGCAGCTTCAAATGAGAAGTCAGTGGTAGATGCTTCTCTCAGTCAACTTGCCAAGCTCAGTCAGACCCAATGGGAATTGTTAGCAAAGAGCCAAGGAGACCAGCTCAAAGTTTTTAAAGGCTTTTATTATTTTTTAACTTTATTTATTTATTTTGAGAGAGAAAGAGAGAGAGAGAGAGTGAGTGCACAAGAATAAATGGGGGAGGGGCAGAGAGAGAGAGGGAGACAAGCAGGCTCTGTGCTGTCAGCGCAGAGCCTGATGGGGGACTCAACCCCACAAACTGTGAGATCACAACCTGAGCAGAAATCAAGAGCCTGACGCCTAACCCAATGAGGCACACAGGCACCCCTAAAGGCTTTTGAACATAACTACTAATTATAAATGTAAAATACTATTTATTGTGCTAAATGGGAAAATAGAGAATTTCTATGTATACTGTGAAAGTAGGGACATTTTCCAGTAACAGTCCTAGTTATAATCACGTCCTCCTCTACATTTTCTCTGAAATATGCATTTTCATGGGAAAAAAAAGGGATTATTTTAAAAGACAATTTCACAGATATTTTTCATGGCTGCTGTGTATTTCCACCATTCTGTTGAAAAGGCTTCTTTCTGTGTCATGCTATGAAATTTAAGTCAATATGACATAATTCTTTCCCCCTTAGAAAAGCAAGCTCACCTCCTTGGGTGCAGCAGTTGGCTAATTTAAACATCAAAGAGAGGGCCTATGAAAGTGGTCACCTTTCATCTGAGGTTTCATTCTGGGAGATGGTGTTTCACACACTAATCTTAACGTATAGCTGAACCGAGCCCCCATACAGTATGGTTCTTTGGAGGAATGATTGCTTGCCTTTAGCTTCTTGCATTCAGGCAGGAATTCTCCAAGTGCAGAGATCGGGATAGTACAAGCATTTGTTTTTGATAAGGCCTGGGGGATTTTCTCAAAAGTGTGTTAAAAAACATATTTTTCTTTTTTTGAAAGAATTTTATTTTTTTTTTTTAATTTATTTCTGAGAGGGAGACAGAGCATGAGTGGGGGAGGGGCAGAGAGAGAGGGAGACACAGAATCTGAAGCAGGCTCCAGGCTCCAAGCTGTCAGCACAGAGCCCGATGGGGGGCTTGAACTCATGAACCAGGAGATCATGACCAAGCCAAAATTGGACGCTTATCTAAATGAGTCATCTGGGTGTCCCTGTTTTTTTTTTTTTTAATTAAAAAAACAAAGATTTTTAAATTTATTTTGAGAGGGAGACAGAAAAAACATTTTTCAATCATTTTTTTTTGTAGTTGCTCAGAGAAAGTTTGGAAAGCTAGAAATTATAATTTTTATCTTTCAAATGAAAGGCTTATTTTCTGGAACTGGCTACTTGGTCTCTTCCTCAGGCTGTGCCCTCACTTTCTGAACAAATGATAAGGCATTCTGAGTCACCTATCAGGTGCCATGGGAGAACCTGGGATTTTCAGATTTGGTGATGCCTGTTGTGTGTGTTTATGTAAATCCAGGAATATCTATTTTACCCACTAGCAAAAAAAACCAAACAAACAAAACAACAACAAACCCCCCCCCCCAAAAAACAAAAACAAAAACAAAAAAAACCCTGAGGCAAATAAGTCGATATATAAAATGACATAGGAAAATGTGAAACTTCTCTTGGAGATTTTTGGGATACAGATAGAAAAAAAATATACTACTTAATTTAAAAAATTGTCTTGTATTTTAGAGACTCTTTTAAAGCTTGGTTGTACCTGGAAATAATTACTCAAGTGGCAAGTGTGATTTGCAGTCAAGTGAGCTCTGAAGTCAGGAAGTTTAGCTTCTAGGAAAGCTATTCCTTAAACCTCCACCAAAGGGTGAGTCTCAGACTGCTTCTCGAAAAGAGTCTCTGAAGCCGTGACCATCAATGGAGGAAGGTGAAGGTGAGGGTGCTGTCTCCTATGGGTTTTGGTTTTGTCTTTTAACCAGATTAAGACCTCTGGATATGTGTACCTAGAGTGAATTATATATAACATTGGGGGAAAATATGGCTAGACTTCCATGAATTAGCGGACTAGCCAAATCCAACTGAATCTCTTTCTGAGAACAACCAGATTGCCTGAATCAAGGAAAAGCACTCAAGAGCCAAAACATCTGAAAATATCTGAGAGCTGCTGACACAGCCAGGATTTGTGCACCCAAGATCCAAGAGAAAAACAAAGGGCTGAAAGCATAGCATTTGGCATCACTTTTCTTTCAAGGTGTTTGCATATTTGAAAGTGACAGAGAAGTTGAGGAGCTAGGCAGAGAGTTTGGCTAACCTTAGGGCGAGAAGGATAATAGTTGAAATCTGGAGCCCTTCAAGGTTTTGCCCTACCTGTGAGGGTGAACTGGAAACCCACCAGTCCTCAAAAGACAGAAATTCAGCTCCATATGTCTTCGCTCTCAAAATGGAAACAAAACAAGATGCAAGACAGTTGTCCCCTCTGTCCATCCTATGTCCTATCAGTATTGGGAAGGAAGTGACCTCTCGTACCCAAGGTCAACCCCTCCAAGGGCTCTCTGTTAGTTATCCTCCATCTATCTCCATTAATTACCATCACTCTCTTTCCTATACCAATAGGCACACCATATTGCTTTTTCATCAACCAATATTTTTTGCTCCTTTGGCATGAACTGTGCCATGAATTGTTTCTTGTGATTGCACTTCATCAAAATGCTTCTCTGAGTAGAAAGGATGGGCACTTCAGCTGGACACAGGGCCTTTTCTGGGATTCCTTTTTTTCTTCCCCAGGTGATTTTCTTAAACACATTTCAGGAACAATAGAGTGCTTATTATGTTAAACACATTATGTTTTTGTCAAGAATCTTGCTTTTCCCGGCTTATTTGTCACAGCACCAGCCATGTTACATGACAGACCCCCCTGGATAAGTCCATGAAACCCGTGGGCTAGGGACACCAAATACACATTTTGGCTGAATGTTAATGACCAAGGGTTAAAATGAGTATTCAGCCAAAACTGAAGCTGAAGACTAATGTCACCTCATGGAGTGAATTTCTGGGACATAAGAATACATATTAAATTTTCCAATTTTAATTTCATCATTTGAAATGCCAGTAGTCAAATTTTTAAAGTTTGACATTATTGTACAAGACTATAATTTCTTAGACCTCTTAGTTGAGGTCAAGATACTCAACCTTTGCTATGCTAAATAGATTCTAACCTTCACTTCAGGTCAAGAGGGGTGAAGCTATACTCTGCTGAGCTTTGCCATTGTAAGTGCTGCAGTGGTAAAGTGACCCCCGGGGCACTGAGATTTCCTTTTGGACAGAAGTGTAACACACAAAGCACATAAGGGGATTACTTTTTACCCTAGGTCAATTTTGAAAGTCTATCTATATTTGAAAGTGAATATTTAGATATTAATATTTAACGTGGTAATTCATAACTAATATTGCTCATGTGATATGTGCATATGGGCATATTACATATATTATATTATATTATATTATATTATATTATATTACCATATTGGAATATAGTTTCTTTTGTTAGCTGTGCATCACCTCCATGGCCATTCCTGCTCTCATAAGAAATAGAAAACAGTAGCAATCATCACCTGACAGATTCATATTATGCGTGTGCTGTTCTCTGAGTCAGGACACTCTTCAATCCCTCTTAACCCTTCACTAACCTGCTCACATTGATTTCTTAGTTTAAACATATTCCTGAGAGAAGTTTAGATGACCCTCTGTATTTATTTCCTAGGTATGCTACAACTAATTACCGTAGATGTGGTGGCTTAAAACAACAATTTATTTTTTCACAGTCTGGAGGCTGGAAATTTGCAATCAAGGTGTTAGAAGAGTCACAGTCCCACCAAAACTTCTAGAAGAGAATGCTTCCTTGCTTTTTTCAGCTTCCGGGGCGTCCTGGCATTTCTGGGTTTGTGGCAGCTCTTAATTTTCTGCCTTCAGACCTTCATGTGGCTCCCTTTCCTTATCTCCGTGTCATCTCCCTGTTTCTTCTCTTATAAGTACACTAATCATTGGATTTAGGGCCCACTCTAAATCCAGGATGATGATCTCATCTTGTGATCCTTAATTATGTTTGCAAATGCCCTATTTCCAAATGCCATATTCATAGGAACCAGGAGTTAGGGCTTGGATACACCTTTTGAAGGAGACACAATTCAACCCAGTCCACCCCTCCATGTCTAGGTAAGTGCGCTCCCATATGTCACCCATAAGCATTGTGCTTAGCTCCAGAGGAACAATTTTTATAATATGTTTTAATTGTTTTTGCATTGTCTCTAGATCACTGAGGGCAGGAATTGGGTCTTTACATTCCTCAATACCTAGCCTGGTGCCTAGCACATTAGTAAAAAATCAGTAACCATCATGGAATAAAAATCAATAGACAGAAACATCAAGAAGACACATTTTGGGCCAACATAAGGATTTAGGGAAGACGTCTGGGATATTTTAAAGCTAGTTACAGTTTGAGCTGGTTACGTTAGGAATCAAGGGAATAGGGTTAATCAACTTGAGAAAATTGTTCTTTTGCACACAAAAAACACCCTATAATACAATTTTACTGTACAAATATAATCTACACCAAAACTAGTCTAGTGGGAGAAACTAGAGAGAGTTACTTTCCATAATAAGGTAAGACAGAATTGACTATTTTTAGATGTCAGTTCTGGACATTGAAGGTTGGAAGACAGAGAGAAGGAGGGAGGGAAGACGGGAGGGAGGGATAGAGAGAGAGAGAGAGAGAGAGAGAGAGAGAGAGGACTCATAGAGAGGGTGAGAGAGGTAGTGAAAGACCAGAGACTGAGGAGAACGGCCAGTGAGAAACTGAACCTGTGTGTTGACCAAGTGACTTCATAACTGTCATATCTCATAATTGCTCTCCTTCTGTGACCCCACCAATTTACGATAACAGGTTTCATAAATGGCTTTTAGTAGTTGGTGCTTTGAGAAATGAAATATGGGCAAGGCTATCACATCTGGGGCACAATAATGTGACAAATGAACAGCTGCCTCCAAAAGTAAGATAATGAACCTGGGTGGTGCATTCAATGTGAGCAGGAATCTAAAATCAGAAGGTCCAGGAAGCCCACTGAACCCACAGATCATCCCCCAGACTATTGTAAGAAAACTAAAATTTTCAAGTATGTAGGATGGAGGCTTGAGTCCTTTTGCTTTTGCATTAATGAAAACTGATGTCCAGAAAGTTTCATATTAGCAGCTTAGAGACCCTTGAATTGCATAAGTAAAAGGTTTTTTTTAACAGCCTGAAGTGTCTTTAGATGAAAAAGAACTGAGTGTTTTGGCATCATAAGTGTATAAACATGATCCAAAAGAAAGCTTGGCAGGGACATTGTGTAGGGAATTCATGCTTTTGATTTTTGGTATCTATCATCCATGTTGCTCTACGGAGCAATGATTTTAAGTTTCTGAGGTTCACTGTGATCAATATATCTTTCTTTTTAGTTAGAATTTTTTATACAGTTCAACTCCATACACAGATAATCTATGGTGAGTGGCTTCAAAAAATTAGAAAGTTCTGTCCTTTCGTCTACTTAAATGAGATGTGAGTTTCTATCTCATGTGGCCCAAGGTTGTGTTCTGTCCATGGTATGTTCATTCTTACTGCATTTCTTGTTTGTTCTCTGGAGTCTTCAGTGGGTTTGGGATCCACACACATGGAAGCCTGGGTAGCTATTCCTCCCCACCCCAGCTACCATCCTCTATGAGCTTGTTATAAAGAAATTCACAGTGTTCTACAAATTCTGGCTGGCATTCAATGCAGATTTGAATTACAGCTCCAGATGGAGACACCTACATGAATCTACAAGAACGACTAAGGAAAACAAGTAAATGTCACCACTGCCTTCTATGTTAAAAGCAGAATGGGAGATGTAAACAGGCCATGTAAGTGGCATCTCCCCACACTGATAGTCTGTGCCCACCAGAGCTGCCTTGATTATTGCCTAAAGTTTACATTATAGAAATTTATCAAAGAATCTTAGCAATATAAGCAAGATGGAAAATTTCCCTTCAGATGTAGGCCCTGCTATTTGTTTTTATTTGGAATTAAATAAAATTGGACTTTCTTTCTTACACTCTTATATTGGTTTACTGATCAAATGTAATCTCTGAGACATCAGGATATTGGTCACCGCTGTATTCTAGTGCCCAGAAAAACATCAGAAACATAGCAAGAACTTGTAAAATACTTGTAGAATTGATAAATCGTGCTTATATTCCATAAATAAGGACATAGATTATCAAAAAGGCACTGACTGAAAACTGATTAATCACACCAAGAAAGAAACACTAAGAGTGAACGTGTAGTTAGGGTGTGGGAGGAGTGGCCTCTGGAGGAGACCTAAACCACGTGCAAAGGCAGAAAAAGAACATCACAGGCAGAGAACGAACTCTGGAAGTCCAGAGAAAGAAAAGGCTTTAGTTGTTCTAAGAATTCAAGAGGGTGGTGTGGTTGGAGCAGAATGAGTGAGAGGAAGAATCAGTTAAGTTTAAAGGAGGAGGCAGGAGGCCAATAGTCTCCAGTTCTCTACAGAGTCACAGTGTTCTCCAAATGCTGGCCCGTCTACTCAGTGCAGTAAGATATCACTGAAGAAAACTCATGATCTGACTTAGGTTCTTAATTTTATTCTGGTTGGTGTATGAAGATAACATTAGAGGTGGTTAGGGGTATTGGGAGGTCAGAGAGGGATGATTGTCACTTAGATTAGGGTGGGTGGGTGGCTTTGCAATGCACTTTGGAGAGAAAATGGAACCAATTTACTTATGTATTGGAGTCAGGGGAGGGCAGGGAGAAGGAAAGAGAATGATGAGCAACTTTTCTTCCTTTAGCTTGAACCAATAGTGGTGGCTTTTTGAAATAATTTGTTTGTTTGGGGATGTGAGAAATTACAAGCTTTGTTTGAACTATCTATTAGAGGGGTTAAGTGCATAGCTGAAGATACGAGCTGGAGCTCCATGGCGTATGGGTTGGAGGTGTAATTTGGGGAGCCATCAGCATCTGGATGCTATTTTAAACCAGGTACTAGATGAGATAACTGGAAGATAAATATATATAGGGAAGGAAAGATAAGCTAGGGATGAGCCCGGAGTCACTCTCTCTAGGAACCCACCTTATGAGAGGTCCTGGCCACACCACATGGAACGGTAAATCAATAAGGGTCTAGTCAGGAGACAGAAACCACACCTGTTATCAGAACAGGGAAAATGTAATCTAGGTAATTGTCATCTAGTAGAGGTGGTCAACTACTAAAAGAAGAAAGAGTGGATTTTCAGAGGCCCAGAAGTAGCAGGTGCAAACCGTCATCTCTAGGATGAGAGAAGGAATTTCGGACTAGGAGAGAGTCCTGTTCCCCAGTGCTGAGATTTGAACTTTTTAGAAGCGGTTGTGACTACCCCAGAGACACAGCTTGTAAGTGGCAAGAAGGTGAGAGAGGAGGGTTGAGGAGCAAGCTGGGGCTTCCCAGAGGAGGCCCTGATGGTAGCACGTGGCCCGAGTGCACAACAGAGCTACAGCTGAAGCTGCCGGCTGCAAGTATGCCAACGGTGGCCAGGGGCAGAGCGTGATCTGAGGGTGCATCTGGAGCTTGTCCACAAGGACCATCAGACTCTCAGGCTGCATGATAACAATGGAGATCACAACCCTGAAAAGAAGTGTCTTCTTGCCACTGTCACCCAGGGATACCAGGGTCACTCCAAAGCCCCCTGTGAAAAGCCTGACGTTTCACTAGCTGACAATGAAGAATTGATTGCAGGGTCCAGTTGCGGTATCCTGCCAAAGGGCAGGGAAAGGTAGATTTGGAGCTGAGAGACAACACACTTAACATCGTCATGAGAAGCCACGCATAGATGCTCCAGGAGATAGCCCCAGCTGAGCCCCGCATCCCCCTGGCTGACAGCCTGAACCACCAACCATGTGAACGATCCATCCTGTTGGCTCACCCCAGTTAAGCATTCAGATGATGGTAGGCCTAGCAGATATCTGACTGCGTCTGCATAAGAGACTGTGAGCAAGAAAAATCTAGCTAAGTCCAGTCAATCCAGAACTATGAAAGATGATACGTTGTTTTCAGTCAGTAAGTCTCGGGGTAGTTTGTTATATAGCAATACATTAACTGGAACAGAGGGAGGCGCTAACTGTACAGAAGGCGGCTGAAAGACCGTTTGATACGAAGACAGACCAGAAGTGTCCATGCAGGGGTGTCTGGGTGGTTCAGTCAGTTAAACATCAGACTCTTGATTTTGACTCAGGTCACAATTCCATGGTTTGTGAGATAGAGCCCCACATCTGGCTCTGCACTGACAGCACGAAGCCTTCTTGAGATTCTCTCTCACCCTCTCTCTCTCTCTCTATGCTCCTCCCCCACTTGCGAATGTGTACTCTCTCTCAAAATAAATAAATAAACATTAAAAAAAATAACCTCATAAGCCACACGTGCAGCATCAATTTTTTCCTGGGGCTTGGACATACACATTCAACTCCCCATTTAACATTTACACTTGCTTCTTCCCAAACTGTTTATGTCCAAAATTGAGGTCATGAGCTTCCCTAACCAATTTCCTCCTCTACTTGCCCTATCTCAGTGAGAGCTCCATTGTGTACTCAGTTGTCCAAGCCCGAGTCCTGGGGGTGACCATGGACATGTCTGTCTCCCCCATCTTTCGCATCCAGTTCTAAGTCCAGATTTATTCTACCTTTTATTTATTTTTATTTTGTTAATGTTTACTTGTTTATTTTGAGAGAGAGAGAGAAAGTGAAGGGGAGGGGCAGAGAGAGAGGGAGACAGAGAATCCCAGGCAGTCTGTCACTGTCAGCGTCTACACTGTCAGTGTAGAGCCCCATGTGGGGCTCAAACCCACGAACCATGAGATCATGATCTGAGCCGAAACCAAGATTTGGATGCTTAACTGCCTGAGCCACTAAGGTGCCCCAGATTTATCCTACCTTTTAGCATCTCCTGAATCTTTCTTCTTTTCTCCACTTCTATGATCACTACCTAAGTCTGAAATAGTTTTGTCTCTTGTCTGTGCTGCCTCACTAAACTCCCAAATGGTCTTTTCATAGCCTGTATTAAGCCGGTTGTAACCAGTCTGCCCCCAGCCTGCCAGTGTAGTCTTCAGATATTGCCAACGCAAATCTGTTGCACCTCTGTTAGAAGCTCTGAAGTGACTTTCCGTTGCTTCCCTGGTCAATTTTAATGGTTCTCAGATGTTCGAAGTGGCCTGCAAAGATTTTCCCTTTATGGTTTCCTCAGCCTCATGATTTCTCGGTTCCTCACACCCCTCATTTATCTTTATACACTATCATCCTATCAAGGGTTTTAGCTTTTTTTTTTTTTTTTTTTTTTTTTGCCTGAGATACCCTTGTAGATCAGATCAGTTGCCCAATCCAGACTAGGTTAGGTACATTTATTCTTCTATAGAGTGAACTTTTCTTTTCCATTTATGAACTCACTGTAATTTCAATGCATTATATTATCACTTGCCTTCTCTGTTCTACCAAAAATTCCATGAGGGCTGGGAACATGTCTGTATTAGTCTGTACTATATCTCTAGTGCTAACTATAGTACGTAGCATTGAATACGGAATTCAAGATTAATTGCTGAATTTTTAAATAAAAAAGGACCTATAAATATGAGAATTTAAGTTTTATCATTAAGTTGCTATTTCAGACTGTGCCCATTTAAATGAAAATTCCACTTATATCCTAACTGGGCACGATGAATTCTATTTATACCTAGTATTAGGAGAGTTTGCAAATAACCATCTTTGGTAAAAGGAATACAAATAAGAATGTGAAGCTTCTTCCCCTTATTCTAGGGCTAGAATAAGGCTCTTGCCATAAAGTACAAGCTCTTTGTCTCAGAAAATCTTTTCAATAAGCCTCACTGAAACAATATTGTACTCTTATTAAATGTAGAAATGACAAGGGAAATAGAAAAATTATCATTCGGCAAAACTAACAGCAATAATTTTGCACATAAGAACCCTTGATAAATGTTCAAATTAGTGAGCAAAAGTGTGTGACTAAAAGCATATTTGTATGAAAAGATGCTATACATTATATGTCATCAGAAAGATGCAAATTAAAACAACCATGAGATACTATATACCTTTTGGAAGGCCCCAAATCTGGAACCCCGACAATGCCAAGTACTGGGGAGGGTGTGGAACGACAGGAACTCTCATTCATTGCTAGGTAGGAATGTAAAATGGCACATTTGAGAAGACATTCTGACAATTTCCTACAAGACTAAGCATACTATATGATCCAGTAATCTTTTTTCTTAATACTTACACAAAGGACTTGAAAACTTACGTCCATGTGAAAACCTTCACATGAATATTTATACCAACTTGATTCATAAGTGCTAAAATTTGGAAGCAACCAAGATGTCCTTCAGTAGGCAAATGGATAGACTGTGGTACATCTAGAAAATGGAATATTATTAGTGTTACAAAGAAATGAGCTACCAAGCCATGAAAAAACATGGAAGTAGCCTTAAATGCATATTAGTAAGTGAAAGAAGCCAATCAGAAAAAGCTACATATTTTATGATGCCAGCTGTATGTATTTTGGAAAAGACAAACCTGTAGAGACAGTAAAAAGAGCCATGGTTGGGTTATAGAGGGATGAGTAGGTGAGGCACAGCGGACTTCTAAGGCAGTGCAAAGAGTCTGCATGATACTATAATGGTAGATACATGCCATTATACTTTTGTCCAAACCCATAGAATGTACCCCACCAAGAGTGAACCCTAAGGCAAAGTATGGACTTTGTGTGATTAGTAGGTGTTAATGTACGTTCACTGATTGTAACAAATACCCCTCTGTACCAAATACCAGTCTGCATCACTCTGGTGCAGGATACTGAAAATGGGGGAGGTTATGAAAATGTAGGGTAAGGGGTATACGGGAAAGTTCTATCTTCTCCTTAATTTTGCTGTGACCCTAAAACTGCACTGTACACATAAAGTTGTTTTTTTTAAGAAAATTATATTTGCATGATCTCAGAATATTTCTTCATAATCTAATCATAAATTACAATGGGGGAAAGCGTTTTATACCAAAGAACTCCAACAGGCACCGTGTTAACCAGTGATCAAAGTTGACGTCACCAGTAATCAGGCATATCAACATAGTGTCCACCTGATCTGATGTACTGAGAAAGGCACGGCATCACTTCTGTGACATCCTGGCCCAATTTCTCCTATCTAACATGAGGAAGTATCAGACAAACCCAAACGGAAGAATATTCCACAGAATAAATGACCAGTATTCTTTGAAAATGACAAGGTAAAGAGTAAAAGAAATGACGCATGAACTGTCACTAATTGGAGGAGACAGAGGAGATGTGGCAATGAAGTTCAATGTAGGATCCTAAATTGGATCCTCCTGCAGAAAAAGGACATCGTGGGAAAACCAGGGAAATTTGAATGAAGTTTGTAGGTTAGTTAAGAGTATTGTATCAATGTTGCTCAGGCCATTAACTCACAGTTCATGAGTTTGAGCCCCACATCGGGCTCTGCACTGACAGTGTGGAGCCTGCTTGGGATTCTCTCTCTCTCCCTCTCTCTCTGTCCCTTCCCTGCTCGTGCTCTCTCTCTCAAAATAAGTAAATAAACTTAAAAAAAAAAAAGAGTATTGAATCAATGTTAATTTCCTGGTTTTAATAATTGTACTATTGTTATGTAAGATGTTAACATTAGGGGAAGTTTGGTGAACAGTATATGGGAACTTGCTTTACTATTTTTTGCAACTACTCTGTAAATCTAAACTTATTTCAAAACAAAAAAAAATTTTTTTTTAAATTTTTTTTCAACGTTTTTATTTATTTGTGGGAGAGAGACAGAGCATGAACGGGGGAGGGGCAGAGAGAGAGGGAGACACAGAATCGGAAACAGGCTCCAGGCTCTGAGCCATCAGCCCAGAGCCTGACGCGGGGCTCGAACCCACGGACCGCGAGATCGTGACCTGGATGAAGTCGGACGCTTAACCGACTGCGCCACCCAGGCGCCCCTCAAAACAAAAAGTTTAAAAAAAAACACATGTGCTCAATCTTCTTAACTGAACTGATGAGCAAGATCTTTTTGCTTGACATTTTCAAATACCTATTATCTCTTTCAAATTCTCTACATCAGAAGTTTTCTCTTTCCTAGTTTAGATTTTCTATTTAAATACACTCATTTTCCTTTTCTAAATGCCACCTATGCTTCTTCCTGCCCTGATGTACAGCTACTCATTTTTCAATTGTCCTCTCATTTATACTCTACAGAGAAGCCCTCCTGATTTATGTATCACCAATTTCCTGCTACATGGAGATCCAAAGCCTCTCCATTATCCTGCATTCATAGTATACCCAAGTGCCTATGGGTGAAGTCACCAAAGCCTTAGATGGTATTTAATCTATCTTCAGCCTTGTTTGAGAGGTTTTTAAAAATAATAATGTCAAATTTGTGGTCTCAAAATTTTAATCCCGGGAACAAAACAAGCCCAGGCTGGTATCCTGACCTTTTATATGGCAGCTTTCACCAAGGAATGCAAAGCATTTTATGGCATTGAATTGTGGTCATTAGGCCTGGCAAGTTGGGCAAGAGCTGCGAGGCTTATTTTTATGAAGGGATAAAATACTCAGCCCAGAACTTGAGTGCTTCATCCAACACTTACAACAAACTGGCAGCAGGAGAGGCAGTGGAGTCTGTCTTCTGTCCTTCATTTTCCTGCCTTCGTTTAGAACTCCAACGGCTCTTCCTTTTTTGAGATTTCTTATTTGCCAGTTGACAGGCCGGAGGCTAACTGAGAAGTCAGCAGAGAGGTCATTGCTCTGTCGAGTCTCCCAGCTGTGGTTGCATGAGGTGGGGAGGTAGGTCATGGCTTTGTTGGCCACTCGTGCTGAACAGCTCAGGTCCTCTACTCAGAAAGTAGGCTTTCAATTCATGTTTGCAAGTCGTTTGTTCTTGTTCTCAAGGAGACGGACTAGTTTTCTTTTCTCTTCTTTGGTGAAGTGCACTATATTATAGGCACTACTTCAAAGGGAATGCTTGGATCAGGCTACACTGAAAAATCCCCAGTAACCTGCCATAAGTTTAAAACTTTTCAGTACAGTCAATATTTTTCAAATGCTAAAGATAGGAAATGTGGCAATTTGAAAAAATTCAGCCAATGTATTCCCCATGGAGAACTCTTGCCTTCTCTCCTCTCCTGGCTGCTGGCTTGTTCTAAGGAATCTTTCTTATCTTAAAAATGTTGACCATAGGAGCGAGCCAATAGGAGCCAGCTCCCAGATTGGAGATATGGATATCTGGAGTGGGAACCCTGGGATTCATATCTGAATAGATGTATCTTTGTTCATTTCATATCAGTTCGGTATACCGAACTCTTTTAAGAAAACATTAGTGCACCGAGGATCCTGAGACTGCAGATACTGTAACCTAATAACTCCAAGGCAAATAACTTCTCACTTTAAAATAGAGGGTTAATATTTCTCTCCACCAGAACAAACCGTATGAGAATAAAGTAAATCTATCAGGTGATCGTTGCAGAGACGTAGTTTCTTAAATCCAGACCAACTGGACGAGGGTTGAATAAGAATCACCCAGAAATCTTGCTAAAAATACAGATTCTTTAGCCCCAATATCTGGTAACCCAGTTCAGTGATTCAGATGCATAGCCAGGCTAGGAAATCATTCACCTTGAAGGAAATGAAAACTGAATCATATCAGTGGGTTACAAGTTTGGAAAACAACTTATTTTTTTTATCGTTTCAATTACCCATGTACCCATTTATCCTCTCAACATGTATTTATTAAACCTCTATATAAATGCCTCCTTTATAGTAGGAATGGAACTATGTACTAGGTGTTTAATTACAGTAAAGAAGCATCCAATGAAAGGGGAAGATGTACAGGGAAGCAGATGTGTGTGTGATCTATTAAATGTAACCCTAGGGCATGCACATGGTGAAATGGAACCAAAAAAACCATCACTGAATCATCCGGCCTCAAGGAGTTGGGGTGGGGGGAATTTCATAGAGGAAGTAAACTCTGATCTGGGTTCTAAAGGGTAGCTGGGTGAAGAACAATTGGTGAAGAGAGATGAGATAATGAGAAAGTGTGTATTAAGACCCCAGAAGTGAAAATACTATGATATAGGGATTTCCAGTAGTTTAGTACAGCAAGAGTACAAGAAGGCCATGGGGAATTGGTGAAGGGTGAGTAGGAAAGTAATGAGCAGGTCATGAAAGGCTCTCTCGTAAGAGATCACATGTCCTTATTTACGTGTGACAGTCCTCATTCATGCCTCTTGTCCCAGGTTAATTTTAGTAGCCTCTCCTTCTCTTTCAAAAGAAGATACATTTTTAAAAAGTGTATCTTATTTGTTTATTTATTTATTTAGAGAGGAGCAGGGGAGAGGGGGAGAGAGACACAGAGAGAGAATCCCAAGCAGGCTGCATGCTATCAGCACAGAGCCCAACAGGGAGTTTGAACTCACAAACTGTGGGGTCATGACTTGAGCAGAATTTAAAAGCAGACGCTTAATCGACTGAGCCATCCAGGCACCCGAAAAGAAGATACATTGTATGGTTGGCCCACTTATAGCCATGGCTAAGGAGTCTGGCCTTTTGGTCAGAGGAAAACATATTGTCTTTGGAAGGATCAAGCAGGAGAGTGAGTTGATCTGATTTCTGGTTTGATAAGCTCACCTAGCTGCAGCACAGAGAATAGATTGTAGCCGGACAGGATTGGAGTCAGGGATATTGTTTGGTGAGTGACTATAGGAATCCCTGCAAGAGCTGTAATGGGTTGAAAAGAAAGGATGGCTGTGGGGGTGAGCGGAAGGAATGGATTTCAGCAATGTTAACAATCAGACTGGACTTACCACTTAACATGTGATTGTGGATAAGTTACTTAATTTTTTTCCCCTCCATTTGAATGAGGGGCTATAACAATTCCTCTTGGCATTCTCCTAAGACATAAAAGAACAAATTTTTTAGCACACATCCTGTGAGGCCCTCATTAGTTGTTTTCCCTTTTCCTGCCAGCCAAGGCCCTCATCTCCATAGGGCGCTTCCCAGCTCCACCTCTGGTGGTCTCTTCTCCATCTCCCAAATTAGGTGACGTTAATTCTATTCTCAATTTCCTGGTGCTTCTATCCCTGCCTCTCATTCCCTCAATGCCCAGATACCAGGTGGATGTCTCCAAGAATAGCTTAATTTTGTTGGAAGATATGCTTATGATTTATAGTTGCTTGAAGGATGCATGTATCCATTAAAACAATGACAGCAACAAAAACCCTATCAGGCTTTAACTTAAAAACATGCCTCAAAGGCTGTACAGGTAAGCAGTCTGACCTATGGACATGGTAGCTATGCACCCAGAATTTTCTATAGCAGCCAGTCATCTGTCCTAGTGTTTTCGGTTTAGGAAATAAGGTGTCTTTAGGGACACCTGGGTGGCTCAGTTGGTTAAGCGTTCGACTTGAGCGCAGGTCCTAACTTTGGTCCGTGAGTTTGGCCCCGTATCAGCCTCTGTGCTGACAGCTCAGAGTCTGGATCCTACTTCAGATTCTGTGTCTCCTTCTCTCTGTCCATTGCCACCCCCACCCCCACCCCACTGTGCTTGTGCTCTGCCTCTCTCTCAAAAATAAATGAACATTAAAAAAATTAGAAAATAAGTTGTCTTTGAAGAAAAATGACAATTTTTTTTTTGGAATCAGCTTCACCCTCTACTATAAAACACTTCTTCCTTTTCTTTCTTTCCTTTTCTCCACTCCTTCTTCCCTTTCATTTCTTGTCTACATCTTTCCCTTTTACTCACTTTCCTCTTCCTCTGCTGTATATATGTTTGCCTCTAATGACACCACCAGGCACCTTGACCTCTGTAGTTTGGCTTCAAGATTTGTGTGTGTGTATATGTGTGTGTGCGTGTGTGTATATGTGTGTGTGTGTGTGTGTGTGTGTGTGTGTGTGAGAGAGAGAGAGAGAGAGAGAGAGAGAGAGAGAAGAGAATCTTAAGCAGGCTCCACACTCAGCACAGAGCCCGATGCGGGGCTTGGTCTCATGATCACAAGATCATGACCTGAGCCAAAATCAAGAGTCAGGTGCTCAACTGACTGAGCCACCCAGGTGCCCCTTTGGCTTTAAGGTTCTTTATAACCCAGCTTCTCTCCATCAAGTTAGACCCTTTGTCCAAGTCAGTTTCTTTCCCCAAGTGTGGTGTACTTTCCCCCTTGTCAGTGTTTATGTGAAGACTTTATCCACCAAGCCCTTGTGTCTGAGTTGGCTCTGCTGAGCTGAGTTTCCATCTTTTTCAAGAAGCACTTTCGTTGTCTACCTCCAGTCGTGGGTTGATGCCCTCCTTTTCTGCCTCTGCCTAATTCCTTTAGCACCAACGATCTGAATCTGCAACTCTTACAAAACCTTTTATGTGTGCATGTCTGATCTTACCAACTATGTCAATAGCTCCTGGTCAGGAGATTTTTGTTGTACAAACTCTTATGTCACCCACCAAACCCAGCATGAACTTTACACACAATAAGTTACCGATTTTTAATTATATGAGAAGTATAGAGAAAAGCTCCTTATTATTCCCTTTCTTAAAACTAGGCTTTTCTTTTCACTAGGCTTACAGACACCATGAGTATTCTTGTCTCTCAGTAGCAACCAGTGGTCTTGTCTTCAGAATTTCTGGTTTGGGAAGTTGGGAAAGGTTAGGGTCTCACATCGAAAATACGGATATGAAATGCCTATTATTCCTGTCTTCTGAGTTTTCATAAAGTTAATTTTTTTAATGTTTATTTTTGAGAGAGAAAGAGAAAGACTGCATGTGTCTGAATGTGCCCTTATGAGAGGGGAAGCGGCAGAGAGAGAGGGAAACAGAGGCTCTGAAGCTATCAGTGCAGAGCCTGATGCAGGGCTCAAATTCACAAACCCTGAGATCATGGCCTGAGCCAAAGTCGGACACTTCACCAACTAAGCCACCCAGGCACCCCTGAGTTGTCATAAAATTAAATGAAGCAATGTATTTATGGTTTCTGTTCAACTTATTTTGTGAGTACACATAAATAGAAGGGCAACTGACATTGTTTTAAATAATTGATCTTACCATGGACAATATCCAGCCTGATATCTTTCCTGTTTTCCATTAAGACTGAGTCACTTCTCCTGTGGGCAGTTAGTGTTTGTCCTTAAACTTAGGGCAAGCTGTACTCCTGGTTCATCTCTAAGAGAAGGTCCAAGGTAAAAAAAATCATAGAACTCATTCTAGTACCCTAGAATTCTGGATGTTTGGTTTTTCCTAATTTGTAGAGACAGTTTAACAGTGTATGGTCATTGGCGAAGCAGTTCCTGATGAAGTATTAATGTTTTTTAGATTAGGCTATGGATCATGAAGTCATGGTTCATGTTGCTTTTCTTAATGGAACTTAATGGAAACTACACAAATAGAGACAAGCCTGCTTATTCAACCTTATCTAGAATAGTTAACATTTGAGCACAATAACCTTCCCCTTCTATAAATAATCCTTTAGGTGAAGGAGCGTATTTGTACAGTTTCATCCTTCATTCCTTCACCCTCTCATTCATTCCACAAATATTTATTGTTTGTGCACTATGTGGCGGTCACTATTCACAGCTCTGGAGATACAGCAGTAAACAAACAAAAAAATGATCTCTTCACGTCAGGTGCTTATACTTTAAAAGGGAGAAACAGACAAAAGAGTCAATAAATAGGATACATACAATTGTTATAACAGCCATGAAGGAAGTTGATAGGGTGATATGAGAGAGAATAATGGGGCATGGAAATAGGATGAGCAGTGAAGGTTCCTCTGAGAATATCATATGGACCAATTTGCAAGGAGTCATCAAAAGAGTCTTCTAGATAGAAGGAATGGCAATGCAAAGGCCCAAGGCATAAAAGAGTTTGACAAGTTCAAGATAGAGAAAGGAGCATGATATATAGCTAAACAAGCGTTAAGAAAGAGGAGAGTGGCATAAGGTTGGAGAAACAGGCGGCCAAAGCCAAGAATGAGAATAGAAATGAGTAGGCAGGTGGTTTGGAAACTGAACAAGGGGACTGAAGTCTCCTTTCAAAAGAAGATGTGCATAATCAGTTGCTGTTGGTGTCTTTAAGCAACCATGTCCTTTTCTCCTAAACCTGAAATTGCCTTGTGACTGGCTCATCTCATCTGAGTAGTGGTACGTGAGCTGTCTTCTCCATTGATTTTACTCAAGAAAACACCCTGTTTGGGAGGCCTTTCCATATGCAAAGGAGATAACTATTGAATAAAAAGGGGCTAATTTGGCATAGACCAACATGTTAAATATTATCCACTCTCCCATGGGCTTTTTAAGATATCAAAGCTTCCCTTTGGTCTATAAACTCATGTGGATTTGAAGGTAAATTAAATCTGGAAGTTTCTGATTCATTTACATTTAGCTCATATCATGTCATTCTTTTACAGTGGTTTGAAGTTTATGAAACTTCTTAAGACTTATTTATTTAAAAAAAAAAACTATGTAACATAAAAAAAAAACACGCTTGTAACTCTTCTTGTTCTTAAGAACAAGAGACGATGATTTTATAAACACAAATAAACAGAAAAGCCCAATGCCAGAGCTCAGTTTGCAACATTAAAAGTTAGGATGCTTGCATACGTTTCAAATTAAGCAAATGGAGTCACACACCCAGCATAAAATGAGAACATAGGACTTCGGTAAAATGTGCAATGCTATCATTTATGTAGAGTAGAAACTATAGCGTATTATCAAGACACAAGTTTCCCTCTGTGTATTTCCTCACTTCACCTCAATTCCGCAAGTTATTGAATTTCAGAGATTCCAGAAATACCAGACCTTTAGAAAAAAATCATCAAACCACAAACAGACAGTATTTGAAGAGGCTTTATAAAAGGTCATTTTATGTGGTAAGGAATTTTTGTTTGCAAGTGACAGATAATCCACTCCGAGTGAGCTTAAACAGAAGAAGAAATTAATTGGTTTATGTGACTGAAAAAATCAGAGGTAGAAGGGGTTCAGGCATGGGAGAATTTGGAAACTCAGTGTCATCAGAACACCCTGTCTTTCCACCTCTAGGCTCTGGCTTCCCTTCTTGGCTTCATGTGATAGTCAGATGGCTCTAAATAACTCTGGGCCATGTGGTCCCAGATGCCACTGAAGTCCAATGGGGATTAAAGAGTGCACATATGCCCTCCTCTTGGTAATTGTTCCAAAGCTTCCCAGATCTCTGTCCGACTGGTTTGGGAGTTCATTTCTGTGACTGGCCTGGCTCCAGTTATTTGCTACCCATGGAATTAGGGAGTTGAGTGCATTTGCTTGAACCACAGGGATAAAGCTGTGGAAGTGATATCCCAGAGGAAAACTGGAGAGTAAAATAAATAATCCAACAAACAAACAAAGCAAACAAAAGTGTCCACTACAGAACCTACTGCACCCATGCATCTGATGTTTGGCTCCCTTGAGCTGGGAAGGTGAAATAGCAGGGTGGATTGAAGTCCTCACTTGGTCATAAATTACCGAGGCGATGTGGCCAAGTCCTCTCATTTCTCTGCCCCTCAGTGTCCTTGTTTCTACAAGGAGGGGGACTAAACACAATGCTCTCTCTGAATTTTCTTCCAGCTCTGAAATGGTAATGATCCCAAGCTTGCCAAATAAGAATGGGAAGAGTCTCCTGGCCTAAGATTTCATGGAAAAGAAAACGGAAGCAGGCCCAGGTGCAGGGCAGAAAAGGGAGCCAGCAGACCCTGGGCCATAGAGTGAAGGAAGCAGAGAGAACGCTCAGGGGAGTGAGGTCAGCTCCGGGACAGGACATCTCCTTGCAAGCTGAGGAGCACCCTCCAGTCTCTGCTGCTGTACTCAGAGTGAATGCAGTGGCACAGCGGTGATAGTTGCCATAGAGAGGGACAAATAGACTGTTGTTTAGTGCAAGGGCTTGATTTCTGCCAGAAAGTTTCACACTCAAAATAAATATTATATATGGCTCCCATCAGAAGTATCTAATCTAGAAAGAAGAAAAATGTCTATTTTCTGAGGTGTTTTAATAAAGTGCTTTAATTCTAGATGTCCATAATCTCGCATTGTATGTGTTTTGGAATTTAATTATTGAAGGGGGAGAGATTTTAAGAAGCAAATAAAGAACACGTGCCGTGTATTTTATGACCATAAGTGGGGTACAGTACAGTACGTTATATAATCATCTGGATCAATATTTCTGCAGTCAAACATGTGAATGTTCACATTAAGAGATAAATAAAGACTAAAAATAACCTCTTATGTGTCCAGGTCAGATTCTTGAAACAAAACAAAACACAGTTTCCAGAGCTGTTTGGAGCTTAAAGTTGTGGATAAAGTACTATGGACCTATAGGTACATAGGTACCTATAGAGCGGACTGAGATCATTTTGGATAAGACAAAGGAAAGACCTGGGATTTTGGAATGTCAAAGAATGAATTGAATTGTTTTTCTTCACGTCAAGGGACCTAGAATTTACTCTCCTGTTTTTTTCCTCGGCACCCAGTCTCTAGTAGGTGTTCAGTGACTATGACATAAATACTTTCTACCTAGTTTGGCTGCTTGGCTGTGTTCTCATCATTGCTTTGGAGTCTCCACGGAACAGCCAAGAACAAGTTCATGCCTCTACAGCATTTGATGGGTTGGTGACTATTCCTAGGTCTCTCTTTCACTGACTATGTCAAGCCACGTTGTATCTAAACCTCTGGAGAGTGCCCTTTGGTTTCTTTTTTGGGCTGTGTTTCCTCCACCTGCTTTGATGTGCCAGTGTTCTCATCCCTTTTCCCTCTGTACATTTCTTCATGGTGAGCTAGAGATCACCTCCAGGCATCACTGACCACTTGTACGCTCACATATCCAAAGCTGTACCTCTCTCTAACTTATATGGTTCTTCTGAGATCAGGACTTGTCGTTGGCAAGGCATTTCCAAATTCAAACGTGCGAATGAGTTTCAAATAGAATTTATTACTTTCCCTTTCCCCCAACCCCACTCCCATAGATTACTTTAGTGAAACGTATCCCCTTTTATTCAGGTGCTCGAGATAGAATCCAGCTCTATCAATTACACCTAGTTTATATCTTCCCTATGCATTTTTTTTCTCCATTTTTACTCTGCCACTATCTTATTCTAAACTCCACCATCTCTTGCCTGGATTTGTTCCGTGGCCTCCTAACTCAATTCTCTGTTTTCAGTTACCACTTCCTACAATCCACCTATTCTGTCAGTATTCGCGAAATCTTTCTCGAGTGAAAAATCTGATCAAGTTATGACTTTGCATCAAATCTTGTGGCTTTCCTCACCGTCAAGATCAACTCGAAACTTCTTTATATAGATACTAAACTCCAAGTGGCCAAACCTCTAATTTCTAGACTCATTTTTGGCTCTCACTCTATGCCCCAGTCACAGGAACTATTTGTGGCTCTCCCAACACACTCAAGCCATTTGGCCTTTTGCTCCTCTGCACATGGTATCCTTACTTTCTAAAACTGCTCATCCCCTCAAATGCGTAATTAACTTACGTTTGTAATTCAGACTCAACTTAGAAACCTGCTCCTTTAGCAAGTTGTTGTAGTCATACCCACCTGGGATTAGTGTCCTCTCTGCACACCTACAGCACTCTGCTTATATTATGTAGTATAACATGCTTTCTGATGTCTATTCTCTTTCATAAGATCGTTAGTTCTTTGTGAGCAGAGGCCAAGAAACTCATATCTTCATTGCCTAAAAAATGCTTGACCCATAATATCCCTCAGTAGATTTTTGTCAAATGGAGGAATGAATGAATGAATACACACACACACACACACACACACACACAGGCTCCTATAAAGCATTTTTTTTTTTTTACTTTCCTGAAATGTTAAATGTTGGCTAATTAACTCTAGGAAATTCCTTTTTAATTTTTTCATGATTCAAACAACTAGTATATCATTCAGGATAAGTGAGGTTCTTCTGCAGTAACAATCTTTTTTTTTTTTTTTTTTTTTTTTAACGTTGTTATTCATTCTTTGAGAGACAGAGAGACAGAGCGCAAGCAGGGGAGGGGCAGACAGAGAGGGAGACACAGAATCTGAAGCAGGCTCTGAGCTGTCAGTACAGAGCCCAACACGGGGCTCAAACCCACGAACTATGAGATCATGACCTGAGCCAAAGTTGGCTGCTTAACTGACTGAGCCACCCAGGCGCCCCCACAGTAACAATCTTTAATCTCAGAGGTCATATGACCTCAATTCATTGCTTGGGCCCCAAGTAGTGCAAGCCTACTATGTACTCAGAATCACAGAACATCTGGAAAATTTGAGGACCAGCAGAGATTTATTTATTTATTTATTTATGGTAATGTTTATTTATTTATTTCTTAAAAAAATTTTTTAAATATGAAATTTGTCAAATTGGTTTCCATACAACACCCAGTGCTCATCCCAACAGGTGCCCTCTTCAGTGCCCATCACCCACCCTCCTCTCCCTCCCACCCCCCATCAACCCTCAGTTTATTCTCAGTTTTTAAGAGTCTCTTATGGTTTGCCTCCTTCCGTCTCTGTAACTTTTTTTTTCCCTTTCCCCTCCCCCATGGTCTTCTGTTAAGTTTCTCAGGATCCACATAAGAGTGAAAACATATGGTATCTGTCTTTCTCTGTATGACTTATTTCACTTAGCATAACACTCTCCAGTTCCATCCACGTTGCTACAAAAGGCCATATTTCATTCTTTCTCATTGCCAAGTAGTATTCCATTGTATATATAAACCACAACTTCTTTATCCATTCATCAGTCGGTGGACATTTAGGCTCTTTCCATCATTTGGCTATTGTTGGAAGTGCTGCTATAAACATTGGGGTACAAATGCCCCTATGCGTCAACACTCCTGTATTCCATCAATAGCACCGCTAGGAATTTACCCAAGGCATGCAGAGTTTTAAATATAAAGACTTTTCATTTGTTTTTTCATTTAGAATGTCACATTTATGAGTAAAAACATACAGTTTGACATCAGTTTGATTTTTAAAAAGCAACTCCTACACCACTAGGAATTTGATTCATCCATCTTCTTCGACGTTAGCACCCGAAATCCTGATTCTCTCTGCCTCTGAATCCTGATAACTTCCTCTGAGCACTACACACCCCATCACCAACGGAATCCCTCCCTCCTTTCCTTCCTTCCTTCCTTCCTCTCCCTATTCCTCCTACCCTGACCATTATCTCTCCATGTCTGAATTATAGCACTAGCTTGCAGATCTCCAGTCTCTCCTCCTTCAATCTGCCCTTACACATTGCAGCTAGAATGATCCTACTAAAGCACTGCTTTGTGTTTCTTCAGAGCTTACAGAATAAAATATTAAACCTATAGCTTATCACCCAAGGCCTGTTATAATTTGTTCCTGACCTCCACTGTGACCTCATTTTCTCATTATCTTCCTGCAAAAGCCTTTGGCTTATGCAAAGGGGCCCTCCTTGAGCCTTCTCCTTCTTATCTGGACTGGTTTAATAATGACAGCCCTTATCTCATAGGATTGTCATGAAGATTGAATGAAACAATATGAGGAGGGCTTCTAGCATACTGCCCTGCCATACACTCGGCCCATGATATTGTGGCACATGGTTAAAAATATGTATTATACCTTTATAACACTCTTATTAGCAATCTCTTATTAAGTATCAGCACTAGGTAGGATGCCAGTGTCCTTGTCATTCTTTAGGATTCCCTGAGAATAAAGAGTATACTAACAAACACACAAATGCTTGTCATTCATACTGAAAAAACTAGATAGTTATAATTCAGGTTTTTTGCAAAAAATAATCCTGGTTTGTATCACCCAAATGATGGCATGCACTTACATAGTCCTCAGTTTTGATGAGTTTCACTGTGCCTTCCAAAAATTAAACAGCACTCAAAGTGTTATTATTTTGAAGATGGAAGAATTTGCTTTTTTTTTGTTGCCAGGCTGCGTTATAAATCTGCTATGCTTTGTAGTAGTAAAGGTGGTCAAAAGATGTTACATCAGCTACTTGTGCACTCACTGAGAATAGGGATGGTACACCTGTGGGTCCCTTATAAATGCACCCATATTTAGATTGCCTGAGGTAGGGCTGTGAAGATGATGCTGTACTGAAGCAAGAGCACTAGACTAGGAGTCTGAAAAAATCTGTCTTCTGAGATCTATTTAGAGCTAATGAACCATTAACATCATTTTCTCAGTAGGATGTGAACCGTATCTGCTTTCTCAGAAGATTGTTGTAAATAACAAACTATACCTGTCAAAGTGTTTTGTTCAAATTGGTAGATTGATTTCTGCATGCAATTTACATATGTAAAATGTAACGTAATATGCAAAGCATGTAAGAAAGATTTTCATTACATATGTGGTATTTGTTGAAACATTCTTTAAGACCAAACTAGATTCCTTTCTAAGAGGAATTAGAATTCCTTCTAAGAGGAATTCAGAGTCAACTACAAGTACTAAAAATGCTTTTTACTATTATTTCTTATTTTTGGTGCTGGTATTCCTGAAGAGAAGGAAGACATAAAGAAGGAAAAGGTTTTATATAAAAAAGGAAATTTGAGAAATACGACCTTATTTGGTGAATGAAAACAAAAATTAATTTATCTCCTTGACATTGAAAATAGGGTTGTTAGATAAAAACCAGATTTCTTTGGGCTACTGTCTGTATTTCCAGAATGAATCAAAGTCTCTGCTACCCTTTGGGAGGATGTCGCTGGTTAGTACCTTGCTACTTTGTTCAAAATATCAGTGGCAAAAACAACAGCAATAGCAATTTCTGCTTCAAGTCCTACCGTGCAATAAAATCAGAGCATTGCTCATCTGCCAGCCTGGAGAAAAAACTGATCCAGAAATTAAGACACTGGCTCTAAATCGCACAACTGAGCGAAAATATGAAACAAGTCCCACCTGGCTCCGAACTCCGTTTCCATCATGGCACCACCCGACCAAGCTTGTTGTGAGAATCACAGTGACTTCAATCAAGAAGGTGAAGGTGGAATGAGAAAGTTTACTACAAGATGCAGCATTGTAAATAGTTTGGATTATTGCATGAAGCGCAGGACGGCCTTCAGTGTGTGTTGTTATAAACAATTCAATCACCACAGGGGTATAAGGTGAAGGCTAGAAGAGCAATGCCCAAACTCAGAAGTCATGGCCAAGTTTTGCAAGCGGAGCCCAGGGAGTATGTTCCACAATTGTGTTTTGATGAACAGTGAAAGAGATTGAAAGGTGTTGAAAAGGGGACATTTAATTGTACTATAGTGAGTGTCTCAAGGACATGAAAGACACTGATGTTTTTAGTCCCTCTCCACTGTGGAAACAGGCATTCTGATGACAATTATTGCTATCTATGCTTTTTAATGATTAAGTTTTAACTAGTGACTCAAGAGAGGCCTTAGCTCTCAGCTCTTAGACCAGCATGCTGCATAGAACCTTACACTTTGGGTTTGCGCCTTACCCTGAGGAAAGGGACTTGAAAGGACATCGTCTTAAAGTGGAAAACCTTTCTGCAGTCCCCCACCCTTAAGCAGCTGCCTCTGAAGTTTCTAACATGTACTCTGACTGCCCTCTCCTGGTTGGATGGAAAAACAGCTAAAAGAAAAGTGAACGTGGGTTTTTAGCACTGCTCTTAGACTAACCTGAATTTCATAGAAATGGAAATTGCCAAGGGATCAAAAGCGAAAAACAACAGGACAGAAAGAGAATTCTTACTTGTGACTTTGTAGTGCAAATATAAACCGAGACTAAACAAATTCCACAAAAAAGTATCCCCATGTTGGAATGAAGTCATGCTTTAGAGTCATTTGATCAATAGGGCTGTCCCAGAGCTATCTAGCACGTGACCAGAATTCATCCGAGTTCTGGACAGGTTTGTCTCAGATCCCATAAACTATAAGGCAGGACTCAGTGGAGCCGGGGACACCGAAATTGCATTGATTTCCATTCACTGACACACTCATTGCCTGGTGCCCTCTGTAGTACCCTACTGGCAGCTCTAAAGGCTGATACCAGACTGAATGCAAACAAAGAGGTAGCTGGTGATCCATGGAAATAGTTTGTGTTTCACTGTAAAATACGCCAGCATTTCTCCAGTGTTTATCGACCAAATTCGTGGCTATGATAACACCTAAAAGTGTGTATCTACTCAACTCCTTGCACTTCGTTCAGAATTGTAATCTTTAAAAATGTTTTGGATCCCAGTACTTACTGGGTTCTTGGACCACACTGCTTAGGTTTGAAATGTGACTGTGCTCCTTGCTGCATGATCTTACACAAGTCTCAGAATTTCAGGGTCCTCAATTTCTGTACCTGGAAAATGGTGATCATAAGAGTGTCTTGGGTTATTCGAGAGAGTAAATGGGAAACATCTAATACTCTTAGATTAGTAACTAGCACCTAATAAATGTTCAGTAAATGTTACCTGCTAGTGTTATTCTATGTCATTAAGAAGGTCCTTTAAAAAATAGAACTGTGGTTAGGCAAGACATTTACAGAGCTTGACTCATCAAAAGAAATAAGGATGATAGAATCCAGGTGATACTTAACCACCCAAATCCAGGGCGGGGGGGGGGGGGGGGCTATACATTTTGGGAGAGGTCATCACAGAGCCTTGACCCACTGGAGTTTATGCAGTTGGTTAGTAGAACGTGGCTCCTGTAGGGGCAAAAACAGATGAGCAACCAACGAGAGTACTGCATATTACATCCAGCCAAAAACAGGAGAAAATGGATGAGCATGAAACTGTTGGCAATTATTCACTTTTCTTGCTCAGCCCACAACCTGAACGTATTTTCAGACCTGGAAACTTATTAACTGAAGAAGTGGCTAATTCCCCACGAGGAAGGACCTCAGATGTACACTATAATGATACCCTTGATCCTTCTCCAAGTGATTAATATTGATTAAAGGAGAGTGGCAAGATATTTTGAAGGACTTTGGACAGAAGGGCTGAGTTGGCATGGATGTTTGGAGATCCAAGCATGATTATCATTCCTGTTTGAGTAGGGACAGAGGGGGACAATAGATTCCTGGCCAAAATCCAGCTTACAAAGAACCTACTATGTGTGTGAACCAACTTGGTTATCATCTTCCTGGTTCCTAAATGTATAACTGGATTTACCATACTTGGCAATTAGAGTAAACTTCATATTGGATCCTTGGTCTGTAGATTAAGAGCTATCATAGAAGGAGAGGCCAAGTGGAAGCTTCTGAAACTGCACAGCCCCTCAACCAATATATTAAATGAAAAAAAAATATATATATATATTACATTCTGGGGGAAGGGATATGACCTAGAATAGTGCCATCATTAGGATTTTAAGGATGCAGGGGAGAAGGTCCCTAACATATCTCTATTTAATTCAGCAGTTTGGCCTCCGAAGGAATCAGAAACATCTTTGTGAATGACCATAGAATGGTCCTGATTGTGGCTGGCATGCCAGACAAGATGTCAGGCACTTGGTAAGGTGAAGGAGTTTGTTCCATCTTAATCAAAAAAGGGGATCAGAAACAGTTGGCTTTCACATGGATCGGATAGTAATACACATCACAGATGTGTCCAGAACTAGAATAAATTTTCTGTTATGTGCCATGATATAGTCTGCAGAGATCTGGACGATCTTGACATAACCGCAGCACATTTTACTGAACATGACATTAATACTATTAGGATGAGCACAAGAGCCAGCTTAAGACCTTGGTATATTGTGCACTCCAGAGGGCATGAGAGAAACCCTGCAAAGATTCAGGGACCCTCCTTTTCTTACAAAACTTGTAGTCAGCAGCATGTTGGAGCACCCTTTCTAAAGAAGTCAAATTGCTGTGTCTTGCTTTCTTAACCACAAAGATGGAAGCACCATGGTTTTCTGAAGCCAATACATTCCACGTGTAGGAATATTGTTCTGGTCCGTATTCTGGTTGACATAAAAAGGATACTTCTTTGAGGTCCAGACCCAAGTTCTGGCACAGCACCCTGTCTTAGTCATCTCAGACTGCCAGAACGAAACACCAGACTGAGTGGCTTAAATAACAGAAATGTATTTCCTTATGGTTCTGGAGGCTCTAAGTCCCAGATCCCAGTCCAGCAGAGACAGTTTCTGGTGAGGACTCTCTCCCTGGTTTGCAGAAAGCCCATTGTCTCGCTGTGTCCTCACAGTGGGGAGGGAGAAGAATCTCCCCAATGTCGCCTCCCTCTAGCCTTTGGCAACCACTAATTTGTTCTCTGTCTCTAGATTTATTCTGTATATTTCATATAAATGGAGTCATACAATATGTGACCTTTTGTGTCTGTCTTGTTTCACTTAGCATAATGTTTTCTAGGTTCATCCACATTTAGCAGGTATTCCTTTTTATGACTTATTAATATTCCATTATATGGATAGACCACATTTGTGTATCCATTCATGCGTTGATGGACATTTGGGTTTGTTTCCCAATGTGCTACAATGGCCATTCGTGTACAAGTACTTGTTTGAATACCTGTTTCAACTCTTTTGGGTATATATTTAGGAATGGAATTCTTGCCGGGTCATGTGATAACTCTCTGAATATCTGCTAAAATATTTTGAGGAACTGCCAAAGTGTCATTCCACAGTGATGGTATCATGTTACATTTTTTTTTTTTTTTTTTTTAGAAATAAGTTATTTTGTTTTATTTATTTTGAGAGAGAGAGAGCATGCATGAGCAGGGGAGAGGCAGACGGAGATAGAGAATCTCAAGCAGGTTCCACATTGGGCGTGGAGCCCGATGGACACAGGGCTCAATCTCATGACTGTTAGATCATGATCTGAACCGAAATCAAGAGATGCTTAACAAACTGAGCCAGGCACCCCTCATTTTACATTCTTATAAGTGATTAATGAAGGTTCCAATTTAGTTATTTTTCTTCTAAAAAACATTACAGCCACCCTAGTGAATGTGAAGTGGTTTTGACTTTCATTCCTTGGTGGCTAATGATATTTAGCATCTTTTCACGTATTTGTTGGCTATTTGTGTATCTTCTTTTTTTTTTTATTTTTTTAAATTTTTTTTTTCAACGTTTATTTATTTTTGGGACAGAGAGAGACAGAGCATGAACGGGGAAGGGGCAGAGAGAGAGGGAGACACAGAATCGGAAACAGGCTCCAGGCTCCGAGCCGTCAGCCCAGAGCCCGACGCGGGGCTCGAACTCACGGACCGCGAGATCGTGACCTGGCTGAAGTCGGACGCTTAACCGACTGCGCCACCCAGGCGCCCCTATTTGTGTATCTTCTTTAGAGAAATGTCCATTCAAGTCCTTTGACTGTTTCTAAACTGGGTTGCTTTTTGTTGTTGAGTTATGAGTTATTTATATATTCTAGATACTAGACCCTTACCATATATATGATTTGCAATTTTCCCCCCTATTCTGTAAGTTGTGGACAGTGTCTTTCTGACAGTGTCTCTTGATGCACAAGAATTTTGAATTTTGATGTTAAATTTATCTATTTTGTCATATCCACAAAGCCACTGTTTAACCCAAGGTCATGAGGATTTAACCCTATGTTTTCTCCAGTTTTAGCTCATGCTCCTCTTGTGAGAGGAAAAATATCTTGAGGTGAGAATGTTTACAAACTCATGCACCACAACATGATGGAGTGCTGGTCCATAAGCATGGAATCCCAGTCAACATAGCATCTAACCAGGGAGAAAGCTCTGTGATGGCGGTCATTGATCATGAGAGACCATGCAGCATCCATAAGCAGCTGGCTTGAAATGGCCTGTGGAAAGCAGAGGTGAAGCACCAGCACAGAGGCAATACTCTGTGAGGGTGGGGAGTCATCTTCCTAGATGCTAGATATGCCTTGAATCTGAAACTTCTATAAGACACTATGTCCTCAAAAGGACTCATGGGGCTGGGGCAAAAGAAGGTGGAACAGGAGTAGCCCCATTTATCATCACTCCCCATAACTCACTATGGACTTGATACTGCCTGCCCTTGCAACTTTGGGTTCTGCATGGTTACTGCTCAGATCCTCAAGAGAAATTCATTCTTGCCAGGGACAAAGCAAAGGTCTCATAAGCTGTGGCTTCTGTTGAGGCATTTAGGATTTTAGAAACCAACAGGCAGAAAGGATTCACCATCTTGACAGGGGTAACTGATCCTGGTCAGGAAGGAGTAGGGCTATCACACAATGGAGCCAGGGAGGAATGTGTATGGAACTCAGGTGATACACATAGGTACCTTCTTGGTATTTCCTTGCCCAACAGTGATGGTGAGTGGACAAGGGCAGTGACCCATACCTGTAGAAAGTATCACTGCCAGGAGTTTAGACCTCTTAGGGATTTGAGTCACAACACCAAATCAGTGACCCAGACCTGGAGAGGCTGGTGGTAGCTGCTAGGAAGTCAGAATGGATAATCACAGAGAGAGTATGGGTACCAGTGATGACCCCAAGGCTAACTGCTGTGATGGAGCTAGTAGTTTGTCTAACCTCCTTGTTCTAATCCTTCCCTTAGGACAAGAGGCCCACTGGAACCTCAGAGGAGGGGCGCCCAGGACAGGTATGGAGAAGTGGACTTATACGGCAAAGGGGCAGAAAGTGGCAGTCACCAAGTGTGCCATTCAGCTCTCCAACAGGTTACCGTCCACAGGGAGGGCAGTTATTGGACAGCCTCCACTTGCAGGTGCCTTAGGATATTCCTTCAGGTTTTAAGCTGAGGAGGTGAGATCACATTCTTTCTGGGCAATCCAAGGCCAATGACTGAGCATCGTGTTGGTACAGGATTCCCTCTTCCTAGCTAGTGTGGGAGTGCTCTATGGGCGATCTTGGTGTGGGAGCTCCCTCCTAAGTTGGTTGAGACTTTTCTCATAACTAGAACATGGTCTGAAACTCCTCCTGCCTAATCTTATTTGTCCTTCTCTTTATCTTTCATAGGCATTACCTCCAATCAATTTCTTGTATTTTTAAATCTTGGGTTCTTCTTCCCAAAGGAACTATTGCCACAGGCTTGTATATATGATCACCACTGTAGATAAATATACAAACTTAAATAAAGTGATTCAAGTCACACAGCTCTTAATGGAATATTTTTTCCTACTTAAATGTTTAGTTTCATGCTGAATAATATCCATGAAATCATGCCTTTGATGTGCAACTTATACTTTCCTAATGCACACTGGAAGTATAACTATTTAAAAAAACTATCTGAGGCAACCCTTACTCATCTCACATTGGGAAAGAGCATAGTATCCTATGCATTTGCTGAGAATATATTCATTTCATAAAAATTTATATGACCAGAGTATTTTTTGAAAGACAGGCAATTTTCCACTCAAAAGAAATGGAGCAGTACCTATCATCTCGCTAGGAAACCAAAGATATTGATAAAAGACAATGTCTATGGTTGCCAGACCCTATATTAGACATTTTCCTCTCTGATTTTATTCAAAACTTTCATCACACCAGTAGAAGAGATAAATCCAGATAAATCTGACCTCTGGATCAATGATCCATTCATTCCTATGGCCTCCAAAATGAGTATATGTGCCTTAAGAAATATTCAGGATAAATTTATTACACAGCATGATACAAGAAAATACTTTAACTGTATCTTATGATTTAAAATTAAAATGCTTTACTAATAGTTAAAATAAGTTGACACTAATTCACATATTTCATATACATAAATAGGGTACGCATGGTCAAAAATTGAGACAACTGTTAAATTGTTCAAAAGTAACAAATCTTTAGTTAACCACTATTAAATATTTTATATACTTATGTATAAAAACAAATGAGTTTATTCACATTCCAAAAATTTTCCACACAAAAGTTTTAGGGTATTCAGCAAGATGGCATATTTAATAAGCAATAACATGCGCAATTTCATGAAAAGGCAATGTGGCCCAGTACACGGATGCTTTGGCAAAACTATACATTGCCTCAGGACAGAAGACGTACTTAGAATGGTACAGGAAACTGTAGATAGAAAATTCAACAATATCCTTCATCTGGAATACCTCTCACGCATATCTGAGGATAAAACTTGGAGTTGGGAGACATAAAAAATCAAAATGCCACATGATATATACAGATATCTCCACCTCTTGTTAGTCTTAGAACAGTGACTATTGTAATTTTTAGCAAACACCACTAGCCATAGCCCTCCACTCCCATCGTAATTATAGAAAAATGACAGCCTTTGACCATTAATTCTTAGTTCTGATGATGCCTTGAAGACTATGTCAGTTGAGTCTACAGTGACATCTTTTGTCATGAAAAAGGCTGGAATAATGACCTAATGAGTTTACATGGGATGCCTCATTTTTATATGCACAGCTCCTCTGCTATAGAAGACTGATTATAAGGCAGTTTTACAATACACATATATTTAATTACTAGGGAACCTGTAGGGTAGAATTTGCCCTAAATACATCCAGAGCTAGGTGAAAAATGCCTAGTCATTTTACACCAGAAATTTGCAAGTGCTAACAAGATCAATTTTTATAGAGTATATTGATTAGAACACAAAAGTAGGTAATGCTACAACATTCATCCATTTGCCAATTCAATATATAGTTACTGAGTACATGCTTTTTGCTATGCTCTTTTCTAGGCACTGGAGAGAGAGCTGTGAACAGGGATGGCTCCTCTCCATAAGCCTTACATCCTAGTGGAGAAGAGGACAAATACAGTAAGTACGTAAAATATATGCTATTTCTATTTATGCCATATTTAAAGGTATGTCGTAAATGCCTAGGAGAAATGCAGGTATGGAGGAGGAGTGTGCCGGTATGAGACTCAGGGTGATGATTGAGCAAAAACCCAAAGAGGGTGAGGGAACAAGTCATGCAAGTTAATTGAGAGAAGAATGCTCCAGAGAAAGCAACTAGTCTTGACCTACTGCCCAGGGCACAGTTAGTACTCTCTCAAAAAGCCAAACTTTCAGAGCATTAAACAAAATACATACATGTTTTAAAGATGATCACGTCCCCTTAACTCTGGACCCGTCCCCCATGAATCTATTCCATTGCCACCTGACACTGGCTCACTCAATGACAAACCTGAAGCATCATGATGTTAGAACCTTCGTGACGATGGCTCAGAATTCCAGATTCTGGCAAATGCAGAGGTGCAAATTCAGAGTTTACGTATGAAGATCGAATGGGGGGTCTCAGACTAGAGACCCTCCCGATGTCAGCTCCAGGGCCGATCAGGAAGCCAGGCCAATTCAGGAAAGAGCTGACTCTTGATGTAAGAGTCAATGAGGAGCTGACAACGTTGATGTAAGGCAGCGGAGGAGACCGAAGCCCCGCAGTCCATGCCAGAATTAACGGACTAGAGAAACAGGCAGTCAAGCACTCTGGGGACCTTTGCAGACCAAAGCTGCCTAACCTTTCCCTTATATGGCAGGTTTGGCCTAAATTCTTACAGCTAAACTCATGAGTCCTTGGTTATGACAAAAAAAGTTCTAAAAGATGGCATCTAACACAATTAAACATTCTGCTAAAAACTTCTTTAGGGGAAAAAAGGGTCATATATATATATATATATATATGTATCATATATTTTACACATCATATATATATATATATATATATATATATATATACATATTCATACGTAAAATCTTGAACTGAGGGATGCACAGCCATTGAGTGCCTGAAATTTGGAGCCAGACTACTAGGGTCCAAAGGCCAGCTTTCCCTCTTGGTAGGCACATGACCCTGGGTGCTCCGTAGGTCTGTTTTAGTTCCCTCATCTTTTTTCTTTTTTTAATTTTTTTAGGTTAATGTATTTATTTCGAGAGAAAGAGAGCACGAGCAGAGGAGGGGCGGAGAGACAGAGACAGAGAATCTCAAGCAGGCTCCACGTTGTCAGCGCAGAGCCTGATGTGGGGCTAGACCTCACAAACCGTGAGATCATGGCCTGAACCAAAATTAGGAGTCGGACACTTAACCGGCTGAGCCACCCAGGTGCCCCAGTTCCCTCATCTTTAAGAGGAGATATTATCTACTTCACAGAGTGGTCATGATGAAGATGATGAGCGATATTTGAAAAAATGCTTAGAGCGCTGCCTGGAATATATTAAGCACTATATAAATGCTTTTAAAATAAAATAGAGCATAATTTTAACTTCCTTTAAAATATGACTTCCAAAGACTTACCTCTTTGACCTTCATCAAAGAAAAAAGGCTCACTGACATTTCCTGAGAGACCATCTTTTACATAGAAAGGTTTAAAGCAGAATTGTTATATGGTATGAGTCCAGAAATTCCAAATCTGTCAAGTTTATATCAAACCTTTAACTGAGTTTCAAAGTGAATTGTATAAAAAATAGATGACCAAAAAAGATTAGCAAATGAATACTTTATTAGAGTCATAACACTTATAAAATAAATTTCTTTTCATCATGGAGTTACCAGATTTTAAAACCAACCAATACGTTCTCATTTCTACAGCAAATATAAAGAATTCTCAAATACCATAATTTTTGTTCAAGTGCTTTGTCACTCAATTCACAAACCCAGAACACGATTAATCTACAAATATAACTATTCACAGTCAGATGAGTTTTAGGCTTGGTTCTTAATGATCTAGAAGCAATCCATTTACAAAAATGCCACCAAAGCCATTTCATGAAATCATTTAATTTAATGCCACCAAGCATGAACCTGTTATACTTTGGAAACAAAAATAAAATCTCACAACTAAATCTAGCAGACTAACTTTAAACGATTCCAACTTGCATGGACTATATATCCTTATGGCACATTTATGACTTTGTAATATACAATTCATAATACAGGTTTAAGTGTGTGGTATGGTGCTAGAAAAAACATGGAAGTCAGGTCATAAGACTGATTTCTTCTTGCCACATATTGAAACACGTCTTTATATCACAAACCAAACTCTAAGAAGATTCTTCTTTTTGGAGATGATTATATAAATAGCATCTGATCACTGAGCATTGATCATGTTACTCATTCAAGACTGTTCTATGTCCATGAAATCTACCAGCATAACTTATACATGGCACTCTTAGGGGATGATTCAGCCACAGAAGCAAAGGGCTGAAGGTTTAGCACTATCAAAAGCCTTCTTTTCCTGGAGGCAGCCCTCCTGGGGCAGGACAAAAGTACCCCACTTGGATGTGTCATGGGAGTGGGATCTAACTCTTACCTGTTTTCCCATTCAAGCCATTTTGGCACTTGCCACAACCAGGATACCTCTAACAGATGCATTCAAATATTTTCTGTGCAATTCAGTCAGAGACAAGTTTTTATGATGGCTATTGTTTTAAAATGGATTCTGTACATCTGTCACCAATGCAAACCAACATAAATGTCGGGGCTACTATTAAAACACATAAGAAGTTACAACTTTAAGTTATATTTAGTATTCTACTGAAATTTAACCCAAAGTAATGTAAAAGAATGAGAAGTAAAAAGTTAACTCTTCAGGGAGTTCTATTTGGTAGAGCTTCACATATCCACACATGAATATTCCCATGTTCATGCACAGGGACAAACAGCTGTATTCTGAAGCATAAATAAATCCAAAGTAAGACAGAAGCAGAAGAGACCAGTTCCAGGAGTGGTGAAGGGTCTCTGGGGATCTCATTGGAAGGATGCCGGATGACAGGTTTGCTCAGTTGTTAAGAGACCCTTGGTCAGATTAGGCCACTAGGATTTAGTTCATAAATTACTTTTTCTTGTATCCAAGACTCTGCTTGAATTAGCTTGAGCAACCATCCACCACCTCAAGGGTAAGCACTTGACCATCAACACAAAGGTGATATGATTATTGCATAATGAGGCTAAATATTATGTGGCTTATCTAGTTTTATAGCTTTCAGGATCAGTTCAATAAAATACATAACATAGAACTAAGGTTTTACACCAGAGGTCGTCAAACCGTAACTCACAGCCCACAGGCCAAATCCAGCTTGCTGCCTGTTTTTGCGAATAAAGTTTTGTTGGAACCCAGGCACGCTCATTCACTGATGTGTGGTCTATGGCTGCTTTCACAAAGTAACAGCAAGGCTGAGTCGCTGCAACACAGACTGTATGGTCCACAAAGCCTAAAATATTTACCATCTGGACTTTTACAGAAAAATGGTGCCAATCTCTGTTTTACGCTAAAAAGACAGAATTCAGTGGGAAGACTATTTAAAATGTGTCTTTTTTCTTTTTATGAAATTTTAGTTACCTAGTAAAATTAAGGTTTAGGTGACTCAATAAGCAAACAAAAGATATACCTCTTTTTCATGAACAATATCGGTATATTTTATGGATATAAGGGAAAATTTTCTTAAAAAAGGAAAGAGGCAGATGTAAAATTAAAGGCCACTTCTCTGTTTATCATCATAATAAAATTAAAATTCCATCCATGCAACGAACCAAAACTTGTCCTTAGGTGCTCTCTCTATATAAACAAGTTGCTTTTGGAATGTTATTACATTTGGACAAAATGGTATCCAAATTGATCAGACACGTAACGTAGACAAATGAAACCAACACAGACTGTTAGTTTCTAAGGAGTGTCACGGTCGCCATCTTCTCAACGCCAGACCCAAACTGCAACCATAACAGGCTGTCGTCACAAAGGCAAAAATCTAAGAAAAAGGAAACAAAAGCTCACATCAGATTTATAACACTGACTTTAACTTTAGAAAAACCCACTCATCCCAAGGAACAACTATCTGAAGACTGAAGTACCTAAAGATACTTCAACACTTACGGAAATGGTTTATATTCATTCATCTTTTTGATGATTGTACTACCATCTAATCCCCTCACATCATTAACCCTTCCTTTCAACATTCTAGCCCCTAATAATATTTTTGTTTGTGGACAGGCCTAGCTTTAACGTTTGTTCACATGCTGGACTCACTTGTTAAGTATTTATGAAACTCTCAATACCGTATTCAAAAATTCGCTGCGAGGTGTCTATTCACACAGTGATCTCATGGCCAAGAAAAGTGCAAGTATGAGAAATGGAGGATATACAAAATCCTACCGGTGACAGTGGAAAGGGATTTTAGAAGTAAACAAAGAAAACCCATAGAAATGAATCAACGGATTCATTTGGCGTGGGAGATACTTCTGAAACCCACACTGAACTCTGAATTACTGTCCTTACTATTTGACAAGGATTTCTTTAGCAACAGCTACGTGTACATCAGTGCATTTGGTGCATATGAACAAACAGTAGCTATTCTCCTCATGCTTTTTGAATTCATGATCCATAGAAAACAATAAGACAAAGCAATTAAATGTGATAAAACATTATGACTTAGTGCAGCAATCCTTTACCAGAAAACTCCAGCTCTGAGAGGGAATATCGGATTCACCTACAGAACGTGACCATTCTCTAATTGCCACTCTGCTACTCTCCCCAGCCGCCTTCTGCTGGTTGTCTCTCTGATGCATCTCTAATCTAGACATCGTCTACTGAATGAGAATGACCACTGTTGATATCTATTGTTAACAAAAATGAATTTTCCTCTCTCAGGTATACTGAAATAAAAAATAAAGTGAGGGACTCAATATAGTGTTACAAAAGAACAAATCATACATTTAGGTATGATTAAAACTGAGAAACTAAAGGTTTACTTCTATGAGAACATATGGATGAGCTGCTATGTAATGTAGAAGGAAAGCATGTAGAGGTTTACTAAGGCAGCTTCCCTTAGGCACAGAGAGAGGGAAGGATAACAGGGACAAAGTCACAGAAGAGCGTCAGCCACAATGGAACCACAACATGGCAACACTGAAAACTGGGCTCCTGGGACAAAGGAACGTTAGTGAGAAATTAATGACATGGATCATCAAGTCCTTGAGCACCTGCTACTCTTACGAAAGTAGGATCTTAAGGCAACTATAAACAGACCAATTTGGTGCTAGTACAAGGATCTGGCAGGTAGTGCGAAGACAGCCTGCAGCACTAAAAAGGAGGGGATGGAAGTAGTAAAGGAAAATTCTGTGAGAATTGAGGACGAATAGGAAGGACACCTGGTAGGAAAAAAGTCAACTCCAAGGCCCTGAACTTTTCTTCACTTTATAAAATTGTTAAAAGTCCAGTGGCTTTCTAGCTGTGGTCTTTGGTAATAAGGATCTCATGAAAGTGCCTCAGAGATGATGAGGCCGACAGAGGTGGCTTAAGAGAAGGAAGGACGTCTTCTCCCAATCCAACTAGAGCATCTGGGCTCTTGCCTTCTATATTCATTGGGTTTTCAGTAAGGTTTCACTAAGTGAGACAGTTTCACTTCCTATAAAAGAAAGTATAAAAACACTGATCTAAACTATAAGCCTGTCAAAGCTGGAGCCATGCTCCTTTCTGTTGCAATCTATAATCAGTCTAATCATTGGAGATGCTCAATGAATTCTGACAAATTGTAACAGAGGCTTGAGAACCCGGGGGATGATAGGAGGTCTTAGAATCATCACAGCTCTCCCCTTTGAAACCCAGACTCTAGACCTGTGCTGTTCAATAGGACGGCCACAGCCACATGTGGCTGTTCAAACTGAAGTGTAAATTAATTAAAATGAATGGATTAATTGGATTAATTAGTGGCCACTATATCAAATAGTGCATACACAGAACATTTCTACCATTTTAGTAAGTGCTGCCGGACAGCGCTGCTCCAGAGAGATTTTAATGACCACATGGGGAGTCCTGGGATGTCTGTATGTGCTGTCTGCATAGAAGAGTAAAACTTGAGGGTCACTAACTTGCTATATAGTCATATTAAATATCGGCACATTTCAGGGAGTAAGTTGGATTTCTGACATTTTCAAGATTATAAAAACAGAAATAATATGTCTTCAAATTCCCCATATCAACACAAAACAACAAACTCACTTAAGTATTATGAATTAAGGAAGATAAAAAAAAGATCAAAATATTTCTCCACGGCATGTATTTCATCGGTCATCTATCGTACTGGCTGGCGTATTCACCCCCTCACTCACGGGGACTTTCCCCAGTGGCAGGAACTGCACCTTGTTCATCCCTGTCCCCAAAACCCAGCAAATTACCTACCTCGTGCTAGGCTCTCCATAAATATTCACTGAATTCAAAGGAATTACAATTATAATTAAGATGAATTACCATGTCTGGAGTTACAGGAAGTAAAAAGCACAAGGAATTCTTTTCACAAAGTAGACTTGGTTGTACCATGCCAGCCACAACCATGACTGGCTGTCATCTTACACGAACGTCAGCCTCTGTGCTTCAACGTCATTGTTTACAAAACAAAGGGTAACAGCAGTACTTTGCCCAGCAGGTTATTACATAGATACTTAGCTAGTATATGTTTAATGCCAATGGCTATTATTAGAGAAAACTACTGCTGCCTGAGGAGCTTCTGGGAGACCATGACAGCAAACGCAGGGCAGGGGTGGGTGCTGGTAACGGGGACTCCTCGACACTCACTGTGGCTGCTACGTTTATGTTATACTGGTTATCACTCAAGAGTGGCTGCACAGCCATGGTCACATTGCAATGCAGGTCATGCAGGGATGTGGCTGCTGCCTCCAGTAAAAAGGCTCCAAAGTAGAAGACGAACACGGTAAAATGATACGCAAAATCCTGAAAGAGAAAAAAAAAAAAAAGACAGCTACAATTAAAAGTAGTACTTTTTTCCCCCCTGTTCCTTATTTCAGTTGATGAGGTTTAGGTTCAGGAAGGTTAGAACATGTAGTCAATCCTTCACCATACTCACCATTTGCTTTGGCTGCTTGAGCAACGTCAAGCTATCAAAATCCAAAGGAAAATCAACCGACTCACCATAATCGGTAGTGGCAAACCTTCTGCTACACTAAATTTTCCAGTAAAATATGTAATTTCAGCATAGAGTAAGGTGCCACAGAGATCAATATTAACATAAAAAAGGAATAACGTATGCTGTTCTTAAAATTCAAGTAAAACAACATTTCAATTACACCTTGTTTGAAGCATCTGGGTGGCTCAGTCCGTTAAGCATCCGACTCTTGGTTTTGGCTCAGGTCATGATCTCACGGTTTGTGAGTTTGAGCCCCCGACCGGGCTCTGTGCTGACAGTGCAGAGCCTGCTTGGAATTCTCTCTCCCTCTCTCTCTCTGTCCCTCCCCCACTCACGCACACACTCTCTCTTTCAAAATAAAGAATAAACTTAAAAAATTACACCTTGTTCTTATAGTTACTAGATAATAATATTACTGTAGTACATTATACTACATATATTATGTAGTAATATACACACATTTATAATTAAGTCTTTTATTTCTGAGCAATTATGATTTTCATCCACGAGACTGTCACCTCATACACTGAAAAATGCAGACGACCTACGACATCACAGAATTCAATAACGTATCTCCTGATATTCTAAAAAAGCAAATATTATATCATAGGCTTCTACAAAAAGTACAGAACTTCTCATAGAAAAGTTAATTGTCATCAGGTGATTTCGTATATTGCTGGCATTGTGAGGCGCGACTCTACTGGAATTCACATCGTCTTACGTGAACTGATGACATCCATCAACACACTGCTGTGTGTGTCTGTCAGCAGCTCCCAGATACCAGGTACTTTACACTCATTATCATCCATCCTTACAACTACCATTTACTATTCCCATTTTACAAACAAGTAATTTTTTGTTTTTTTAATTAACTAAATGTTCTTTAAAAACAATTTTTTTAATGTTTATTTATTTTTGAGAGAGAGAGAGACAGAGACAGAGAGACAGACAGACAGCGCATAAGCAGGGGCGGGGCAGAGAGAGAGGGAGACACAGAATCCGAAGCAGGCTCCAGGCTCTGAGTTGTCAGCACAGAGACTGACACGGCACTCGAACCCTCGAACTGTGAGATCATGACCCAAGCCCAAGTCTGATGCTCAACCATCTGAGCCATCCAGGCACCCCTAATTAAATAACTGTTCTAAAATCATACAAAGATGAACTTCTGAAAGGAGAACTCAAAGCCACATAAGTCTGTCTGGTTCCAAAGTCCACTTTCTCTCCTCTATCACATGGTCTATTACTGATACAGCAACGTTACAGAGAAAGAACACAGCTCTGCCTTGGTAAATGCCCATTCAGCAAACAAAATTATCCATAGGAATTGTTCTTACCCTGCCTAGAATAATAAGGAAAAGTTAACTCATCAGGAGTGAGAATTAAAGGTACACGCTAAAAATGCTTTCTACTGAACACCTAATTCATAAGCTAACTCACCAGTGCCTTCAAAAGTTTTTAAAAAAAAAATTTTTTTTAACGTTTATTTTTTTTGGGACAGAGAGAGACAGAGCATGAACGGGGGAGGGGCAGAGAGAGAGGGAGACACAGAATCAGAAACATGCTCCAGGCTCTGAGCCATCAGCCCAGAGCCCGACGCGGGGCTCGAACTCACGGACCGCGAGATCGCGACCTGGCTGAAGTCGGACGCCTAACCGACTGCGCCACCCAGGCGCCCCAAAAGTTTTAAGAACAGTGTTACACACTGACCATGTGTTTAGTCCAGAGGAGAAATGCTCAGATATATGTAGTTATTCAACAATGTTAATTGATGGAAGTCCACATGTGACTACTTTTAGGGATTAAAAATAATAGAGCTGGATCCCAATTAGTAACAAAGATTGAGAGGATATGTTTGAGATCATTAGGCACTCAACTAATTAACTGCGGTGGATCCTCAGGAGCAGCTCATGTTACCTTGAAGAGGCGAGGAGTTAGGTGACATGGGCCTGCCACTCTTGGTCTGATGAGGCCTTTATCATCTTCACCAACCTCATCTCCTGCCACCCTCACATCTCTGAATATCGGCCACTTCGGCCTCAAGGTGGTGGCCTTTGGTGCCAGAAAGCACTCTATGCCTCAAGGCTGATGCTCCTTACACACAGTATTGTGTGGCTGGAGAGACTCTTCCCACAACCAATTACCACTTGCACCCTTCCCCACCTCCCACCAACTTTCTATTCTTGTCTAATTTTACCTTCTCCCTCCTTTTCAGGAGTATCGGAATTGCCCTGTGGTAAAGGCTTCCCTGTCCAACCCTTTTCCTTCCCTCTTCATCTTTCATGGTGTTAACCATCCAGTAAATTTCGTGCACTCCTAACTCTGTTTGGCTTAGGCCATGCTGTCCAGCTACCCATATTATTCTAGGGCCACATGTACCCTAAGGTGTTGGAGGAAAAGAATTGAATTCATGGCAACACTGGAGAGAAAATCACCACACAGGCGCTTGGAGTTCTAGAGTCAGGCAGGTAACCTGCAGTAAGGGGTTACATGTCTTTGTAAAGCAAGTTGCTCCTGATGTTCTACGGGGCCCACGTGGAGAAGGAGCATTTTGACTTGAGACACCAAGGACTAAGTATTCAGAACGTCCCGCCATGAACGGAATTTTGTCAAACTACCACCCAGTAAGTCAAACAGGTCAACAGCAATCCTTAAGATGGGGTGGCACATCGGAGATCAATCTGAGCCGGGCTAGAGGGCACATCAGGTGCTAGCCTGAACCCCCAATCACCTACCACAATGGAACTGTCCCCCTTCCTCACTCACTTGTGGCCACATGAAGGAGGGGTTCCCTTATGTCTAGCTGAAGGAGAAAGAAAACACCTGTGCTTCTTTATGGTGGCATGATTCGTGGCTACAAGGTGACAAGGGACAGTGGCTGTATCATATGTGCACTGTAGCCACAGTCAGGGTTGGCTTTGAAAGACAGTGGTTAGGGAATATTTTCCTAATGGGTTGAACTGTGAATGGTGCATTATGCCATGTACTTTGTTTGGAAAACAAAGTGGCCCAGAGTGAGGATACATAGACTCATGGTCAGTGGTAATGGTCAGGGCCCTGGGAGAATAAAAGACTGAAAGTTCTGCAACATGGTGATGCCCACCAGCAGCATCCAGGCATGGAATGACACACAGAAAAAATGGCCCAGCCAGTTGATGCAAGCCAGGCTTTGTCACCAGCCACCTGATTACTGGCATTATGGGCCCAAGAGCAGAATGACCATAGTTGGGAGAAGGAGGCTATGTAACGCCCAGTAGCATTGACTTCCAATCGCCAAAGCTGATTTAGTTACTGCCTCTTCTGAATGTTGAACCTGCCAACAGCAGAGACTAACTCTGAGACTTTGATATAGCACAATCCTTACCTGGTAGCAAATTGATGAAACTGGGCTCCTAGCTTCCTGGAAGGCATATGGCTTTATTCTCATAAATCAAACACTCATTTTGAGTTTGTATTAGCTATTCCTTTCCTGAAAGCCTCAGCCACCACCACTATACAGGGACTTATAGAATGCCTGATTCACACACATCTAGTCAACAGAGCATGTGACCAAAGGACCAACTTCTCAGCAGAGGAAGAGTGGGAATGGGCCCATGACCATGAGTTGTGTCATAGTGCACCATTTAGAAGCTGCTGGCCTGAGAGCATGACGGAATGACTGGCTAAAGGCACAGTTTGGAGAACGTGTGGCCATCTTTTGGGATGCGGTAGGTATAGGGCACATGAGTTTTCTACATGGTGTTATATCCCCACTGAAAGAACGGGAAACGAGGGGTAGAAGCAGGAATTTCTCCACTTACTATTACTCCCAATAACCTGATGACTTTGTGATTGCTACCCCTGCGACTCTGAGCTCTGCATGTCCAGAGGCCCTGGTCCCCCAAAGGGTATACTCCTGCTGGAGGATACAGCAAGGGTCCCACTGAGCTATAAGCTATGCTGCCTGCCTATGAATTTGGGGAACAAAAGGCAAGAGAAGGAATCACCATCCTGACAAGGGTAGCTTGCCCGTATCATCAAGGGAAGGGAAGGCTGCAGATACATAGGAGGGCAGTGCATGTGGAACTCAGGTGATCTTGCTCTTGGAACTCTCATGCCCGGTTGGGACTAAAAATGGACAGCTGCAGCAAAACAAGGATATGGTTACCAGGGGCTCACCCACCCTCAGGAAGGAGGGTTTGGATGACACCGCCAGGTAAACCACCGAGACCAGCAGACCTGAGTGTCGAGCAAGGGCAGTAAGACGGCTCGTGGAGGAGGGAGATGATGAGCACCGGTTGTGGCCCTGAGACCAACGCCAGTTAGAGGGGCTGTGCTTTGTCCATCTGGCCTAAGTGCTCACTCGGGAAGAGAACCTTGGAGGAGCAGTTCCTCGGACACAGAGAAGTGGGTCCACCGGTGCAAGAAGTGGACAGTAGCCTCTAATCACGCACTGCACGCATTCCCCGTTAAGAAAGAACCTGGCATTAGCTGACAGCTCCGCCTTCAGTGGGTTGGGGACCTACTGCTGTGTTTCAGCCAATGCCACATTCCTCCTGGCAGCCCCCAGCTAATGATGCTCCAGTGGGGATGCTGGGTGCCTGGCCACTTTTGCCCAATACAAGACTTTTGAAGGAAGGACTGTGCTCTTCAGCTTCTCGTTCTCAGCCAATCTACATCCCACTCTAAGACTTTCCTGCTTTGTCCTACTTCCTTGCCCATTACCTTTGACAGGTGTTATCTCTTCCCCTCCTTCTAAAAAAAAATTTTTTTTTGCACTTTTAAATCCATCTTACAGTCCGCTTCCCAGTGGACCCGAGATGACAGATATGTTCTTCTAGTACCCTGAGCATTCCCTGCTTGGCCATTAACATCATTTGGATTAATGCATCAATCGTGTAATCATTTCTTTAATGCCACTGCCTGCTACAACAAACTCTGAGAGCCACTGCAGGCCTGTCTTGTTCACCACTCTATTGCTCGGGTCTAGGATAGGGCCAGACACATATTAGGTGCCACTGGAGAGCCACGCCCATGTTTATATTCGGCCATCCTCGTCATCTTATTCCAACTGCTGTTCTGTGTGGAACGTGTGCAAGAAGGTCTTCCACACGTTTTGCTCGTTCTGGACAACGCAGATTGTTTATGCAAAACCAGTGGTTCTCAAAGGTAAGCATGCCTCAGAATCATCTGAAAAGCTTGTTAAAACACAAACTATGGGGCCCCACCTTCTGAGTTCCTGACTCAGTAGGTCTGGGTAGGATGGGAGAGTTTACATTCTACCAAGTTCCCAGGTTGACGCTGCTGCGGCTGGTCAGGGACCACCCTTTGGGAACCACCTGTCCTGAGTCCTTGGCACGTCCCCATCAGCAGATGGCCCCGTCCTCTTTGAGTCTGCTTCGCATACCCTTGCTCTCCTGCCAAACTTTCCAATATTCATACACCCCAGAGTGCCGCCCACTTGTCTTCACCTTTTGCTCAGGTAAATGGCCTCAAGCATAGCTTGATTTTTTTCAGCAACAAATGACACCCCCCCCCCATATTCTTATCTTAAGCCCATGTTTTGCTCCACACTTCAAGGTGAAATTTTTACTAGTTAAAAAAAAAGCTACATCATAAATAGGGGAATCCTGGTTTCTGCAACGGCAGCATGAAAAGGGGTGATGGCCACACAGAGCCTCAGCTTTCTCATCTGAAAAAATGAGAAAATGGTGTCCCATAGGAATCGACCTAAAGATCAAATAAGTAAATGAAGTGTCAGGACAGAAAATACAGATCAAGACATTCACAGTATTAAGTGATGTCCATAATGGGCAAATGTGGGTCAATTGTGTTGGGGGAATAAAGTGAATTTGTTTAATTGTACAGGACTTCTTTTTGTAGCTTTTATTTTCCTAAAATATATCTTTCCTTCACACCCCTCCTCTCCAAAAGTGGAAAATAAGTATGGTATCTCTTGTTTAAAGTTAGGCAGAATGGTGTTATTTCCTCTACACACACACACACACACACACACACACACACACACACACGCACACACACAGAGTACAGAAAAACCATTTCAAAATGAAAACCTGCTTCTTTTCTCAGAATAGGGCAAGTTTTTCACATTTAATATACGTTATTCCATATATTACATATTATATTTTTATTTCATCATTTATACCAAAGCTAGAAAGCTTGGGGAAAAATACTGAGGACATCTACCACCACAATCTCATGATCAACAACAGTTAGAAGCTATGAATATTTTAGTCAATATCCCACAACAAATACTTTTAGAAAATAAATTCTTCATCAAAATGTATTTCTGCTTCCTTTGTGCATTGTATGCAGGTAGCATTAAACTGTCACCACTGGGGGAAATGATTATCTTTTGAGCAGTTAATGTCTAACAGTTCCAGAACACAGCAATTAAAAGTTGTTACCATCTGGTGGCAACTCCCACAGTACGTTTGGCTCAAAACTCTTTCTGGCTAGGAGTACACAACATAGGTTACGAAACCCACCAAAAGCAGCCATGTGGTCAAAAAATGACTGATTATGTAGAAAATCACACAAGAGGAGAAACAAAAGGGGCCCTCTGGAAGCATGGCAAGGGTTTAAGTCTGCTCCTTGAAGGCGTGAGCCAGGTCTTGTAAAACGTGGCTGCCGTCACCAGGCTGCGCAGTGACCCCGCTGCACCGTGTGCTGTGTGTGGCCACCACCATTCCCTCCCTCAGAGTGGACGGCCGCAGCTAAGGAAACCACAGGATACACTGTGCAGGGGGCCATGCAACAGACTGGGAGGTCCTCCAATTTCAACGGCCTCTTCCATAAAGTGGTTTAATTAGGAAAAACAAAAAACCAAAAAACCAAAACCCACTCTTACATTTTATTGCCCGAACAACAGATATAACGTTACAGCTCGGGGGGGAGGAACACAAGTTTAGGAAACCTAATACATTTATAAGAATATTAACAATGTACTCAATATCAAAAATTAGACTCAATATAAACAAAAGGAAAACAGATGTTTACAAGTCTTTCATGGTTTGCTTCCCTCTTTCTCCCCTCCCCACCCCCATCCCATATGTTCATCTATTTTGTTTCTTAAATTCCACATATGAGTGAAATCATATGGGATTTGTGATTCTCTGACTTCTCTCACTTACCATAATACACACTAGCTCCATCCATGCTGTTGCAAATGGCAAGATTTCATTCTTTCTGAAGGCTGAGTAATATTCCATTGTGTATATATACCACCTTTTCTTTACCCTTTCATCAGCTGATGGACATTTGGGCTGTTTATATAGTTTGGCTATTGTTGACAATGCTGCTCTAAACATCAGAGTGCATACCCCTTTGAATCTGTATTTTTGTATCCTTTGGGTTAAATACCTAGTAGTGCAATTCTGGATCATAGGGTAGTCTATTTTTAACTTTTTGAGGAACTTCCATACTATTCCCCAGAGTGGCTGTACCAGTTTGCATTCCCAACAACAGTGCAAGAGAGCTCCCCTTTCTCCACATCCTTGCCAACACCTGTTATTTTCTGTGTTGTTAATGTTAGCCATTCTGACAGGTGGGAGGTGGTACCTCATCGTGGTTTGGGTTTGTATTTCCCTGATGATGAGTGATGTTGACCATCTTTTCATGTGTCTGTCAGCCATCCAGAGGTCTTCTTTGGAAAACTTTCTATTCATGTCTTCTGTCCTTTTCATATCTGGATTATTTGTTTTTTTGGACTAGATGGGTGATGGGTATTAGGAGGGCACTAGTTATGATGAGCCGGGGTGTTGTATGCAAGTGATGAATCACTGAATTCTACTCCTGAAACCAATATTGTACTGTATGTTAACTAACTAGAATCTGAATAAAATTTGAAAATAAATTAAATAAATGAAAAAAAGATTGTATGTCTAATAAAACCAGGAGTGATGTTGGCAAAACATTTAAACATTGGTACAGCATGTGCATCAACCAGTTAGAAGGAACGCTGGACAGTGCAGGCTCCTGGAGATTCACTACCTTTCCAGGCATTAACCTTTTAGTTGCTGAGCTACTCGGCAGTCCGGGAAAGTCCCAGAGGAAGGGCCAGGATGATGGGGAGCACAGCACTGGGGAAGAGGTAGCAGGGCGGGGGCAGTGACTGTGTATTAGCTAGGACTGAAGGCTATACTGGTACACGGTGGCCAAACACCATCTTTGAACCTAATACAGCCAAAAGAGGCTGCTGCTGTATCAACGTTAGGTATCGATGGTTCATTCATACGTTATTACAGGAAAGCCAGGCAATTAGGGAGAGGAGATTAAGTGTCTATCTATAACTTAGACGGAGATTTCTGATCTTCATCACTTGACCATTTATTAGAAATATTTTCTCATCATTAATGAGAAATCAAGGCAAAAATGTAGGAACACACTGCAGCAGCAACCTCAGAAACAGGATTTCCTGTGTGTGTGTGTGTGTGTGTGTGTGTGTGTGTGTGTGTGTGTGTATGTGTGTGTGTGTGTGAGAGAGAGAGAGAGAGAGAGAGAGAGAGAGACAGAGAGAGAGAGAGAGAGACTGAGAGAGACAGAGAGACAGAAAGAGAGAGAGAATGAGAATATGTTTTTTTCTTAAGTCTTTATTTAAATTCCAGCTAGTTAACATACGGTATAACATTAGTTTCAGGTGTACAATTTAGTAATTCAACAGAAGGGCTTTTATTTATTTTTATTTCTTCTTCTTCTTCTTCTTCTTCTTCTTCTTCTTCTTCTTCTTCTTCTTCTTCTTCTTCTTCCTTTTCCTCTTCCTCCTCCTCCTCCTCCTCCTCTTTTTACCATTTATTTATTTTTGAGAGACACAGCATGAGTGGAAGGGGCAGAGATAGAGGGAGACACAGAACGTGAAGTAGGCTCAGGCTCTGAGGTGTCAGCCCAGAGCCTGACGTGGGGCTCGAACACACAAACCATGAGATCATGACCTGAGCCGAATTTGGATGCTTAACCGACTAAACCACCAAGGCATCCCTCAACAGAAGGGCTTTTAAAGTTTCAAACTGCAAGCCTTGTGTATTTATGGAATTATGACAATTGCTGATCACTTACTATAAATCACAAAGCTGATGAGCGCTTTAGAATGCATTCATGCCATTATTCCTTAACGGCATCTAAGGGAGGTAGGTATCATTATTACCATTTTACAGAGGAAGAAATTGAAAGCCCAAGAGGTTCAATATTTTGCCCAAGGCTACATAGTTATTAAGCAAACCAGACTTAAGTTCAAAGCCTGTGCAGGATTATAACCACTGTACCACACTTCCTCCTTAACTTTTTACACTAACCATTTGCCCCTGGGCTGGGTTAATGGGCAGCCACATTCACTAGACTTCACTGCTAGTAACATTTGGGATGATGGTTCTTCTAAAACTCTGTAACAAAGAACATTTTTTAATATGCCTAGCCTCTGTCCTAAAGCTGGTGAATACAATGTTACCATACTTGAAAGGAACAATATAAGCCTGATTTAAGGCTTGGTTTAAATTTCTAACTACCAACTGATTGGAATTCAACCTCCACTGGCCATTATGAAATGGTCCCAGGAATGAATAAGCATAAGCATGAAAAAGGACCCCTATGTTATATGGGAAAAGGGAAAGTAAGTGGATCCAATTTAATGGTGTCATAATTTTTTTTTTCTTTTTTTTTTTCAACTTTTTTTTTTTTTTTTTGGGACAGAGAGAGACAGAGCATGAACGGGGGAGGGGCAGAGAGAGAGGGAGATACAGAATCGGAAACAGGCTCCAGGCTCCGAGCCATCAGCCCAGAGCCCGACGCGGGGCTCGAACTCACGGACCGCGAGATCGTGACCTGGCTGAAGTCGGACGCTTAACTGACTGCGCCACCCAGGCGCCCCTATGGTGTCATAATTTTTAAAGTTATGTTGATTGTAAATTCATCTCTTAAAATTGACTGATTCTTAATAATTTAGGACAGGAATTAAAAACAAATACAAACTATCCCCTTTTGTAACTATTTAGAGAAGAGAATATATCGCTCCTTGTTTTCTGAAAAGGATATACATATTTAATATCTGAAGCAGAAATCAATGGAAAATTTCAAGATGTATGTCATAGCATCCATCCCCCAAAAGCATCTCTTCGATAGTTCAATAACTGTGATGCAATTCATTTACTGTACGAAATAAAAGAGTCTTTGAGTAAAGGTCACCTAACTCATAAAGGAGTAACAGATTGCTCGGCTCCATTGACAGAAATTTCACAAAGACCCTGCTGTCCAGCAAGGCACTAGCACAGCAGACCCGGTGGTCAGACCTCTCTCTCTCACTGGGGATCGAAGAGGGGATCAGGCATTTCAGGACAGAATAAGATATTTATACGTCTCTCTCATTTTCCTGAAATAGACTTAAAAATCCCTTACCAGGAAGTTCCAGTTGGCATCAATCTGAGTCACCATGCCAGAGAGGAACACGCCCAGGAAGAGGAGGGAAAAGATAAAAGCTGTCACGGACACGAACATGACCCATCCTTGTAGCAGAGGTAGAGGAACGTTGGAGGAGGCAACCAGAATCCAGACGAGTCCCCCGAACAGCTGAAGGAAGAAAGAAAGATGTCACAGGAGTGGGCAACAGAACTGAACGTCCATGCTTACACCTCTACCTCTACCTTTGTTTCCCCCCAGACCCCTGTACACATGCTGCAAGCCCCCTACACAGACACCTGCTTTCCTCAAGGGCAAGGCCAGAGCTTCCATGCACAGGTCTGACCTGGAGCCACACCTGTTTCTGCACCTGCCTCCGTGTTGGATGCTCATTCTCAGTCCATGAACAGACACAGAACTCTTGCATCACCTAAAAAATATCTTCCTTTGACCCCGTGGCCTTTCTAACTATTTCCTCTTCAGTCAACCATTTTTGCAAATTCATCTGTGCCTGGTCCTCACCTCCTATCCTTGCTGTGATTCTTCACACCTCTGGCTTCCGCTCTTACCACTTCTCAGAGAGTTTACTAGCACAGATCAGCCATGACTTTCTAACCTGTCAGCGCTAATGGCCACGTGTCCGCCCTTATCATGGCCTATTTGAACATGTGAGATTATTGCCCATCTGTCGAGTAAAAGCCGCAGCGGCTGTACGTGGTAGTGAACAAGGTCTACCTGATTTTTGATACTCTTCTGCGTGCTGGGCACAGACCTAATATTCAGTAAGTAGCTGCTGCCTGTCAGGGACTGTTCCAGATGCTGGGAATAAGATGGTCAACAAGCTACATCTGGTCTCCGCCATCGCAGAATTCCTGGCCTCTTACAGGAAAGAGACAAGTAAGTGTGTAAAATGCTGCTTCACACCTGTCACAAGTGGGCAAATACTGGGCACTGCAGGTTCACCGAGTGAGGGCTCTAAAAATCCAGAGCTGAAAAGACAGGAAATACGCCCCAGTAGCAGCAACCCAAAAGACAAAGCTAGGGAGTGTAGAGGTGGGAGGAGAAGGCTGTTTCCTGCTGGAGATGAGCCCTGACTTGGGGGTGGGGGGGATGGGGGGAGTGGGGAGCTGAGGGGCAGAGCCCATCACTACAGGGGCAGCAGGAACCACATGGGGGGTGGCCACAGGCGAGGGCTGGATGCTGAGCTGAAGGATCCTGCGTTCTCCCAAAGGCAATGGAAGGCCACAGAATGCCTGAGCAGGAGTGAGCACCATCTAACGTGTATCTAGATGCTTCTCTCTGGCCAGAGAGCGACAGGGCTGGAGAGGAATGGATGCAGGGCTGGGGGACCACAGAGGAGACTGTGAGCCACAGAGCACAGTCCAGACTCGGGCACGGAGGACAGAGGAAAGTGAGTGGACTAGACAGAAACTAGAATGTTTCCAGTTTCTAGTTTCATGCCTAGAAGTAGGCATGGTGGCAGGTAGGGAACATGCCAGCAAAAGAACAGATAAGGAAGAAACCCAGATTTCTGGTTTGGGCAACTAGGGGTGAGTGAGACATCACAGGAGGAGGAATGGTGTTGGGGCGAAGACGGCCAGTTTCACGAACCTAACCACAGCAATTCTCCTCTATGCTACTGCTAATAGAGGCTACCCATCCTTTGCATGGCATTCCAGGCCCTTTATGCTCTAACCTGTCTTTCCCATCTTTGTCTCCTGCCACTAAGCCCCTCACATTTTATATTAAAGAAAAAAAATCCATAGTCCAAAGACAAAGCACTTTCACATTTGAGTGGCCTCACATATGCTGGCCGAGAATGTCATTCCCTCCCCATGAGTATTTGAAAAACCTCCACTCATAGCTCATCTTGAAGAGCACAGCACCCCAAAGTCTTTCCTGAGTCCCACCCCATGCTCAGGTACCCTGTCCCCTGGGCAAGCTCCCTGTATGGATATGTTATACTGATGTAATTGTATTGTAAATGTCCTGGCTTCCACAGCAACTGCACGATGAGACCTTCTTGGCAGCCAGCCGCCTTATAGGCCTCTGCATCCTAAGCCATTCATCCATCAACATAATGATCCCTTCCTAACTGTCAGTCAGGCACTGGGCTGGACTTGGGTGACCCAAAAGCTGAGGCCGTACACCTGTTCTGAAGAAGCCTATAGGCAAGTAGGAATCAGCACCCCCTCCCTCCCCCACCCCCCCCCACCATATACATGGAAGTGATTTCATAGAAACACGTCTGTCTGGCAGGCAGAAGGCTCTCCCATATTTGTTTAGTAAAAAAGCTCCAAGTTTCCAAGAATAGCTAGAGCTCCCCATATTAACAAACAGTAATCCCATGTATCTCGCTTAAGTGTGTAGATAATATCCAAATTGCACAAGTCGCTAAAAGTCAAAACCACAAGTTTAATTCAAGTTTCTCCACAAAGGCCAAGTCATACAATTCACTACCACTTTGAAAAATATTTTTGAAAGCATAATGAATTATCACTTGAGTATGATAACTAAAGCACCAATCATTACATTTACAGTTGTGGTTTCTGGTATACCTGAAGTCCTGATTTCAAATTAAAAAAAATAACAATAAACAAATTAACAATCAACCCACAAAGTTTTATGAAATAAATCTAAGTCATGAATATTAATGTACATTAAAAAATTTAACCACAAACTGATTAGTTGTTACAAAAGAAATAATGTTCCTGGTAAAAAGATTCTCTACTCTTTCATACTGTCTACTAAATATCCGAAGGTGATAAGATCTTCAAATTGTTTCCTTTTTTCTCAGCATCCTCTTCCTGGTAACCTTTTCTTACTCTCCCACCACAAATAACTTACATTACTTTAAATACTATTTAAGAAATATACATCACTAATAAATATCTATTCATTCAACCAGGGTAATAAAGAACCTGTTTATTAGGGGCAGGCAGACTCGGATATTAAAGCATAAATATATGCTACAGGGATTATGATAAATTTGACACTCTGAAGAAGGGCTATATGATCCCCCAGAATTAGGCATAACATTTAATAAACCCAGACTGGATCTCAAACTAGTTGACCTCAAATCTACTGCCAGGTACTGCAGAAGAATACTCGGGGAAAAAAGACAAAAAGGCGAGGTTCTGTATCCTGGAGCTCTAGATTAGGGAGAAACAGACACCATCAAAGCTGATTCCGGAGCAGATTGTGGCGAGTGCTATAAAAAGAGCTCCATGCAGTGTGCTCTGAGAGGCTGAGAGAGGAGAGAAGAAATCTAACGGGAGGCATGGAGAAAGAGAGGCAGGGAGGCGGGTTTTGAAGCAGGCTTACAGAGCAGACCAGGGCTCTGACAGCAGATGCTGATGTGTAACAGTACAGATAAACCGTTCTTACTCAAAATCAGAGCCCTTCCAACACCTCAAAGGCTTGGGAAGGAAACCAAGCACTTACATGGAAAGAGAACAGATTCGCCTCCTCATTCGCGGTGTGTGTTGTGTGGGAAGGGGGCAGGAGAGGGAGGAAGGTGTGCGAATGCCCCTCCCCCACGTAAACATACTCCACATCCCGGGCTTGAAAAGTCTGTGAAATCCGGATTTAAGTCCTGCTCACCACGGTAGCTTTGGGAGATACTGGAGGGACGGGTCAGAGAACGTAATTAAGCTCACTACAGAGTTCCACCTTCCTCACTGCACAGACTCACGTTGGCATATAGGTCACTAGGGCTCTGACACAGTTTTTTCTTCCTCACTTCATGACTTCCTTCTGCCAAAAGCTTCCCCTTCTCCTGAGCTTCCCAACCTGGCTGCAACTGTAACGACTGATCTTTTAATAATATTACCAATGCTCACTACACTCACCTCTTCTAATCCTGGGTGTTACTAAGCTGAGAGCATTTACCAGCCATACTGTAAATATTAGCATCCCTGTTTAGTAGAAGTGACTCTGGAGGGAGCCTTGATTGTAGAGGTGAAAAGCAGAGTCAAAAATGGTTAAAATCTGAGGGAGAACAGTTGATAAAGTATCGTAGCAACTGCACAGCACACACACTGTGAAGAAGGATAGGGTGCTGTGTCCGCCCACGTTTTCTCTTCTTGGATCTGAATCCACATTCTGACCTCTTGTCTATCACTGCCTTGCATCACTCTAGTGTCCTGAAAAGTCTGATAATTACACACAAAACTCCCCAGTGCACCACATTTTGACATTTCTTTCAGGAACAAAGCTGGGGCGCATGACTCTGTACCTCAAGCTCTAACAAAAAGACAACCAGACTTCCAGGTATGTTGCAAAGGCAAACATTTCCTAGAAGTAGGTGTCAGCCTTCCCCTGTGTCTCAGTTTCCCCTTCCCTTCTGCGCTCAAATTCAGGGGTCCCTGGCAGCCACCTGGAGTGTTCATGTCTGTGTCGAGTTGCAGTTGTTAAACTGCTACACATCCCTGAAACCACAGATCTCCTTTGTGGCTTCCCATGTGTTGACCACTTCAGCTTGGCTCCTGCAGCCCACGAGGGTGTGACTCGATTGAAGCCTTCCCATAAGAAAGTCGCGGACGTTTTCATCCGCCCATCACACTGAACTGAGCCCTCCGAGTTGGACTTGAAACGTGTTTTCACTAGAAACCGTGGATGGGTGACAACCCGTAACCCCGCAGGAAAACAGGGTGTTGTGCCAGAAACAACTCTGGCCATCCTGGCTGTGCAATGACACACTTCGCGACTTGTCTCCTATTTGGATGGTTTCGTGTCTCGAAAGGATTCATTTTGCAAATAGCCTATGTCTTTTCAAATGTCACTTATTTCCTAATAGCATGCTTTTAAACATGCCCTCCAACATCTTAGCTGGCAGTTTTCAAACCAATCTGACACCTTCACCTTAGTGCACTCTTATTATTGCACTAAGTAAACAGGCCAGTCCCTACTCTGACCTATTTTTAGTCAATGTTTGGAATGAGAACAGGGAAAGGTAAGTGAATCTGAAGGTAGGAAGGACTGGTTAGACTACCCCTAAGGAGAAATATTTAATTGTTTGGAACTTTCTATATATAACAGAAAGTTTCCAATTTTGCTGCAATTTATATATTGAGCATTTCAGGGGCGCCTGGGTGGCTCAGTCGGTTAAGCGCCGACTTCGGCTCAGGTCATGATCTCGTGGTTTGTGAGTTCCAGCCCTGCATCGGGTTCTATGCTGACAGCTCAGAGCCTGGAGCCTCCTTCGGATTCTGTGTCTCCCTCTCTCTCTCTCTCTGCTCCTTCCCCACTCGTGCTCTGTCTCTCTCTCTCAAAAATAAACATTAAAAAAATTTATATATTGAGCATTTCATCACTGTAGCAGTGAGAATGAACCCACCAGCAAGCCTAGAAGGGGAAAAAAAATGGTCTCTTAGTCTGGTTTTATAGAGTCAGTTTGACTAAGAGGTTGAAGCTAATGAGGATAAAAGAAATACTAGCCAGCATTTATTGAATGCGTATGTTCCAAGAACTGCTCTAAGGGTTTTATTTGTGCCAACTTAATCCTCACAAACACTCAGAGATAATTACTATTATTACTCCCATTTTACAGATAAGTTGAAGCAGATAGCCATTAATAATTTGCCCTAAGGTACACAGTTAATAAATGTTAGAATGAGACTCGAACTGACACCTGGCTTCCAGGGCCTATGCTCTCGATACTATGCTATTGTGTCTCCCCCAAAGGGTTTCTATCCTTTTGCTGTGGAGTCGCTTGGTGGATGTGGGAGTGCTGACTCCCTAAAGTCATATCCAGCTGGGTAAAGCGCACGTGCAGTTTTCTGAGGACACAACTTTCATCAGGATCACAAAGGAGTTTGTGCCCTCCAAAAGTTCAGAATATCGGGGCACTTAGCTGGCTCAGTCAGTTAAGGGTCCGACTCTTGACTTCAGCTCAGGTCATGATCTCACAGTTTCATGGATTCAAGCCCTGCGTCAAGCTCCATGCCATGAGCTTGAATTTCTCTCTCTCTCCCTCTCTCTTGGCCCTACCCCACTCATGCTCCCTCACTGTCTCTCTCAAAATAAATAAATAAACTTGGTTTAAACATGGTTAAAGAGTGTTTAGTATGTTGGGACTATTTATAGTCTAATGAATAGATGACCTACAGTTAGCTCTTTATACGTAACCTGTCTTCCAAGATTTTTTTTTTTTTTTTAACTGGGAACATACTTTGGTCAGCAGATAGATGTGCTTGCAAGGCAGCCCAGAAGTATATAAATTCGTTCACCGTGGGACTATAGTCAACTCCAAGCTCACCTTCTTCCCGGCACTGCTGCTTCCCCAACCACCCTCACCTGGCACTCCGGGCTCTGGTCTCTTAGCCCCTGCACACGAGTCCATCACACTGGTTCATGCTTCTGCCTAGCATGCTGCCATCAAAGTTTTCTCTGGATAACTAAACTCTGGCAGCACGTCTTCCACACAGACTTCCCTGGCTGGATGCCACCACCTGGTCCTTCCGTGGTTACTGATAGGTGTATCCTCTGTAGCACTGACATCTACTGGTTTGAAATCATGGGTTCATATGGCTGTTTGCCCACTGGATTGTGAAGTCAGAGTCGGCAGCATTGCCTTAAATATCTCTGTACGCTCAGAACCCAGGACAGCTTTCTACAGGAGACGTTCAACTGCATTCTCCCTGAAAGAAACGGAAACCAACCGGTATGTGTAATGAATGGTTCTAGAAGAAAATGATCCAGAAGTGCAGCTTGAGATGCTAAGAACACACTGCTGTCTGGAGCCTAGCTCATTCGCTGGTACATGGTGGGTGTTCAAAAATCGGCATGAAGTCTAGTGAGGCAGGAACATGTACTTCTCAATTTTTAAGTTATTATTGGCAACACCCACCCAGATCTTGTACTAGCAAGATCTCAGGAGGCGGGGATGGAAAGTTATGGGGAAGGTGGCAGCTTTTGCCAGTCTAGCTCATGACACTCCATTTTTACTCTTCTTCGAGCCTCAAATGTGTTCAATTCACCTATTCTCCTGCAATTGTGACTGGAACTCTTGACCAGGGTGGTGTTTATCTTGTGCCTTACCCGACCCCCTCCTGAGCCCTCCATCAATCCCCATCTGTTCTCTCACCATGCGGACATCCATCCAAACTGGTCCTGGCCCCGGACTAGCCCTGGTGCAGTTCTGATTCAGAGCTACAAGCTGGCAAGGTGTTTTTGTTTTAAATCAGAGAAAGGAGAACAAGTTCTGGGAAGCAATGGGAAATCGCATATACGGAAGGGGCCTAGGTACAAAACACACTAATGCAAAGGAAGTTTTACTTTTTAGATTCACATTTGAAAATTTCAAAAATATGTTTGAGGATGTTGGGAAGCACTTGTTACTACAGGCCTTTCCTCCCCATCTGCCCCAAATTTCCATTTCAATTTCTTAAGTAGCTGAGGCTACTTAAGGTCCTAAAATGGAAAGCGCATCTTTATAGGGGAGAAATAAATTCTGGCCCCTTTTTATTCTTACTTATAACTGCCCTTGATTTTTTTTTTTTTTAAATCCTCTTTTCCTGTTTGCAGGTAACTAGTTATCACCTAGGTTAAAAACGTTCATGCAGGTCAATGCCTTGATGTCAGCAAGGACCACACAGATCATTCATGCCTCTTTTCTTGCTTTTTACCTCCCTCCTTCTGAAAGCCATTATACAAAAGTTAAGAACGTCACATATGAAAGGACATGGCCCCTTTCATGTTAGAGAGGACACAGGAAATTCAGGTCAGACTGCAGATTCCTGGAGAAGAACCATGATGTTTTAAGAGTTGCTCAGGACATCTACCTCAAAGCTGCCCTTGTCCACTCCAGCCAGTTTCTCTAGAATATCTTCACACACCGTCCAGACCGTCCTCCAGATCAGATAGCATGGGTCAGGTGCTGCGCATGCACAATACTGTGTATGACAGCCCAGTCCCTGTCCTTGTCATTACGCAGTCTTTTCTATGCGGACACATCCACGCAGACATGCCACGGCCACGGCTCCTACCACCACGTCCAACATTTCTGTAGGGCTCTGCAAAACCAATCTCCTGTCCTTGACCTTTTCCTCTGGAGCTCCAGGTGAAGAGTTTCAGGAAACTGATGTAACTTTTTCTGAGCTGTAGTTCTTCCTATTTTGTAAGGGGCTGCTAGTCAGGGCGAAGCAAGTGCCGAAAATAATCTTTGGCAAGGGCATCAGTTCCTTTTCTCTTATGCAGTTTTAAGGACTCTTTTCACACGGCTGGAGATTTCTAACCCAGAGGAAAAAGGAAAATCCTACTTAGAGAATTAAAACCCCCACAGAGAAGGAAACATACCCACAGAGAGCCCCTCTTCACCGCTGCAAACACACAATGTCCCTGTGCAACTCAAATCTATTTTCTGGGCAAGAAAAGACAACCCTACACATCTGTTTATATGTTAGTATAATGTCAAAACTTCGGGTTGACAATAACCTGAAATCTCTTCCACAGGTTTCTCTGTGCACGCCCGCTCCAGAGCCCCTACCTCCCCACCATCCTCTAACTTTTGTGCTCCTGCTGTAATTCCTCTGAGTTACATCTTATATTTAAGTTTACCGTAGTTTCACTTCAGAACATGTCAAACTTTACATACTTGGTTGACCTTCTAAAGGTCAGATCTCTCTTCTTCTGTACTTCTGTCATTTGTCATTGTCATTATCCCTCATTCAAACCACTGACATAAGTCCCTTAATTGATCTGCCTTCAGCCTCTGTTTTATCAGCAAACTTCACCGCTTAAAGATTTTTTTGAATGTTTGTTTATTTTTGAGATGGGGTGGGGAATGAGTAGGAGAGGGGCAGAGAGAAAGGGGAACAGAGGATCTGAAGCTGGCTTTGTGCTGATGACAGACAGCCCCATGCAGGGCTCAAACTCAAGGACCACGAGATCATGATCTGAGCTGAAGTCGGACGTTTGACTGGACCAAGCCACACAGGTGCCCATACTCAAAGATTTCTAAAACACAAGTACGATCACATTTGCCCCTGGACTTCAGCAGCTGCCCATGTGATGCCTGGTCCAGTCAGTTCTCAGCAAATCACAACTCGGGCCTTTTCTGCTCTTTCTCCTTCTTCTGCCACCTTCCCATGAGTCATGTAAAAAATATAAAAAACCAGAGGCACCAGGGTGGCTCAGTCGGTTGGGCATCTGACTCTGACTTTGGCTCAGGTCACGATCTCGTGATTCATGGGTTCGAGCCCCGCATTGGGCTCTGTGCTGACAGCTCAGAGCCTGGAGGCTGCCTCAGATTCTGTGTCTCCTTCTCTTTCTCTCTGCTGCTCCCTTGCTGTCTCTCTCTCAAAAATAAACATTAAAAAAAATTTAGAAAAAATAAAAAACAAAAACAAAAACAGTTGCTGGAACCTTCGTGCCATGGTCTGTCTTGTCTCTAGCGTTTACACATGCCCTTGTTTCTACCTGGAATTCTCTTTCCCACTTTTCTTGTCTACTGAATGTCTACTCATCACTTAAGACTAAACTCCTGTGTCACCATCTCATGTGAGCTGCCTGGCTCGGACTCCCCAGTGGCCAGATGTGCATTACCCCGTTTTTCAATAGTACTTTTCATGACCAATTTTATCACTTCAGACACTGGAATTCTTTCTTGACTGTATACCTCACTATACACGAATTTAAGGGCAGGAGCTATGTTAATTATCCTATTCCCAGGGCATAAAAATAAGGCCTGATGCATAGCAGATTCTTAATTATTTGTTGGATGAGTGAAAGTTATTGGGACATCCACACCACTGCAGGTCAGAGCATGTGAATAGGAGTCCTAGAATATCTCCCATAAAGAAAAACGCTAGTGAATATCTTGGGGAATGTGGATAGTTTCCCAAACACCGAAACCATGCAACGCACTGAATTCAACATATTGACCTTTCTTCTTTTCCATGTTTAACTGTAACATCTGATCTATCTTGCGGATTATACAAGGTAAGCTCACTGAGGACAGGGACCTCAAGTATCTTGTTCGGCCCCATAGGACAGATGCTCTGACGTTCATTTTCTTATAAACAGACCTGCCTGGAAAACACTTTGGCTGTAGCTCACTCTCCATATTTACCTCGTCCCTGAATGGCAGTTATTTTTATGCAGATCATCTCAACTAGGTTAGATGTTTTTTCAGGTGAGGAAGGGTCTACCATTTTTTTCCCCCCAGACGAGTGTCTTGCACTCAGTAGGTATTCAATCAGTACCTGACAAAAGACTTAGAAAACACTAAACCAGGAAACACTGAGAGAATTTGAAAATGTAACTTTGAAGGTGATGTTTTCCATCCTAAACTAAAAGACTTAGCATTGCAAAAATAACTTAGTATTACACTCTTCAAGGCAAGCATGCATTGGTAAGTATAGCTCAGGGCAAAAACATAGGAGCTGACAACCTAAATATCTGGGAGTGGACCACATTTGTCTCAAAAAACCATGCCACGTCTATGTGGTTGCAATATTCTCCACCTATGAAGCCAGTGCTATAAATTGCCTTACCTGGTGCCATTAGGCAGGCACTGTTTGCATCTTTTGAATTATCTCTCAATAAACGGCTTACACTTGAGAGATTATGCATGGATATAATAAGAGGGAATGAAAATGAATTCTTAATGTAAAATTTGAGAAAATTTATTATTGAAGTACAGTTGACACACAGCGTTCTATTAGTTTCAGTGTATAACACAGTGACTTGACAATTCTATACATTACTGAGTACTCACCACAGTAAGTATAGGCACCATCTGTGACACTGAATTTTCTGAGCAAAGTTTCCAGTTAGTGTGAGAAGTGAACTCCAAGATCAGGTTTCATTAGCTTAGTCAGCTGCTGATAGCCCAGCCCACTTGTCAATTGCTGTTTTTCCCACATCAAGCTTTAGATGGCAACAAGAAAACTCACCAAGACAAATGCATTTGAACAGAAGGCCAAAATTGAGAAGGAGTTTGGGGATATCCAGAAACACTGGAAGAGGCCCCCAGAAAGGAGATCACCTGGAGTTTAGAACTGCTCCTAGCAAACTTGTCACATTTCATTCACAGGCAGAGGAATTTCTGAGGAGGAGCCGTGGGAGACTGAACACTTTAAAGCAACAAGAAAACTTGAAGAGATAAGGGGAACAGTCTGGATACTTCTTTGGGCCTGGGTCCCTATTAGAATGGGGAGGGGTAGAAGCTCTGGCTTTGCATGAGGGCTGTCTTGTCCGCAGAGCCCTGGTAAAGGCCGCCCTCGGGGGTTCCCAGCCATGTGTTCACTAGACCCTCTGGGGAGCTTTTAGACTCAGGGCGCTCCCCCAGAGATTCTTATTTAATTAGTCTGGGCCAGCCACTGTATTTTTAAAAGCTGCCCAAGTAATTAAGTACAGCAGAGTTGAGAACTAACTCCTGGGCTAGATAAAGAGATATGGGGGCAGGGGAGAGAAAATAAATCACATCCACTTTTTTCCCACAGAATTAGGCAGTGTTTCCAAAAGTATGACAAGACCACAGATGGCCCTTGGCACAGTATTTGATGTGATGGCACGTGTTTGAGCCTTCTTTGCGTATATATGTATACAGGTCCCTATATACATACATGTATCCTTACATATCTTTACATGTATGCATACATGTATGCAAACGCGAAAGTATATATTTGAGTAAATATTAAAAAAATATACCCAGTATATCAAATTCGAGAATTCATGTATATTGTTGCTTAGGATGAGGCTAAAGTAGGTACTGAAGTTTAGAAAGTGAATCGAAGTGAACATTCTGTAAATCCTAGAACAGGTGGAATGCAGATATGGCAAAAACTCCTAAAAGCGATATGCAAATGAGTAGAGTTTGAGGAACATGGGACTAAAGCAGCCCAGAACTTATACAAGCTTTCTACCGTTCTAAGAGTGTCTCCCCCTCCTACACACACACACACAACGGTGCCCGGGCCCAGTGCCATCCCCTCTCTACTCTCCTCACATGGATGCCCGCGCCTCATCCCAAGCATTCAGATGCTTCTGAACTGGGCTCAGACTCAAAACCAGCCTCTTCCAGCCTCACAGTCACGATCCGATTACTGATGTCGTAGCCTGTAACTCACTTGTCTCCTTTTGCAGATTCAAATCTGAGCTAAACTTAACTTAGCACGCCTTAGCCACCTTCACACAATAGGGCAGAAAACCAATGCTCACAAGGCGTTCCGGCCCCACAGGCACAAGAGCGAAACCGAAGCGACCAAATCCAGGTTATGCAAACTCAGAGGAGGTGAGAAAAGAGAGATGAAAACTCCATAGGGAACAAACAACATCAGCCTACAGGAAGGGCAGGGACTGGCTAGCACTGCACTCTGGATCTGCCGTTCTCAGGGCATGATGCAACCTGGGGTTGCCCAATTTATGTTTGCACATTCCCCCTGGTCCACAAAGAGTTCCAAAAGCTTCCAACTCCACAAAATAGCTTTAAAAAGGTTTAAAAAATCTCTAGCCCGATAAGGTGCACGGCAGGGCAGGTGACCTCACCTTCACCTAGGCCCAACAAAGTGGGCTGAGAAGTGTCGACTTGCACAGGTCGGCTAGGAAGCCAGTAGGCGCAAAGGCAGGCAGCGAGGAACTTGACAGCCACCTCTGTACCTCCCCCACCAACGCCCCAGCCACTCTCAGGCCCACTTTATTAGAAACTGCCAAGGGCACGGTTCACTTGACCTTTTTCCCTGCCCAGCCTCCAGAGCTCTGCTCCTCTCCCCAATCCAAAGGGCACTAACAATGGAAAGGGAAGGGGGTGGGTAGGCTCAGGTCTTAAGCCCGCCTTCTCTTCCTGGCACCTCCCGCCTCCGGCTTTTCACGTCGTGGCAGCCTTCAGGTCACTCAGTCATCGGCTACACCTTTGCACCACCCAACAAAATGGCAGGTTAGCAACAGGCGAGGCCCAGAGAGCCTACTCTGGCCCTAGCCAAGCGCGGCCCCTGGCCAAGCCACCGGGGGTCTTCCGCGGCGCCCCAAGCCCAAGCACCCTTCCCCTCTCAAAGACCCCAATCCTGGGCCCCGGCGCTGGGCCGTCTGCTCGCTCCCTCGGGGCCATTTCTGTCGCCGGCGGGAGAGCAGGTGCCAGCGTAACAGGTGCCAGGCGAGAGGGCCCAGATTCGGGCTGCTCTGGGCATGGAGAGGGCAGGACCCCGGGAGGGGCGCAGGTAAAGGCCACGTCGAATGTAAGGGAGCTGGGGCGCGGGCAGAGGGAGCCAGCCCCGGGAAGCAAGGATGCCGCTGCCGGTCCTCGCTCCCCGGGCGACGCGCCGAGGTTGCCCCACTTACAATCTCCAGGCAGACGAAGGCACCCGAGTAGGTCCGCAGGATGTCCGGGCCGGCGGGCAGGGTGATCCGGGGCGCCGGGAAGGACACGGCGGGGTTCGGGGGCGGCGGGACTGGCGCTCCGCCGGCCGACATGCTGCCGCTGCCGCTGCCGCTCTGCGTCCCTGCGCGCCGCCGCCGCCCTCCT